>NW_020664490.1:3365654-3379291 GCF_002925995.2 Terrapene triunguis | reverse complement strand
GCCCCAAGCAACAGCTTGTTTTGCTGGTGCCTAGAGCCGGCCCTGCCCCGGGGGCTGCTTTCACCACAGTGCCCAGCCACACTATGTGTGGACAAGAGCCTTGCACCCATGTTGCTGGCCTAGTCTTGCCCTCACTGAAGTGCATGGGGGCAGGATCGGGCCCACGTTGCCAAATGGCTGTCACTGGGGGCTCCAGCCCTGACCAGACCACGGCCAGCCCCTGCCACCCGCTGGCACTAGGCAGCAACCCCCGGCAGTAACCGCCCCCACGGAAAGGCATCTCTCGCCCTGTGCCCTGCTGCGGGCTCGCGTCTCCAGCTTAGCTCCCCCGCCCGAGCGCCCCTCCCGTGCAGCGAGGCCAGAGGTGGCGGGAGCAGCAGCAGCGCGGCGCGCGTGTTGCCCCGGCCGCTGCCTTCGCCGGGGCCTGCGGGCTTCGCCCCCGACCGGCGGCGCGTGTCCCCCTGCGCTGCGCCCGCGCCGCTGTGCGCGCCCGGCGGCAGCATGCCGAGCAGGGCTGGCCTGGGCAAGGCGCTGAGGATGTCTCTGCAGAGGAAGTCCAGGATCCATTCTGCGACTGGTAAGGGAGGAGGGACGGCGGCGGCGGCGGAGGAGGGAGGATGCCCAGTAGCCTGGGGGGCCAGGTCTGGCGGATGAGGGGGAACCTCCCCATGTTACCTAAGCCCCCCCCCCGTCCATCGCGCAGCAGCTGCCTTGTCCTCCTTCTCTTGGCCGATGGGGGGTTGGTTTGTTTTTAATATTCTGCTGCTTGACGCTAGCTGTCAAGCTAATGTATAGCGGTTGCAAATTTAATGACACACAGCAGCAGCAGGAATCCTGTTCAGGCTTAGACAACCCCCTTCTACACCCCCCGGCAGCCAATGAGGGCATTGATTCGGGGTACAGGATGTTTGTTGGGGGAAAGGATGGGAGAAGCCCCAGTTCTCCCCGGAGCAGCGATTTCGTGGTTTGCTTTTAATGCCGTCTCCCGGCTGGGTGCTTTTGTTTGGTCTTATGCCGTGTTGTTGCACATAGGACTTGTGCAAGGGCTTGCTGCAGTCTGCAGAGCTTCGGGCAGGTCACTGCGCTGCTGGTTCGGGTGTGTAATAGCTTCCCCGCTGCCCACAGTATGAACACACACACGTCACACACACACACTCCGACAGATCTGCACAACACACAAATACACACGCAACACAAAACAATACACTGGCCCTCGCATACCGAGAACACGTAAATCGTACATACGAACACAAAATCACACAAACAACACATCTGCACCACACAAAGTCTACGCAAACGTACACATGATGCATATGAGCTTTGGTAACATGAATTGTCTTTCATAACGATGATCCCTCCCCGTGTACACTATGAAGCCTGAGTTAAGCAGTGAGTGTAGAGAATCTGGGGCTCTTAGAAAGGGTGCTGCCCTCTAGGGTCTCCATGTTCTCGAGGTTCAGAAGCTGTGTAATCAGTGCCCTCCTCTGTTTTTGATGGTTTGTTTTAGGCAGAGGAATTCCTTATGCACCTATAAAATTGTTTTATTTCCTGGAGTCTGGAGCGGGATTGAATGTGCTTGCATTGAAACTCTGATCATGATTGGAGAAATCTTAATGCAGGCATTGGTCAATAAAGGGAAGGGACAGCAGTTACGGGAACTTCACTTGTGCCTTAGTCTAGCACAGGGGTGGCCAACCTGAGCCTGAGAAGGAACCAGAATTTACCAATGTACATTGTTATACCAATAAAATAAAACCCAGCAGGATCTTATTAAGAGGGATAAGGCAAAGATGCCACATTTATTGTAAATATAATGATAAAGCAAAAGATAAAAGTAAACAACGTTGTTTGACTACTTATTCCTATTACTACTTATTCCTTACACACACACACACACACATATATATAGATAGATAGATTCATTTACACAATCATTCATTCAAGTTCTGTATAGGTGTTATAGTTACCAGCCTAGAAGTTGCTCATGCCAAGTTACTGGCCAGGTAGCTTGGTCATGAGGATGGAGCAGAGTCTGTGTCAGATGCATCTGATGCTCCTGGAGGTTGGCAGCAGAACCAGAGAGACTCAAAGTCCTCAGTCTTGAGAGTCCATTCTTATAGGATTTAATTCCTATGTTAGTCTATGGGAGCTGTTTCATCCTGCTGTTGCTGACTCAATCAGCAGATGGCACACATTCCTGTCCAAAGTGGCACATTCCTGGTGGCTCCACATTGTCCAAAGTTTGTGTTTCTCATCCTTCCAGGTGATGGGGTGGATCCCAGTTTACCCTCCGGGGGTTTTCTGGTCATCCACTTGACACATTCTTCGGCCGATGGATACTTTCTTTCTAGGCTGGCACCTCCCTAACCATCCATGTATTTCAAGCATTCATCAGCATACATTCCATACCTTAACCATATTTTAATTTACTGTCTCCACCACTTTCAGAGTGTGTGCTAATTCATTTGAGACTCCCGGCCCTTTAATCACAGAGGGTGGGGGGGTCTGTCCTAGGAGCCGTTGAATGAAGTGAAAGTTACTTAACAGCTTACAGTGTTTGTTTACATTGTATCAATTACTTCAAGAACAAAGTCAGTTAACTTGTTTGTAAGTTTTACATAGTAGTAAAGTATCTTTCACAGGATAGATATAATCAATGGTTTCTACAGACAGTAGCTTACAAGTTTTAACAGAAGACCCAAGAGATTTTTGTACTTGGTGAAACTGTTGGATTTTAAAGTGTGAGGGACAAATTATGAGGGGGTCACTGTCACTTGGGGGAATCACTGTTAGTACCTTCTTTAATATCCCTACAACATTGCCAAAGAGCCACAGTAATACGTCAGTAGCCCGCATCTCCCCTCCCCCCCCCGGCTCCCAGTGCCTCCCGCCCACGGGCATCTCTGCCAATTAGCGCCTCCCTGTCCCTCCCTCCCCGTACTTCCCAATCAGCTGTTTCATGATGTCCAGGAGGCTGGGGGGGGGAGGGGAGGAGGAGGACCAAGGGCATGGCAAGCTCAGGGGAGGGGGCGGGAAGGGGTGGAGTGGGGGCAGGGCCTGTGGCAGAGCCAGGGGCTGAGCAGTGAGCACCCCCTGGTACATTGGAAAGTTGGCGCCTGTAGCTCCATCCCTGGAGTCGGTGCCTATACAAGGAGCCGCATATTAATTTCTAAAGAGCTGCATGTGACTCCGGCGCCACAGGTTGGCCACCCCTGGTCTAGCAATTCACTTGCATATGATGGAAGTCAACTTTATTGCAATATGCCATTTTATATGACTGTAGGATTGCTTCGGGGTGGATTATAAAGTTTTCTAAAATGTCCATGTAGGTGAATTCCTTCAATCTGCTTCATAAGAAAGTAGAGAAACTTGAATAATTTGGGGTGAAATCCTGGCTCAACGGAATCCAATGAAAAGATTCCCATTCTGATCTCACTTATGCCAGTCTTACTGTATTATATAACTTCAATAGCCTCAGTAGAGGCACTTCTGATTTAATCCTTGTCTACACCCAGGTTTAAACTGCTGCAAATTTTATGTCAGGACAAGGCTTTACACTGGTGTGAGAGCAGAATTAGGCCTTGTCTGCACTACAGAGTTTTGTTCACAAAAGTCAGCTTTCATCGACAAAACAGTGGAGGTGGCCATACTACAATGCTTTCTCCGTTGACAAAAGTCTCTTCCTTTGCGGATAAAATAAAACCACCTCGATGAGAGATATAGAGCTTTTTGCGGCAAAGTTAGATAGACAAAGTGTCAGTGTAGACAAGGTGCTTGATTATGTTGCTGTAAATGACCCCCAGGAGGTGTCCCACAATGCCTATCCTGACCGGTCAGCTGTTTGAACTCCGCTGCACTGCACCCAGGTCACAGGCATCCGCCCCATCCCTTTTAAAAGACAAGAAATTTTTGAAATACCACTTTCTGTTTGCTCGGCGTGGAGAGCTCATATCACATCTTCCCAGCTGACCATGGCGGGTCCACACAGCAAACGCTCTCCCACTTGGAGCTCACCTGAGTTGTTGGAGCTGCTTGCTCCGTGGGGAGAGGAGGCTATGTAATCCCAGCTCTGCTCCAGCTGTAGGAACTTCAATACCGATGGTTGGATTTCTCGTGGCATGTTGGATAAGGGCTACAAACGGGACACGCATCAGTGCCGTGCGAAGATAAAGGAGCTGAGGCAGGCATACCAGAATGCAAGGGAGTCAAACCATAGCTCTGCTGCTGCATCAAAGACCTGCCGCTTCTATAAGGAGCTGGATGCCATCCTTGGTGGCAACCCCACCTCCACTGTCAAGAGCCCCAGGGATACTTCAGAAGGGCTGGAGACAGTGGACAGCAGTCTCAACCCCAAGGACAAAGTGGTGGACGAAGAAGTGGAGTTGGAGGACAAGATGGGACAGGTGACGGGGTCGTCCAGTACTGAGGCGAGCCAGGACGTCTTCTTGACTCTGTAGGGTTCGAGCCAGTCCCAACAGTCTGTTTCTGGTGTGCATGATGCAGGAGAGGGGAGCTCTGGTAAGTTATCTTTTTGAGTTGATGCTGCTTGATTATATGAGGTAGAGCTGTCCTTTGCTTTGATTTATGCTAGAAGTGGGTTAAGGGATAGAAATGTACACGACTAGCTGTGTTTGCCTGTGCTTCACATTCCCCTGTGCAGCTACGCAGTGAGGCGGAACAATGTGTTAATGCACAACAAGATTTAACGGGAATCCTCCAGAGATCTCTCTAGGACAGTGGATCTCAAACTGTGGGTTGGGATCCCAAGTGGGTCATGACCCCATTTTAATGGGGTCGCCAAGGCTGGTGTTGGGCCTGGGCCACAGCAAGTCTGAAGCCCACTGCCCCGGGCTGAAGCCCAAGCTCCACTGCCTAGGGCTAAGGTTACATGCCCCCTGCCCAGGGCAGAAATCGTTGGGCTTCAGCTTTGGGCCCCCAACCAGGATGGCGGGGCTCGGGCAGGCTCGGTCTTCGGTCCCCCCTCCTGGGGTCGTGTAGTAATTTTTGTTGTCAGAAGGGGGTGACGATGCAGTGAAGTTTTGAGAACCGCTGCTGTAGGAGACTTTCCTGGAGGTACTCACCAATCCTCTGCCGAAGGTTCCTTGGCAGAGCTGCTTTGTTCCTGTCCCTGTTGCAGGAAACTTTCCTGCGCCAATTGGCAATCACTTGTGCAGGGCCCAGAGTGGCACAAAGGCAAGCAGCATAGCGACCCGGTCTGAAGCCGCATGCATGCAAGAGATGCACCCTTGCATCCTTGCTTATCCTCAGGCTTGAAATTTTGGCTTCAAGGACCCTTGCCCATGGAAAATGGTGGCAGAATTTACAATTTTGTCCCTAGTTGCTTGCAGTGATCCTGTTAAAAAAAACACCAAGACCCTTTTCCCCATCTTGAGGCACTCCCCCATCTCCGGCCGAACTCACCATATGTAGGGCGTTTGCTGAGCTGTGTGCTTGCCAAAGGACAGTGAGAAAGAGGTGTATTTTACTATTATCATTCAATGCTGTGGGTGCAGTAACAGTCATGCTTCTATTTATTGTTTCTTGTGCTTCTGCAGATGTCGCCTTCAGGGAAACCCCCTACACACTGGTGGAGCTCTTCTGCCACATAAGAAAGTGACCGAGGTGGAACAAGAAGGACATGTTTCAGGAGGTGCTCCAATCCTCTGATGATGCAAAAGAAGAACACAGGGTATGAGAGAGACAGTTAATGAAAATTTTAAAATAGATAGGCAGGAGAGGAAGGAGAGCCAGAAGCAAATTTTAGTGGGCCAGGAGCAGATGATAAAAGTGATGGAGGAGGAAACAGAGATGTTGAAGTCCCTAATCGCGCTGCAGGCAGAATACTTGAGTTCTCACCCCCACTCCCACAGCCCATCCAGAACTGCTTGACATGCCCTCCCCAAACTTGTCCCACACATTCCTTGCAGCTTCCCATCCTGTCCCAGTTCCCTGTTCACTCCACCCCTTCGGACAGCTTCCAAAATGCTAGCTGGAGTTACACACAGCTATGAGAGACTCCATCAGGAGAGTGTCCTTCACTGTTATCTCCTTTTCCAGCAAGCATTTTCTGTGTGTTGTTAATTGGTATTTAATAAAAAAAAACTCTCTGAAAGATAATCAATCTTTATTTGTCTCCTACACACGGTGGTTGCTACTGGAATTAATACACAGTGGCGATTGGTACATTTGCAGACTACAAATTGCAGGAAGCAATCATCAGAATTTTCATGCAAGGCAGCAAGTTAACAAAGCATAGCAGAAGGCTTTATAGGAAGACACATTACTGGAGCTCATTGTCAAAATGGTGCCTCAAAGCCTTCCTGATTCAAATAGCCCCCTATTGTGCCCCTCTAACAGCCTTGGTGTCTGGCTGCTCAAAATCAGCTGCCAGTGATCTGCCTCCACACTCCACTCCGGGGGAAACTTTTCACCGTTAGCCTCACAAATATTATGCAGCACACAGCAGGCTGCTATGACCATAGAAATATTTTCCTCACTTAGGTCTAACCTGCCATAAAGGCAGCGCCAACATGCCTTTAAACTGCCGAATACTCGTTCAATGGTCATGCTGCACCTGCTCAGTCTATTGTCGAAGTGCTCCTTGCTGCTGTCCAGGTTTCCCATGTAAGGTTTCATAAACCATGGGAATAAGGGGTACGCTGGGTCTCCCAGGATCACTATGGGCATTTCAACATCCCCCACTGGAATCTTCTGTTCTGAAAAGAAATTCCCTGTTTGCAGCTTTCTGTACAGGCCAGTGGTCCTGAAGATGCCTGCGTCATGCACCTTCCCTGACCACCTCACATTGATATCAGTGAAACTACCACGGTGATCCACAAGTGCCTGCAATAACATAGAGAAGTACTCCTTTCTATTGATGTACTCCGTTGCAAGATGGTCTGGGGCCAAAATTGGGATATGTGTGCCATCTATCACTCCACCGCATTTAGGTAATCCCATTGCTGCAAAGCCATCCACTATTTCATGCACATTTCCAAGAGTTCTTCGTAGTAGGTGCAATTAATGGCTCTGCATACTTACATTAACGCAATCCCAACAGTCAACTTCCCAACTCCAAACTGATTTGTGACTGATGAGTAGCAGTCTGGAGTCACCAGCTTCCACACAGTGATTGCCACGTACTTCTCCACTGAGAGGGCAGCTCTGATTTTGGTGTCCTTGTGCTGCAGTGCTGGGACGAGCTCCACACACAGTTTCAGGAAGGTACCTTTCTGCATCTGAAAGTTCTGCAGCCACTTCATGTCATCCCAGACCTGTATAACGATCCGATCCCACCACTCAGTGCTTGTTTCCTGGCCCCAAAAGTGACGGTCCATTGTGTGCAGCTGCTCCGTGAATGCCAAAAGTAATCTGGTTTTGTTTCTTTCCATGGCACACAGTAGGTCAGGCACCTTGGATTCCTGTTCAGATTGGGAGCCCATGATATCATAGAAGATTAGGGTTGGAAGTAACCTCAGGAGGTCATTTAGTCCAACCCCCTGCTCAAAGCAGGACCAACCGCAACTAAATCATCCCAGCCAGGGATTTGTCAAGCCGGGCCTTAAAAACCTCTAAGGATGGAGATTCCACCACCTCCTGAGGTAACCCATTCCAGTGCTTCACCACCCTCCTAGTGAAATAGTTTTTCCTAATATCCAACCTAGACCGCCCCCACTGCAACTTGAGACCATTACTCCTTGTTCTGTCATCTGCCACCACTGAGAACAGCCGAACTCCATCCTCTTTGGAACCCCCCTTCAGGTAGTTGAAAGCAGCTATCAAATTCCCCCTCACTCTTCTTTTCTACAGACTAAATAAGCCCAGTTCCCTCAGCCTCTCCTCATAAGTCATGTACCCCAGCCCCCTAAGAATTTTCATTGCCCTCTGCTGTACTCTCCCCAATTTGTCAACATCCTTTCTATAGTGGGAGGCCCAAAACTGGATGCAATACTCCAGATGTGGCCTCACCAGTGCCAAATAGAGGGGAATAATCACTTCCCTCGATCTGCTGGCAATGCTCCTACTAATGCAGCCCAATATGTTGTTAGCCTTGTTGGTAACAAGGGCACACTGTTGACTCATATCCAACTTCTCGTCCATAGTAATCCCCAGGTCCTTTTCTGCAGAACTGCAGCTTAGCTAGTTGGTCCCCAGCCTGTAGCAGTGCATGCGATTCTGCACTTGTTCTTGTTGAACCTCATCAGATTTCTTTTGGGCAATTTGTCTAGGTCACACTGGACCCTATTCCTACCCTACCTGATCATCATACTGTATGATCAGCCGCTTTCTGTTCATAACAGTGACTACAACAGTAGAGAGCAGTGCAGGATCCATCCTTTCAGGCAGAGATGGTGGGCGCACAGTGAACGGGTCGCTGAAAAGTGACATGAAACGTAGTCCGAAGCCCATGGAATGATGGGACAGAAAAGACTGCATCATGGGACATTGAGCCCACACCCATGATGCACTGCGATCCACTCTGCCTTCCCACAACTCCTAGCTGCAGAAGGTAGTGAGTTGCACAGTGGGATAGCTACTAACAATGCACTACTCTCACTGTCGATGCTGGAGCACCAACTGTGGACGCGCTCCACCGACAGAAGAAGCGTTCTGTGAACATGAATAAGTGATGTAATTATGCCAGTTTTTGATTGTTGGTGTAACTCTGTAGTGTAGACAAGGCCTTAGATGCTATTTAGAAAAGTGACACAAAGTTTGCTTGCTGAAGAGTTACAAAGCATTACTATCATAATTGCTTGGTGAACGGGTCAATGACTTTTTATTTTGAGTATTTATCTGGAGGATGACAGAAAACTTTGAGTAGCCACATGCATCTCTTTTTCACTAAATGGACTAGACAATTTGCCCAGGAAAAGTTAACTCTGCTGAATGGAACCAGCTATGCGTTTTCACAGTCAGGAACTGTCTGAGGTTACACACAGTCAGGATTAACTGAATTTCAAATTTGTTTGTGTGATGGCATTGCAAAATGCAGGGACCCTTTCAGAAGTGATGGGATGTGTGTGTGGGTGTATCTTTTTGAATATATGGTCTGGATCTGGTAACCCTGTCTTGATCCATTGCTAGTCACACTTTCCTTAGTTATCACATTTCAGACCTTTTCCCTCTCACAGTTCAGCTTTGATAACAGAATGTTTCCAACCTAAAAAGCACTGACTTTTATTTGCCTCGTGGTAAAAATCTAGCCCCATTTATTTTTAAGGGGACTTTACTTATTTTAAGGAGTTAACTTTTAGTCTAGAATACTCTTATTTTGATTCTTACAGATCGTAAAGTATTTCTCTTTTTTTTGAGTGTTTCAGTGACTTATAGCTGGACAGTGTGAATCAAGTAAATGTACTTTGAATTAATAGAAGGTGCCCATACTACTCTAAATTGAAACAACTTGATCTTGATTCTCTACTGCCTTGTATTGTGTATAGTCATTTGCACCTGTGCTAAGTGGGTGTAAAGCACAACCAATCTATTTGGTAGCAGTAGTAGCACAGATGCAAATAACTACACAGAATGCCAGGCAGTGGAGGGTCAGGCCCCATGAGTGCATAGCCCCTCCTGCCACTCAAGCAATTAGTCCTGTTGGCCAGTTATATGCATTTCTTCATTGATTTTTTTATTTTTTTTACTTTGCATATCTAAACCCTAATTGGAATGATGCTGCACCAGTTAGATTAGATTGATTAGATTTAAATTATTCTCTAAGAAGCCTCCTTCTCTTTGCTTTTGGAGCCACAGACATCAAAAGATGTATCTCTTCCTTTCCTTCCTGGCTCCTTAAGTTCACTAAAAATAAGCCATTGTCAATAATGCACTAGATGGTTGCAAAACAGGGTTTTGGATTTTTATTTTTAGGTCAGTAAAATGTAGAGATAAAATGGATTAAAAATATATATCCTGTTATCATCCTCTGTGGTCTATCCCCACAATCTTCAGTGGGTATAACCAAAGTTGGAATATACTCTGATAGAGAGGTAATTACAGTATCTCTTCTTAAGACTTTGAGAACTGAACTATAAATCTTGGATCTGTAGCACAAAACCATCATACATACTGAAAATACTCCCCCCCCCTCCTAGATTTCTTTTCTAAATATTTATTTCATTTGTTCATGTGAAGAATTTGGTCTTTCTTAATACAGTGGCCCAGAAACCTACTACATTCTTGTTGGTAAAGGTTGCTGCTCTTTACTTCACAAGAGAAATGCTGAGACTGATTATACTTAGATTGTAATCTCTTTTGGGCTGGCGACTGTCTTTTTGTTCTGTGTTTGTACAGCACCTAGCACAGTGGGGTCCTGGCACTGCCATAATACAAATAATTAATTCTAATTATGCACAAGTTCTGCTAAATGCACATAGTAAAAGGCTGAAATAGAGAAACTTTGTTCCTCTAATTGCTTTCATTTATGGTCATCGTACAAGTTACTTGTAATTCTAGTAGGTAAAATATTTTCAAATAGGGGTATGATATTTAGGTTGACGTTGTCCCTTTTAGGAAATGACCTCACTAGCTCTTTTTATTGTGAAGAAATAAGCTTCAGAAATAAGCACGATGAATGAGAGCAGCCACATTAGGTATGTCTGTACTGCTCAGTTAACCCTGGGCTTGAAGTTGTTTTAAGCCTGGACTAGTTTATCCAGCTGGAGGTGTGGGTAGATCCCAGACTCCACTTTAATGTGAACTGGAAACCATCCACTTTGCAGGGAGGACACAGATGAAATTACTTGAGTGCTGATAGTCCTCTAATGTCCTTCCCAAAATTCCCCCTGAAGGAAGGACAAGTTCTCTTGCAATTGATACAAGATTCCTGGAGGAATTTGGCACAAAGAACCATGGGATATGCCTCTCCCCATCCCAGATGCACACAGGCAAGTGCAGAAATGGTGAGGACACAGTAATGTAGGTAGGGCTTTGCTGTGGGAACACTCACACCTAGGCTAGACTAACCCTGGTGCCAATCACCCAAGTTAACTATGCAGTGTAGACATATCCAGTGTGAAATAACACTCTAGCACAGTGGTTCTCAACCAGGGGTATGTGTACTCCTGGGGGTACCCAGAGGTCTTCCACGGGATACATCAACTCATCTAGCTATTTGCCTAATTTTTGAACAGGCTACATAAAAAGCACTAGCCAAGTCGGTAAAAACTAAAATTTCATACAGACAATGACTTGTTTATACTCCTTTATATACCACACAGTGAAATGTAAGTACAATATTTATATTCCAATTGATTACTTTTATAATTATATGGTAAAATGAGGAAGTAAGCAATTTTTCAGTAATAATGTGCTGTGACACTTGTATTTTTATGTCTGATTTTGTAAGCAAGTAGTTTTTAAGTGAGGTGAAACTTGGGGGTACGCAGACAAATCAGGCTCCTGAAAGGGATACAGCAGGGGTCGGCAACCTTTCAGAAGTGGTGTGCCGAGTCTTCATTTATTCACTCTAATTTAAGGTTTCGCGTGCCAGTAATACATTTTAACGTTTTTAGAGGGTCTCTTTCTACAAGTCTATAATATATAACTAAGCTATTGTTGTATGTAAAGTAAATAAGGTTTTTAAAATGTTTAAGAAGCTTCATTTAAAATTAAACTAAAATGCAGAGCCCCCCAGACTGGTGGCCAGGACAGGCAGTGTGAGTGCCACTGAAAATCAGCTCGTGTGCCGCCTTCGGGGTACAACATTTGGAAAGGTTTAGAGCCACTGTTGTAGCAGCCTGGAGTGATTGTGTTAGCAGCTGATAGGTTGTGCTCTCTTAAGCTGTAGCCTGTATTTTGGTGGGGCTAGCCAACTGGAGTGAAATGCACCAGCATGCTTGAAGTAAGGATTTTTGTGTGTGGATGGGACTCAGGTTATAACTTGAGTTAGCTGCAGCACAGACAAATCCTTAGAAAGTGGGTCTGCAGGAGCACCAATGGGAGTGTGAACTTCACTGCTATTCAAGTGAACAGCTCAATGGGAATTTCACGTATGGACTGACTGCAGGAACAGGCTCCTAAAATGGTTAGCATTTTAAACTCCTAACCAAAGGCACTGCTTTAATTTGTGACTGAACGTTAACAGCCAGTTTTTGTGACTGCTGGGTCCAAATTTAGAGGTGTGGGTTTTCCTTAGCATTAATAAGAGTTACAGGTGCACATCCAGAGAAGAATTTGTTGCATCCGTGTTGCTTACCTATCACACTGATAGGTTGAGTAGAAATAATTAGGGATGACACGTAATTTGGCAAGGAAATTCAAGACAAATAACGCCCCCAAATGGAAGTACACACATACACGTGAACACACATATGCTTGAGCTGTCTGGTGGCAATTATATAAGTGTTATTGAACTCTGCTTCTTCTTTTTATCCATGTTTAACTGGCACATTATTTAATATGATGAGCAGCTTATTCAATCTACATCAAAGGCCTAACCCCTATTCCATTAAGATCAATGAGAGTCTTGCCTACTTTCAGTAATAACTGATGGTAAATTAACATATGATATATTGCTTAGGGTGTTGTAATGGTGCACAATAGTGTCTTGTTTTATAATATCACAAAGGGTAACACAATGAAGTCCATTCTCATGCAACATGCGAGTTAACACAATTGTAACTATAAGGAGAGAAAGGTTGGTCTAGTGCGGGAGTCGGCAACCTTAGAAGTGGTGTGCCGAGTCTTCATTTATTCACTCTAATTTAAGGTTTCGCGTGCCAGTAATATATTTTAACGTTTTTAGAAGGTCTCTTTCTATAAGTCTATAATATATAACTAAACTATTGTTGCATGTAAAGTAAATAAGGTTTTTAAAATGTTTAAGAAACTTCATTTAAAATTAAATTAAAATGCAGAGCCCCCTGGACCGGTGGCCAGGACCCGGGCAGTGTGAGTGCCACTGAAAATCAGCTCGTGTGCCGCCTTTGGCACGTGTGCCATAGGTTGCCTACCCCTGGTCTAGCGATTAAGGCACCAGTCTAAAACTTAGGAGAGTTGGATTCAATTCATAGTTCCACCACAGTCTTCTTGTGTGACCGTGGGTTAGTTTTTCTGTGCTTCAGTTCCCCACCTATAAAATTGGGATAGTAGTACTTCCCTACCTCACAGGGGTGTTGTGTGGTTAAATACATTCAAGACTATGAGGTCCTCAGATACTGTGGTGATGGGGGCTATATAAGTACCATAGATAGATAAGTACTTATAATTTCCACACAACTCTGAATAGAATATTCAGACACCTTATATAGTCCTTCCTCTGCTTTGGCTTTATTAGTAACTCAAATATAAACAGCCAGATGTACCACAGCATAAGCGTTTCCCCTAAGACTGGCTGTTCCTAGGAATTGTTTTTCCTGCCGTGCTTTCTCTGTCCCAGTCCCTAGTTCCTCATGTCAAGCTTGATAATTCAATGCCTTTATATTTTGGTTAGAGCTAGCAAGGCCCACCTGCTAGTAGGCCTTTGGAGTTTATCTTCATGAAGGATTCAAGCACCTGACCGTAGGATGGTTCCAAGGAGCCCTGCATCTCCGTATAAGTATTGTGACAAAGTTCCTCCTCTACCTTGGTGGGTCCTGCGCTTATTGGTGGATTTGCTCACCTCAGTGATCTTCCCCTCTGGTGGAACCCACAGTCTG
>NW_020664490.1:3357991-3365644 GCF_002925995.2 Terrapene triunguis | reverse complement strand
GCCCTCTACTCCGGGTTCCATCCCAGGGCCCTGTGGATTGCAGCTGTCTATAGTGCCTCCTGTAACAGCTGCATGACAGCTACAACTCCCTGGGCTACTTCCCCATGGCCTCCTCCAAATACCTTCTTTATCCTCACCACAGGACCTTCCTCCTGGTGTCTGATAATGCTTGTATTCCTCAGTCCTCCGGCAGCACAGCCTCTCAGCTCCTTGCGCCTCTTGCTCCCGGCTCCTCACACGCACACCTCACTGACTAACTGGGAGGCTTTTAACTAGTTCCAGCCAGCCCTTGATTGGCTTCAGGTGTCCCAATCAATGTAGCTATCTCCACTGCCTTCTAGAAGGATCTTAATTGGCCCCAGGTGTCATGATTAACCTGGAGCAACTGCCATTTGGTTACCATGGTACCAAGGATTTGTTTAACCTGGGGCTAACATACCTGTTCCTCACTACTTTACTGTAGCCATCTAGCCTTGCCCCATCACAGTACCTAGAATGTCAGCCATTTAAAACTGCCAAATAACAATTCATTTTCTGTAATGGAAAACATTGTCTTTCCTATAGAAAGATCTTAGGAGAATAGGAAACTGTATTAAGGAAGTTTTCATTGTAGAACTGTTGTAAGCTTTTTCATTGTAAGCAGGTTTGAAAGAAGTTGTATTCACCCTGGCTGTCAATAGAGTGAGGATTTTATATGTAAAGGCCCAACCTTTCAAAAAAGCCAGTGTGCCTAATTTTTTTGGATGTCCAACCTGAGACATTTTGGGTTTGCGGGGCTCCTGCAACTTCCACTGGCTTCAATTGGAGTTTTGGGTACTCAGTACTTCTGAAAATTGTCCCCAAGGTGTCTCAAGTTGAGCACCCAGAAACTGCAGCACTCAGAATTAGTAACCATGTCTGAAATTTCAGCTTTTACACAAGATCTTTGCACTGTAGTGAAAATTTGCTGAGACACTATGGTCCACTGTACCAGCATAGCAGCCATTTTCAGTCCATTGAAGATGAGAATCCTCCTCCTGTGTATCTGATAAGCTGAAGAGTTTAGCTAAAACTGTACTCTGTGCAGCCTACGCAAGTCAGCACTCTTAGCCAAGTCTGTTTTCCCTTTGACCTTTCTCCTGTGAACTACATTCCAAATGGCTCTCTCCAGAGAATTTTTATTGCTGCCAACCTACTAATTTACAGTAATGTCTTAAGCTCTTAGGATAGCTGCATTGTCACAGAAATTTGTATTTGATGTTTCGTTTTTCCTGTATCATGTTGCACTGTGGCATATTTGAATTAATTTTCACTAATATGTGGTAATGCAAATGCTAGAATACCAATTACTGACAATTATCTGCAGAACTTGAACAGCTGCTGTAGTGCCTGACCTCTGTGAATGAATGGTTAATCACTGCCCTTCTCAGCAGCACTATAAATGTTGCTGATAAAGTTGAGTGATTGATCTAAAAAAGGCATTCAAAAGTCAGTTGGGCATCTCTGCAGCAGCAATAGCTTTCTTCTCCAGGATCAGTCATTAATTAGATCTGAACTGTCCTTTTGATCAACATATATAAAGTGTTTTCCTTTCAGTTTACAATTACTGCATAATCTATTTCTTACCTGGCTGAGCCTTTCAGAGAAATTGCAGATGATAATTTATGTGAGCGCATGAGACCGCTGAAAGCTTTAGATCAGCGGTTCTCAACTAGAGCTGGTTGAAACTTTTTGGTTTGTTTTATTGAAAAATGGCCTTTTTTTCCAAGATAATTTTCTGTGAAAAATTGCTGATTTGAAGTGTTGTGCCTTTTTTCAATAGTTTAAGAAAAATCATTGAAAATATCAAAATGGTTAACCTTTTTTGCTTTTCTGTAAACAAAATATTGTCTAGTGATTTGGATAAGGTTTTAGTTAGAAATTGCAAAAAAAAAATTCACAGAAAAAATATAATGTTTCAGCGTTAAACACTTCAATGCAAAAACAAGTTAAACATTTCCACTTTTTTTGGGGTAAAATTATTTTTGGAGTTTTCAGCCAGTCCTGTTCTCAGCCTTCTCCATACTGTGCCCCGCAAGTCACTACAGAAAAATATTTCAGGACACCCCTTCTTACTCTGCCATCAACAAAGGGAGGGTCATCCCCATCCCCTGGACTTCTGTGAAAAACCCAGGGCATCGTGACCCCCCCCAGGTTGAGAACCCAGGCTTTATTTGAATCAGTAAATGTTGCCCAGCAAGATTTTTTTTTTAACAATGAGATATAGTGTTTAGTTCAGGGAAGTAGAAGACAGGAAGCAAGTGTTCTATTGAAGTCAGTGGCAGAACTGCCAAATGCAGCCCACCCTGTCCTAAAATGTGGCTTGGGGTTGCAACTACAGGTTGAAGACAAAGCTGATCAAATACAGCTTTTATTGTTGAGGAACTCAAACAACAATATATTACTGTTAATTTCTCAGGGAAGAAGGAAACAATCATACAACTGGGTGTATCTATTTAAAATTCAGTGTACATATGTATGCTACTTAGATGAGGCCTCTCTGGTGCCTAGGAAGGTTCCTAGGTGGCCCTTGGTGTTGAAGTGTAGTAGCTCCTGCCTTCAGCAATAATAACAGCTAAAGCCAGAAGAAATGAGAAAATAAATTAGAGGTAAAATTGGTTTCTATATATCCTACGGCGGATTGCTTGGACAGCTACTGAGAACAGTCTGAACACCATCAAATCACGATTGGTTCAACAGCAAAAAGGTTTGTCGATTATCTTTATATTTCCATTCCTCTCCCCCCGCCCTTCATGTACTATGTTTTCAAAAGTTTTTTTTTTTTAAAGTCCAGTTGTAAGAGCATGGAAACCATTGGATCAGGATGTCACTGTGAAGTAGAGGTGAATGGGATCTTACCTCCCAAAGCAGAGTGGGGATTTATCCATGATGTTCAAGACACTGGGTCAGATCCTTGGCTGGTGCTAATTGAGCATAGCTCCATTGACTTCAGTGATCCTGTGCTGATTTATACTAGCTGAGGATCTGCCCCAGTGGATCTGGCTCTCGTTTACGTTCGTGTAAATCAGGATTAACTCCACTGAAGTCAGTGTAAAACTGGTGTAAGGGAGAAGAGAATAAGGCCCTGTAACTCTGTAGAGAAAATTAACCTGTGCAACTCTGCTTTTAAATTCCTAATCTATCGAATGCAGCTTGTTAGAGAATAATGGCCTTACGCATTCACTTTGCCTCAGATGGTAGGAGTGTTCAGGTTTTATCTCCTAACCCAGTGTTCATCTACTCATTCACCTCAAACCCTCTGGAGGCACATAAATCTTATATAGTGTGCAACTGACCCCTCTAATGGTTCAGGCCTGGATTTGATTTACAAAGAGCATTTGAAACAAAAGTTATAGTGGTATTGTGTTTGTGTTCAAAGACTACACCTAGAATCAATGCCACCTTGTGATAACTGTAAAATACAAGCAGTTTAGTATTATTATTTAGGAGGAGTAACAAAGGAGAAAAAGAATACGAAATACAGTAATCACCATAGTTCTGAAGTGCAGATGTAGTGCCTTATGCATGATTACATAGGTGTAAATCAGGTCTTATTCCAAAAGTTGTAAGAAGGTGAAGACTGTTGTCTTGTATAATCACAGCCCCTGGCTGGCATATGTCCTAGAAAAGAGCAACACATTTTCTTCTTGAAGACTATGGAAGGCAGCTATAATTTAGTGTATCTGAAGAACTGGTCCAGGCTGACAAAAGAACATTTGTACATCCCTGCCGGGTGTACTTCACTCAGTCCAAGAGCAAACGGGGAGTCCACGTCTTTTCTGTTTGTGATAATGACAGTGTGTGCAGAAGGAAGCATAATATGCTGCTGTCTGCAATGCTCCAGCTGACACTCTGAAACACAAGCAGGCTATTCACTGGTGTTTGGGGTGTAGGCAGGTGTCTAAATTTTATGATATAGCTGATGATCAGTGACCAGAAATGGGAGTTTCTTACGCTTCCTCAGGCCCTGCAATCCTGCTAATGTCTATCTGATTATTATTGAGAGCTCCTCTGCCATAATTCTTAGTACACTGTGACAAAGTTCCTCCTCTATCTTGGTGGGTTCTGTGCGTATTGGTGGATTTTCTTGCCTCAGAGATTCACCATGTGGGTTGGGGAACAGCCCAGAGCCCTTCCCCTCTGGAAGAACCCACAGTCCAGGTCCATTGGGAGGTTTGAGGGGAACCCGGGCCCACCCTCTACTCTGGGTTCCAGCCCAGGGCCCTGTGGACTGCAACTGTCTATAGTGCCTCCTGTAACAGCTGCATGACAGCTACAACTCCCTGGGCTACTTCCCCATGGCCTCCTCCAAACAACTTCCTTATTCTCACCACAGGACCTTCCTCCTGGTGTCTGATAACGCCTGTGCTCCTCAGTCCTCCAGCAGCACACCCTCTCACTCTCAGCTCCTTGCGCCTCTTGCTTCCAGCTCCTCACACTCGCACCACAAACTGAAGTGAGCTCCTTTTTAAAACCCAGGTGCCCTGATTAGCCTGCCTTAATTGATTCTAGCAGCTTCTTCTTAATTGGCTCCAGGTGTCCTACTTAGCCTGCCTGCCTTAACTGGTTCTAGCAGGTTCCTGATTACTCTAGTGCAGCCCCTGCTCTGGTCACTCAGGGTACAGAAAACTACTCATCCAGTGACCAGTATATTTGCCCTCTACCAGACTCCTGTACCCCATTGGTCTGGGTCTGTCACATATCCCTCCCCCCTGCTCAACGCCAAGGGGTTGGGCAGCTTGGGACGCCAGACAGTGCACACGTGACAAGCCATCGGCGTTGCCATGACGGCTCCCTGCTCTGTGTTGCACACGGAACTGGAAAGGTTGGAGGGATAAGAACCATCTGGTCACCCTTGTGTTCTTCTCCTTGTTCCGCTGCATCCATTGAAGAGGGGCATGGTCGGTCACGAGGACAAATCTGTGCCCGAGCAGATGGTAGTGCAATGTTTCCATGGCCCATTTTACGGCGAGGCATTCTCTCTCCACCACTGCATATTTTTGTTCCCTTGGAAGGAGTTTCCGACTGAGGTATAGAATTGGGTGTTCCTCCTTCCCGACCATCTGTGATAGAATGGCCCCCAACCCTACTTCCGATGCATCCGTCTGCAGGATAAACTCCTTGGTGAAATCAGGGGCTATCAGTACGGGGTTACTGCAGAGGGCAGTCCGTAGGTCTGTGAATGCTTCCTCTGCTGTGTCAGACCATCTCACCAGATCAGGTCCACGGGCTTTCACTAGGTCTGTCAGGGGGCTTGCCCTTGTGGCAAAGTGGGGGATAAATTGTCGGTAATACCCCACCACACCTAGGCACGCCTGGACTTGTTTCCTGCGACTTGGTCAGAGCCAATTTTGGATGGCCGCTAACTTGTTCACTTGAGGTTTTACCAGACCTTTTCCCACAATGTAGCCAAGATATTTGGCCTCTGTAAACCCTACAGCGCACTTGGCAGGGTTTGCTGTAAGGCCAGCTCGCCTGAAGGTATCGAGGACTGCCTCCACCTTCTCCAGGTCTGGGTCTGTCACAACACATTGCCCACCTAATTCTCTAGCTAATGCATTCAACAGCTATGTGCAGACGAGGTTCTCAGTACATAGATCTCCCCTGCCCTGTATGGAAGTGGTGCCAGTTGCCTCTCTGGCACCATATCTTCTTCCTGACACCCTATAGAAGAACAGGAGGGCTTTTCAGTTTCAAGATCTCCACAGGGAGTGTGGGAGTCTCTGAGGTCACCCTGTATTGTCCCTCCCACTTGCCCTACAGAGGAAAAGGTACTGTTCAGGCTGGATTATTCTCCTCATGGACATCTCAGTGCTGTGAACTGCCTACACCTTGTAAGTGGGGGGATCCTGCTGGGATTCATGGCCAGGGGAGACCCATGTAACGCAGATTCCTTAGAGCAGAGCTATTAGGAAGCTGAGGGGACTTACTGGAGGTCCTGAAGCCCATATAGAGATCCCCATGGAGGATTCTTCCTCCCTCGTGCTTCTCTGGGAGGAGGTGCACTGGGCCAGTATTTGTATGTAACTTTAGCGCCCTCGTCGCCAAGATGGAGTCTGCTCTGCAGACAGCTCTGGCCAAGAGAAAGCGCGCGCAGGAATGCAGCAGGAAAAATCCCTTCCACCCCAGGGGCACCTGTTCCAAACCCCTCAGAGTGAATACACACACCCACAGAAAAAGTACAATGGATATAAGAAAGGGAAATATTTATTTACAGAGGGATGAGAGGAGAAAAATAACAAGGGGAAATATAAGGGAGGGTAAAACAGGGTTGCATTCAAACCAAAGCCCCACAGGCCCAGTGGTAGCACAGTCTGAAAGGGCAGACACTGAGCAATGTGTCTGCACACAGAGTTCAGGAGTCCTGAGCAAAGTTCCAGTCCAGTGGTGAGTCTTGGGTGCTCCTGGTAGTCTTTGGCGCCAGTAAACTTTCCCGAACAAACCCCTCCGGTGACCCTTTTGTGCTGCTCTTTGCGAAGCCACACAGAACGACTACTGTGACAGGTTGGATCACAGAACCCCCCCTGGGGCTGCCAACTGATGTGCCAAGACTACTTCTGCCCCTGCTTTCCCTGCCAGCTTGGGACTCCAGCACCCTGTCTTGTTGAGCCAGACATGCCCGTCTGCTCCAACACAGACCCAGGGTCTGAACCATGTGCCCCAAAGCTGCAGACTTAACTGAAAGCAACTTAAGAAGTGTTCCTGTCTTTAACACTCAGATGCCCAACTCCCAATGGGGTCCAAACCCCAAATAAATCTGTTTTACCCTGTATAAAGCTTATATAGGGTAAACTCATAAATTGTTTGCCCTCTGTAACACTGATAGGCACAGCTGTTTGCCCCCCCCCAGGTATTAATACATACTCTGGGTTAATTAATAAGTAAAAAGTGATTTTATTAAATACAGAAAGTAGGATTTATGTGGTTCCAAGTAGTAACAGACAGAACAAACTGAATTACCAAGCAAAATAAAATAAAACACACAAGTCTAAGCCTAGTACAATAATAAAACTGAATACAGATAAAATCTCACCCTCAGTAAGCTTTCTTTTACAGACTAGTCTCCTTCTAGTCTGGGTCCAGCAATCAACCCTGTAGTTACTGTCCTTTGTTCCAGTTTCTTTCAGGTATCCTTGAGTTGGAGATGCTATCTCTTTAGCCAGCTGAAGACAAAATGGAGGGGTCTCCCACGGGCTTAAATAGATTTTGTCTTGTGGGTGGAGACCCCCTCCTCTCTCCTATGCAAAGTCCAGCTCCAAGATGGAATTTTGGAGTCACATGGGCAAGTCACATGTCCATGTATGACTGAGTTTCTTAGCAGCCAAGCCACATTCCTGGGAAAGCTCTGATGTGGATTGGCGTCTTCGAGTTCATTGTTGGCTTAAGTGGTTCTTGATTGAGCACTTAATTTGCACATTCCTTTCTCAAGAAGCTGACCAAATGCTTTACTAAGGCTACTTAGAGATCAAGCAAGTATACAGCCAATATTCCTAACTTCAAGTACAAAAATGATACATGCGTACAGATTGGAGGAATGTATTCAGTAGATCATAACCTTTACAGAGATATGATACATGGCATATGTAGCATAAAACATATTCCAGTTATGTCATATATATACATTCATAAGCATAT
>NW_020664490.1:3249981-3357981 GCF_002925995.2 Terrapene triunguis | reverse complement strand
AGCATATTTCCATGAAGCCTTATGGGGTGCACCGTCACAACTACCTCCCCACTTAACTAGCTAGCAGCCTCCCTCCTTATTCCCAATTCAGAGTCACAAGTCCCAGTACTCACAGCCCCATGCAGCTCTGGGCAGCAGGGATACTGGGTCCAGCTCCGGTCTGTCCTTCTCAGGCAATTCCTCCCTGGCATAGTGCTCCTCCTGGCTCCTGTCCTGGGGTGTCCCTGATCGGCTGCCCTGTCCTTCCCAGGCTTCCGGCAGATTCTCTGCTGCTTCACTTTGTGAGGGCCTGCGGGCTGCAGCCCTTCTCTCTGTGGAGCTCCAGAGCCACACCCTGGAGTTTCCCTCCATTCTCTCACTGCTCCCCCTCCCCCCTTAGGAAAAAAATTTAAAGGGGCCATGCTCTCTAAACCCCAAAGGGGTTACCTGTATATCTCATGAAGTCCATTCAGTTTAGTGCCAGTCAGTTTTATAAAGAGAGGGGGAAATGGAAAAGCTAAAACATCTTATAGTCCAAAGATATTGAAGTGTCCATATTCTCAGCCTCCACAGTGGTCCCTCAGCATGAGATCTTAATCAGATTTACTCAGGTAAAACTGGCTTTGGTGGGAATTTGAGTAAGGACCCAGATTTGGGCAGGATAAAGCAATGAACATTTTGGACTTATATTTTAGATCATGATCTCAACAGTGCTAAACAACTTCCACTATCAAAAAAGAACAAACGTAAGCTCCTAGGAGAATACAATTCTGCCGTCTTGAGCACTGGACAGGGTTTATGTGGCATTTGGCATGGCCGTTTACTTAAAGTATTTTCTGGAAGGATAGCAAAAAGAATTACAATTAAAATCGAATAGAATTAGAATAGCAGCAACGATAAATCTTACATGAGGAAGATTTGGCAAATACAATGCAACTTTGTGCTGGGTAGAAGACAGCACATGGGTTAATTCGCCCCCAAGAAACAACTGCACACTCCTTGTACTGCTGCCCTAGCAGTTAGTCGGCCAGATCCTCACTCCCTCTCTGGTCTGTTAGTGCCCTGATTTCTGTGGTGCAAAGGGGCCAGAAAGCAGTGCATTTCCTTATGTAGGGGAACCCTGATAGGTGAAGAGTTGGAATAGCCAGCTCTATACTTCCTTCTTACATGGCACTGGTGTAGAGGGTCGTGGGGGCCAGGAGGGGGCATGGAAGGGGTTGGAGGGAGTGTGGCCAGAGTGTACTTCGCTCTGGTAATCCCTGGCCCACAGAACAGCTTCTAGGCGCTGTCCACACCAATATGGGTTAGAGCAGCTCTGAGGTCAGAAAGCAGCACTGCACTATAATCTCATGTTGTCCCCTTCCAGATTTTCTCAGACATGTGGATGGGATAAATCCTTCTCTCACACCTTATGCATTAGGGCTGATTTCTGACTGATTGTTCTGAAGAATGTGGGCCAGATTGAAATCTCACTTTCACTGGTGTAAATCCTGAGTTTCTCCACTGAAGCCACTGGGTTTACTTTGATTTACACCATTGTTTTTGGGAATAGAATGTGGTCCAGTGTCTTTAAATTCCGAAAACCCATTTAATATTCTCACATCTCACACAGAAGTACATTAATTATCCTCTTGGATACAGTATATACCCAATGAATGGCTACTCTACTGTTGAACCTGGAGACATACATGGCCTGCTCCTCTGAGCCTATTTTGAGAGGTGTCGAATACCCCCCACTCCCATTCCCTTCAGCACTTTGCCAGATCTCTACTTCGCTCTTCTGAAAGCGGACAGGGGGCTGCAGACAGGGGGGTTTGAGAGGGAGTTTGACAGAGGGAGGCCTACGATGGTTAGGAAGACCTGCAACACCTGTGCCAGCACTGCTTCTATCTCCTCCACCTGCGCCTCTAGCCAGACAGAGTGCCTGAGCATGGATGCATCTACTCAGATCCTGGTGTGGTTTTGCAGAGACTGTGATTTGCAATTCCCACTTACTGACATCCAATATGAAAGGTGCCTGCTGGTGAAATCTCTCAGGCAGCAGGTGGGGGAGCTACAGGAGGAGGTGGCTAGGTTGAGGAGCATCCGGATCCACGAGCAATTCCTGGACAGTGTCCATGTGGAGACAGCTGAGGTAGCTGTCCCAGTACACAAGACTGCTGACACACCACTGGTGGAGGAGGAGATGGCTCAGGGTGGACACTGGCAGCTGGTTACTTCTGGCAGCAGGCAGTGCACCACCCCTGCCCCGAACCTTCCCGCCATGGTAATAGGTAACCGTTATGCTCTTCTTGTTACAGGAGAGAAGGAATCACCCCCTACAGTAGAGGAGGAGAAGCCTCATACCCCTAAGGCTGGGAGGTCTGCTGCCACCACTGCGAATAGGAAACGTAGGGTAGTGGTGGTCGGAGACTCCCTTCTGAGGGGGACGGAGGCGCCCATCTGTCGCCCTGACATTTCATCTCGGGAGGTATGCTGCCTGCCGGGGGCCCATATCTGAGACGTTACAGAGGCATTGTCGAGTATTATCCAGCCCTCTGACTACTACCCCATGCTACTTATCCATGTGGGCACAAATGATACTGCGAGGTGTGACACTGAGTAGATCAAAAGTGACCACAGGGCTCTGGGAGTACGGGTGAAGGAGTTTGGAGTGCAGGTGGTATTCTCTTTGATTCTTCCTGTCAAAGGTAGGGGCCCGGGCAGAGACAGGTGCATCGTGGAGATGAATGCCTGGCTGCGAAGATGGTGTTGCCAGGAGGGCTTTGGCTTCCTTGACCATGGGATGCTATTCCAGGAAGGACTGCTAGGCAGAGATGACGTTCACCTTTCGAGGAGGGGAAAGACCCTATTTGGACACAAACTGGCTAACCTAGTGAGGAGGGCTTTAAACTAGGTTCGACGGGGACAGGTGAGCAAAACCCACAGGTAAGTGGGAAACATGGAGACCTGGGAGATGGGTCGGAAATAGGAGGGAGCGTGGGCCATAATGGCAGAGAGAAAGGAGGGTCAGGGCAAAACTGGGAGGCAAGATCAAAACAGTATCTTAGATGCCTATATACAAATGTGAGAAGTATGGGTAATAAGCAGGAAGAACTGGAAGTGCTAATAAATAAATACAACTATGACATTGTTGGCATCACCGAAACTTGGTGGGATAATACACATGATTGGAATGTTGGTGTGGATGGGTACAGCTTGCTTAGGAAGGATAGACAGGGGGAAAAGGGAGGAGGTGTTGCCTTATATATTAAAAACGTACACACTTGGACTGAGGTGGAGATGGACATAGGAGACGGAAGTGTTGAGAGTCTCTGGGTTAGGCTAAAAGGGGTAAAAAACAAGGGTGATGTCATGCTAGGAGTCTACTACAGGCCACCTAACCAGGTGGAAGAGGTGGATGAGGCTTTTTTAAAACAACTAACAAAATCATCCAAAGCCCAAGATTTGGTGGTGATGGGGGACTTCAACTATCCAGATATATGTTGGGAAAATAACACAGCGGGGCACAGACCATCCAATAAGTTCTTGGACTGCATTGCAGACAACTTTTTATTTCAGAAGGTTGAAAAAGCTACTGGGGGGAAGCTGTTCTAGATTTGATTTTAACAAATAGGGAGGAACTTGTTGAGAATTTGAAAGTAGAAGGCAGCTTGGATGAAAGTGATCATGAAATCATAGAGTTCACAATTCTAAGGAAAGGTAGAAGGGAGTACAGCAAAATAGAGACAATGGATTTCAAGAAGGCGGATTTTGGTAAGCTCAGAGAGCTGTTAGGTAAGGTCCCATGGGAATCAAGACTGAGGGGAAAAACAACTGAGGAGAGTTGGCAGTTTTTCAAAGGGACACTATTAAGCGCCCAAAAGAAAGCTATTCCGTTGAGTAGGAAAGATAGGAAATGTGGCAAAAGACCTCCTTGGCTTAACCACTAGATCTTGCATGATCTAAAAAATAAAAATGAGTCATATAAAAAATGGAAACTAGGACAGATTACAAAGGATGCAGGGGCAAGATTAGAAAGACAAAGGCACAAAATGAGCTCAAACTGGCTACGGGAATAAAGGGAAACAAGAAGACTTTTTATCAATACATTAGAAGCAAGAGGAAGACCAAGGACAGGGTAGGCCCACTGCTCAGTGAGGAGGGAGATACAGTAACAGGAAACTTGGAAATGGCAGAGATGCTTAATGACTTCTTTGTTTCAGTCTTCACTGAGAAGTCTGAAGGAATGACTAACCTAGTGAATGCTAATGGGAAGGGGGTAGGTTTAGAAGATAAAATAAAAAAAGAACAAGTTGAAAATCACTTAGAAAAGTTAGATGTCTGCAAGTCACCAGGGCCTGATGAAATGCATCCTAGAATACTCAAGGAGCTAATAGAGGAGGTATCTGAGCCTCTAGCTATTATCTTTGGAAAATCATGGGAGACAGGAGAGATTCCAGAAGACTGGAAAAGGGCAAATATAGTGCCCATCTATAAAAAGGGAAATAAAAACAACCCAGGAAACTACAGACCAGTTAGTTTAACTTCTGTGCCAGGGAAGATAATGGAGCAAGTAATTAAGGAAATCATCTGCAAACACTTGGAAGGTGGTAAGGTGATAGGGAATAGCCAGCATGGATTTGTAAAGAACAAATCATGTCAAACCAATCTGATAGCTTTCTTTGATAGGATAACGAGGCTTGTGGAAAAGGGAGAAGCGGTGTATGTGGTATACCTAGTCTTTAGTAAGGCATTTGATACGGTCTCACATGATATTCTTATTGATAAACTAGGCAAATACAACTTAGACGGGGCTACTATAAGGTGGGTGCATAACTGGCTGGATAACCGTACTCAGAGAGTAGTTATTAATGGTTCCCAATCCTGCTGGAAAGGTATAACAAGTGGGGTTCCGCAGGGGTCTGTTTTGGGACAAGCTCTGTTCAATATCTTAATCAACGACTTAGATATTGGCATAGAAAGTACGCTTATTAAGTTTGCAGATGATACCAAACTGGGAGGGATTGCAACTGCTTTGGAGGATAGGGTCATAATTCAAAATGATCTGGACAAATTGGAGAAATGGTCTGAGGTAAACAGGATGAAGTTTAACAAAGACAAATGCAAAGTGCTCCACTTAGGAAGACAAAATCAGTTGCACACATGCAGAATGGGAAGAGACTGTCTAGGAAGGAGTACGGCAGAAAGGGATCTAGGGGTTATAGTGGACCACAAGCTAAATATGAGTCAACAGTGTGATGCTGTTGCAAAAAAAGCAAACATGATTCTGGGATGCATTAACAGGTGTGTTGTGAGCAAGACACGAGAAGTCATTCTTCCGCTCTACTCTGCGCTGGTTAGGCCTCAACTGGAGTATTGTGTCCAGTTTTGGGCACCGCATTTCAAGAAAGATGTGGAGAAATTGGAGAGGGTCCAGAGAAGAGCAACAAGAATGATTAAAGGTCTTGAGAACATGACCTATGAAGGAAGGCTGAAAGAACTGGGTTTGTTTAGTTTGGAAAAGAGAAGACTGAGAGGGGACATGATAGCAGTTTTCAGGTATCTAAAAGGGTGTCATAAGGAGGAGAGAGAAAACTTGTTCACCTTAGCCTCTAAGGATAGAACAAGAAGCAATGGGCTTAAACTGCAGCAAGGGAGGTTTAGGTTGGACATTAGGAAAAAGTTCCTAACTGTCAGGGTGGTTAAACGCTGGAATAAACTGCCTAGGGAGGTTGTGGAATCTCCATCTCTGGAGATATTTAAGAGTAGGTTAGATAAATGGCTATCCGGGATGGTCTAGACAGCATTTGGTCCTGCCATGAGGGCAGGGGACTAAACTCGATGACCTCTCGAGGTCCCTTCCAGTCCTAGAATCTATGAATCTATGAAAGATCCAGAAGAACTTTCACATACTTACACTCTTGTGCTGTGTAGCTCACGGGTGTAGTTTTGCCCTACATGGCACTGAGAGGTGCAAGTTACATCTCCTGGGCAAATTCAACCCGGGGGAGGAGGTGTTCTGGAGCCCACGCTCCCACTGATTTCCTTGAGGAGGAGCAGCTTTAAGTTATGATAGGAGGAACCTTCTTGATGGAGGCTGCTCGGGATGCCCCGAATTAACAAACCTCCAAGCTGCCCCAACTTCACCCATACCCAGCCAGTATTGCCAACCTTTGGGACAACGCTGGCCCTTATGGTGCCCAGTAGAAAGGATGTTGCTTTCATTTTGAACCATCATAACCTTCCTTGGTGCAGTTTCTGCCAGGGCCTGTGCCAAATGGAGACCAGAATGAGAGCAGTTAACTTATTTTCAGTTGTGACCAGAATTGGTGCATGTACCAGGGCTCACAGTGATAAAAGGTTAATGCTCTAAGCCACAGGCCACAATAACTGTTGAATCACAGAAAGCAAAGAAGATGGCTATAGGCTAATTTCTATAACCTTTTTTTATAGGCAGTATGGGCTGCAAAAAATGAGCTGTTTAATCGTTATCACGGCTTTGGTATGGTTTGTAGTTTGGCTCTAGGCAGGTCACTTCACTTCCCTGCCTCAGTTTCCCCTCTGTAATATGGGAATAATAATACATAGTTACAGGCTTCACAAGGGTGCTGTGAGGATTAGTTAGTTAATGCCTGTTCAGTGCTGTGGCTATGGAAAGCTCTTAAGCCTAATGTTTCTCTCTATGACACTACTGTAACTCCATTGACTTCTGTGTCGCGACACCCAATTTGTATCAGTGTTAAGTGAGAGG
Organism: Terrapene triunguis; assembly: GCF_002925995.2. Lineage (NCBI taxonomy): Eukaryota > Metazoa > Chordata > Testudines > Emydidae > Terrapene > Terrapene triunguis. The sequence continues at coordinate 3,351,269 of NW_020664490.1, read as the reverse complement.
TGACTCAGGCCCATTGTGGATATTTTGGAGTGGTGAGGTGAGCAGAAGTGACCTTTCTTTTCATCCTTGTATTTGTTAATAAATTAACTGCGAGGAGACTTCATTAAGAAGCTTGGTGATGCTTCAGCCATGAGCCAAAAATAGAATTAGATTAGTAGGAGAGAACAGAACATGGGAAGTAAATAATCAGGAATAAAGTCAAAGGAGAGGCAGTGGCTGAGGGAGACAATCTGGAAAGGTCTAATGGGCAAAAAGTAAAAAAGGAATAAAATAGGTGAAGCTGTAGATTGAAAGAGTTTGTTTATTGTCTACTTGTGAAATGGAAAATGGATTGACACAGAGGAAGCTACAAAGGGATCAAAGAGTAAAAAGCCAATTAAGGGATCAAGGACCAAGCTCTGAAATATGAGAGATAATTATAGGCAGCTCAGAAGGATTAGAGAGAGATACAAAGAAATTATTGGGGTGGGGTTGGGAGGGGGGAAGCATGAGAGCAAAATACACTAAAATTAGGAACAATGAGAGTAAAAAGAAAATAAATAAAAGATGAGAGACCTGTTTAAGAGAACAGCCGAGAGAACACAGATATCCGTGGATCTGAACATGTCATGTTTCAACTGTTTGGCAGAAGATGTGTCTAGAAAAATGGGGCAAATCCTCTGCTGATGTAAGTTGTCATAGCTCACAACAACCCATCAGGCATCCATCATTAGCCCCATTTTAGAGAGGGAGAAAGTGAGGCAGAAAAAAGTGAAGTGACTTGTTGAAGGTCACCCAGGGAGTTGGTGGCAGAGCCAGGAATAAATGCCAGGCATCCTGACTTCCTGTGCAGTACCTTAACCAAAAGAGCATCCATCTACCTATGACTGGACACTTCCTAGAAAGAGCACAATAAGGTCTAGGAAAATATTCTGTCACTATGGAGTGAAGGGGAATGGTTTGGGGCTATGGGAAACACGTACATGAGGTTGTATAATTCTATTTCTTATTAAAAGGAGGATGCTATAAAAGTGACAGATCCCATCTTATGAGCGTGTGCATCCCTTCATTGTGTAGCACATCAAGGAGTGTATACAAGCATTTTGGCAAAGAAGAAAGGCAGTTACATATTCATATGGGTGGAAGGAACAAGTTAAGTGTAAGGGAAAAAACTATGAGGTACATGGTTACTCCTGTGCTTTTCTTTCCAAGTTAGCAGTAGAGTTGCTAAGGGATGGTTGGGAAAGGTGATACTTAGACCGGGAGCTAGGGGTTTTAACTTCCTGTTTTATAAAGAAATATCTAGAAACTGTGCACAACTGGAGTGATATTTGGAATTAATATCTTTATCGCACAGTCTTAGTGAGAAGGGAATGGAAGACTTATGTAGGAAAGGGGCGGAAAGGAGTAACTGAAATTCTCTGGGCTTGTAGTAGATGGAAAATTGAAGTTAAGAATTATATAGAGAGACTTGTGTGTACGTGAGGAGATAATGTGAGAGAACTGGGAAATATTTGTTTTGTTTTTTTTATTAATATCAGGTACCCCATAGCATATCTCTGTGATACTACCCTGCCTGAATGCATCATTGGCTCAAACGGGGTTATCAAAATAAATCAGGCAGGAAAGGTAAAACAATGGCCTAGATAAGGAGCATTCCCTCAGGCATGATGGGTATGTAGCTATGAAGAGGGACTATTCAGCCCCAGTCTGGAGGATGACTGTTTGCCTAGGATGAGAATTGCAAGATCAAAAGACCCTGACCTACAGAGAGGGTGGGGGGAAGTGGTCAGCATGCTGTGGACCTGACATACAGGCAGTCTGAGGGTCTGCAGCAAGCAAGCTGTAGCTTGGTGCTCAGGGAGAATGGAGAGGCTCCAAGGCTGAATCATGTCACCTATGGTATGTCTACACTGCAAAAACAAACCAACCATGCAGCAGTAAGTCTCAGGGCCCAGATCAACTGCTCAGACTTGTGGTGCTCGCGCTTCTGGGCTACAAATAGCAGTGTAGATGTTTCTGCGAGGGCTGGAGCTTGGGCTTTGAGACCCTTCCCCATTGCTGGGTATCAGAGCCCAAGCAGAAACATCTACACTGCTTTTTTTAGCTCGGTAGCCTGAGTCCCATGAGTCTGAGTTAGCTGACCTGGGCTCTGCCGCAGATTTGGTTTTGGTTTTTTTTGCAGTGTGTAGATGTACCCCTTGGGGCTCACGGGAAATGCCAAGTGTGGGTAAGACAGAATGTGTTTAGAACTCTTTGCTCTTTTAATCAATTTTTCATAGTGTTGTGTAACTTTTGGCAAAATAAATCCTACTTTGTTTTGGAGAAGCTGCTTCTGTATCACTGGAAACTGTTACTGTCCACTGGCTCTTGGAGGGAAACTTGCAGGTGCCAAATCTTGCTAAGTAACACAGTTGGCAACAAGGGGAGTGGTTGGATTGCTTGATCCCACCCCAAAGAGAAGTGGAGACACAGGCCAGTCACTTGAAGTGAGTGCATTTGGGGGGACTGGAAAAGGGTCTCAGTGGGGCAGCCCACCCAGCGACTGTGACAATAGGAAACTATCATAGTGGACTGAGAATAATAATAATAAAGACAACTAGCTGGGCTTTCAAGGGTGCAGAGTCATTACTACAGGGAAACCTGCCATAAACAATTACCCAAGAGACCACGAAGAACGGGTTGCCTAATACCTAGCCTTTATTTAAAGATTGAACAGAGTTGTACTAAAATCTTTAAAATGGTTGCTTAAAATGACTGCTGGGTAGTATCCTTAATAGAGGTTTTAAATGTTAGTTGATTCATCTAGGTGTACTCATAAATAAAGAAAATAGACATGTCTGTGGCCATCGAGACAGAAATAAAACCTGCAAACAAAGGTACCAATGACAATATTCCTGTTTGCTTTGAATGAAAGGATCTCATTTGGCACAGGTGCACTCCTCAAATTATTCCTTTTACAAAGGGCTGCATATTGCCGTCCTTTAGAGTGGAGCAATACACATTTTGTGTGGGAGTGTGGCTGTATCCAGTGGAGATTAGCCCAACTCACCCCTCCCCGCAGTGCCTGACCATCCATCAAAATTGGGAAAGTTAAACTTTGCAATCCAGACCTGTCTCTGGTATTCAAGAAAAGAAGATTGAAAACAGAATCAGACAATTATTTCTATGAAATGTAACAGCAGTAGACCCCACAATTGAATGAACACATAGGATATAATATGGCCAGAGCAGATGGGGTAGATAGGTGAGGACACTGTAATTTCAAGAAATAATTTCCCATTGTTCTGTGCTTGCTTGCATTGATGGACCGACTCCTAGGGCAGCACTGAAGTAGAAAAGTGGCATTTCATCTAATCCTCTGTAGCCTGTGCAGTGGCAGATAACACTGTATTAAAGAGCCCTTGTTGTACCAGAACAAGCTAAGACTGGGAGTAGGTCCACTAGACCAATGTTGCTATTATGGAGGGGGAGTGATAATATGATTAAACTCAGACTGAGACAGTGTGGATGTATTTAATTCTCAGTGATGGTGGATGAAGTCATTTGCTTGATATTTAAGATGATAGAATTTTAAAACAAAACGGCAGGCACACAACACTCTTACAAAGAAGATAAACATTACATTAATGCTCACACTAGACCTACAGGGCCAAATCCCTAGCTGGTTTAAGTCAGCGTAGCTCCATTAACTCAGTGGAGCTTTGCCAATTTACACTTGCTGAGGATCTGGCCCACAAGCTTTCAAGACCAGAAAGAGCATTGAAATAACAAGTTAAGGGATGTTTTAGGTCATAGTCTCAAAATGTTGATACCTACAGTTTTGTTCTCTGCTATGATAATTTCATGGGGGGAGGGGGAGGAACAAATAGTTGTTTTAAAGAAAAGAGTATTTAAATGCCAGTGAGTAATTTGGTAGCTAGACAGCAGCTACAAGATGAGGAAAAGATAAAACAGGAAAATTTCACCTTTCTATAGAGAATCATCATGAAATATGTCAGCCTAAAAAGTTGCACCCACAAAGTTACATACATTTGAATACAGAAGCTTTGAATGACACTGTCAGTTGCCTGCGGCACTTGAAGCAGTATTTGGAGTAGTGCAATCCCTGTGCTTCTGTCCGCATTTGGCGCCATCTTTCAACGGTTTGTGTACTGTGTGCTCTGCCTCTTCGGTCTGCAGGAACGGATCCTGCACTGTTGACCAATATGCTGCTCGCTCTGACTAACATGTCACTAGTGGCAGTGGAGTTATTCCTTAAACTACAAAGTCAAGAGGAATGTGACATTGATCTCGCCATATGTAGTAGCTACAACAAGAGATTGCTTGTGGCATTCACGGAGGTGCTGACCACAGTGGAATGCCGCTTTTGGGCTCGGGAAACAAGCACTGAGTGGTGGGATCACATCGTCATGCACATCTGGGATGAGCAGTGGTTGCAGAACTTTTGGATGAGGAAAGCCACATTCATGGGACTGTGTGATGAGCTCGCCCCAGCCCTGCGGCACAAGGACACGAGAATGAGAGCTGCCCTGCTGTTGGAGAAGAGCATAGCGATTGCACTGTGGAAGCTGGCTACTCCAGACTGCTACCGATCGGTCGCTAACCAGTTCGTATTGGGAAATTTGACTGTTGGACTCGTGTTGACGGAAGTGTGCAAGGCCATTAATCACATCCTGCTCCGAAAGACGGTAACTCTGGGCAAAGTGCGTGACATTGTGGATGGCTTTGCACAAATGTCCTTCCCTAACTGCGGAGGGGCGATAGATGGCACGCATATTCCAATTCTGGCACCAGACCACCTAGCCACCGAGTACATTAATTGCAAGGGGTATTTCTCTAAGGTTTTCCAGGCACTTGTGGATCACAACATTGTTTCACGGACATTAACGCAGGCTGGTCTGGAAAGGTGCGAGACGCACGCATCTTTTGGAACACTGGCCTGTTCAGGAAGCTGCAAGCAGGGACTTTCTTCCTGGACCAGAAGATCACCATAGGGGAAGTTGAAATGCCCATTGTGATCCTGGGAGACCCCCACCTACCCCTTAATGCCGTGGTTTATGAAGCCATACACGGGGCACCTTGACAGCAGCAAGGAGTGGTTCAACAACAGGCTGAGCAAGTGCAGAATGACTGTTGAGTGTGCTTTGGGGCATTTAAAGGCCCGCTGGCAATGCCTGTATGTGAGGCTGGACCTGGTCGATGACAATATTCCTATGCTTATAGCCGCGTGCTGTACACTCCATAATATTTGTGAAGGGAAGGGTGAAAGCTTCACTCAGGACTGGACTGCTGAGGCTCAGTGCCTGGAGGCTGAATTTGAATTTGTTATTAGAGCTATTAGAAGGGCGTAGCACGGGGCCATAAGGATCAGGGAGGTCTTGAGGCAGGAATTTGAAGCTGAAAGCCACTAATATTTGTTGCTATGCTCAGGAGTGCAGTGCTTGCAATGCTAGGAGGTGACTGTGATTGGTTCAGACGATGCACTATGAAGGTGTAAGAAAATTGCCTGTTGCTTTGCAGGGCTCTGTTTGCTTTCAATGAATGGAATAAAGATTGCTTTCCAACCAAAACAATTCTTTGAGCTGAGGGCGGTGCAGCTAGCATGTCAAACCTTTCAGTCCCGACTACAAGGACAGTGCGTGGCAGTTATGACCGACAACACCACTGCCAAGTTTTACATCAACAAGCAGGGTGGAGCCCATTCCTCTCCCCTATGCCGGGAAGCCCTCTGGCTGTGGGAGTTCTGCATAGCCCACTCCTTTAACCTGGAGGCATCCTATCTCCCAGGAGTTCAGAACAAACTGTCAGACCACCTCAGCAGATCCTTCTGCAATCACGAGTGGGGTCCATACATCCAGATATCATACACTCCATCATCCAAAGGTGGGGATGTCCCCAGGTTGACCTATTCGCCACCTTGAGCAACAGAAAGTGCCCAATGTTCTGCTCCTTCCAGAAACACAGCCCAGGTTCGATCACAGACACGTTCCTGCTACCCTGGGGAGGCCACCTGTTGTATGCCTTTACCCCAATCCCTCTCATGCACAAGGTACTACTTAAGGTCTGCAGAGACAAGGCGGAGTTAATTCTGGTGGCATCAGCGTGGCCTTGCCAACATTGGTACACCATGCTCCTGGAGCTGTCAGTGGACGCCCCGATCACGTTGCCACTCCTCCCCAACCTGATCACTCAGGACCATGGTCATCTTCATCACCCTGACCTCCAGTCTCTCCATCTCACAGCCTGGAAGCTTCATGACTAAACCCCATAGAATTTCTGTGCTCGGAACCAGTAAGAGAAGTCCTACTCGGTATCAGAAAACTCTCCACTAGGGCCACATATCTAGCAAAGTGGAAAAGGTTCACATTCTGGTGTGCTCAGCATCACGCACCTCCACTCCAGGTGCCATTATCTCTTATTCTGGAGTACCTGCTGCACCTGAAACAGCATGGTCTCGCAGCGTCATCCATTAAGGTGAACCTTGCAGCCATTTTGGCCTTCCACCTGGGAGTGGCTGGACGTTCAATCTTTGCCAACCCTATGGTTGCCCATTTCCTCAAGGGCCTGGAGCAGTTATACCCACAAATTAGACAACCGCTCCCTGCGTGAACCTGAACCTGGTCCTCTCCAGGCTAATGGGGCCCCCTTTCGAACCACTGGCGACTTGCTCCCTTCTCTACCAGTCGTGGAAGGTTGCCTTTCTGGTCGCCATTACCTCAACAAGGAGAGTGTCAGAGTTAAAGGCCCTCACTTCCGACCCCCCTTATACGATTTTCCATAAGGACAAGGTACAACTGAGACCTCACCCGGCCTTCCTTCCACAGGTGGTGTCACATTTTCACACCAACCAGGACATTTTTCTGCCTGTCTTTTTCCCTAAGCCTCATGCTAATGTCCGAGAACAGAGGCTCCACTCACTGGATGTTTGGTGGGCACTAGCCTTTTACATTGAGCGCACAAAGCCGTTACGGAAGTCAAACCAGCTGTTTGTGGTGGTTGCGGACTGGATGAAAGGGCTCCCGATCTCATCTCATCGTGGATCACGTCCTGCATCCGGACTTGCTACAAGCTAGCCAAGGTTCATTCTGCACGAGCATGTATAACTCAGTACATGGCACTTATTGTAGAGGTGCCATACAGTAAGTTATTTAATCTATTTATATGCCATTTCTCCCAGTCACTGATGAGATCAAAGAATTTGTTTCTAAAAAAGGGTGAGAGGATATTGTGAGCATGTGTAAATATTGTATAGAACTCCACTTTGTTTGTATAGCAACTTTCATATATGCTGTATTCTAAAACATTTTAGAGAGTTAATTTATATAGAAATGGAATTAAATAATGAATAAGCACACAGGGAAAGCAAAATTAAGAGGTATAGGGAGGGGAGGAATGAACCGTTTTCAGATAAGATTGGAACTGAATAATAGTGCACTTCATCTTCAGAGTGCTTTGCACGTTCTCCAGAACTCACCTATGAGCAAGGCAAGTGTTGTTCCTATTTTACAGATCAGGAAACGGAGCCTAAGTGGCTTGCCCAAGGCCATGGAGCTTGTCAGCATCTCAACCAGGATTGGAAGGTGGGAGTTCCTGCCTGCCAGACCCATGTTCATAGCACACCTCTAAGATGATGAAGTGAAGAGATCCAGGAAGGCTGGTCCAGACAGTAGATCCTGTGGCACTTATACCCACTGTAGCAAGATTTCATGGCAGTAGAGACAGCCCTGGTTTTTGCAAGGGCCTATCCAATGTAAGATGTCCAGAGTCCCATTCATCTCTTGCCACCCCTGTGATTGCTCCATGTCAACATCCTCTGCATACTCTACTCCTGGGGGCATTCTGTGCCAAAAAATTAAAAATTCTGTGCACAATATTTTAAAATTATGCAAATTTTATTTGTCAAAATAACACTACATAATTGCGCCGGTTTCAATTATTTTGGTAATTTATTTCAAAATACCTGTCAGCAAGTATGTCCATAACGATACGGACACACACAAAAATCCCCCCAGGAGTAGAGAGTTAAAGAAACCCCAGAGCCCAGCCGCAGGGCCCCTCTTGCCCAGACATCCGTACGCCCTCCCCCCAGAACCCAGTCATGGGGCCCCCAGCCCAGACACCTGCCCTCTGCCCCCCCTTGCCCCCCAGGGATCCAGAGGGAGAAACAGCCTGATGCTCGGCCCCAGGCTTGCACAGTTTCCTGCACGCCGCCTTCTCCTTCCCTCAGGGCATGCTGGGAACTGCAGCTGCCAGGAACCCTCTAGCTCCCTCCCCCTCCCCCCAGCAGTGTCTTCTATGTGCAAGCTGGGCTCTGTCGGGTCCAGCGGCCCCTAGTGGCGCCTAGCAGTACTGCAGCCCATTTCTGTGGGGGAAGGGAAATTCTGTGCGCACAAGGTTAATTTCTGCAAAATTCTGCATTGCGCAGTGATGCAGAATTCCCCCAGGAGTAGTAATATGCATGCCATGGTTGTTAAGCACCACAAAGGCTGCTGGGGCATATAAAGGCTAATCAGGAGCACAGGAGAAGTGGGGAGGGACATTTGTAGGAAAGACCTGTGCTAGTCTCTGGCACTGGATTGAAGGTGATTGAGAAGGAAACCGAGAATCTGGACAGCAAGGAGAAGTGTCTGGGCACTCAGAAAGCAGACAGTCTCTGTGGCTTGTTTCTAGAGCCGCCTGTTGTCTTCAGCAGCAGTCCAAGGCCCTAAGCAACTGCATATATTTAAGGCTGCCACTATGTGGAGGGAAGGGGAGGAGACAAGAGCCTCAGTTCTGGCCTCTGCTATGGCCTCTTTATGACGGCTCATTGGCATAAAAGGATTGTACAGCCAAGAGTGGTATAGAGCTGGCTGAACACTAGTGTAGGAGTATGGATGGAATGCCCCTGTGTTTCAGCTGTTCTCAGCCGCCAAAGCAACTTCTTGCCATGGAGCATAAATTAGAGCACCCTAAGATCTCTGGCTGGCTCCAAAATATGGGAGCGGAGCCCCCAAGGATGGTGCACACCTCCATTTCACTAGATCTTAGTTTATCTCATCTTTAAGCTCAGCTCAGCCCAGCCACAGCTAAGAATCAGGGGCCAAAGTTATTGGAGCCCATTTTGTTTTGATTTCTTTTTGGTGCCATCTTTAGAAAACTAGACGTGTTTCTGTGGTCTGGTTTTTTAATTGCATAATCCATAACTTTTGGTGTCTTCAAATTTTCTTCAAAGCCCCACATAGTTTGTCTTTCGTTGACGTTCTTCTCTACAGATCTTTCTCCTTTTTTCTAGTCTCTTTGTATTTTCTCATTTCATCTTCTCTTTCCCTCCTCTGCTCACGATATCTTAGTGCTTTTTCTCCTTGCCTTCCCATGTTGCTTCCTCTCAAGTAGGGATGTAAAAGTTGAACTGGTTAACCGATAAACTTGATGCTTATCAGTTTTTGTTAACAAAGTCCTCCTGGGGTCCCGGCTGCTGGCCCTGGGCCCTAGCTGCCACTGCGCCCAGGGCTCTGCTGCTGCCCGCGCCTGGCATCCCAGTGCACCCAGGGTCCCGGCTGCCACCGGGTGCCCAGGGCTCTGCTGTTGGCCCGCGCAGAGCCCTAGGGGCGGGCTGACAGCCAGGACCTGTGGCGCAGGGCTAGCAGCCGGGACCCTGGCCTTGGGGCCGGCAGCTGGAATGCTGGGATGGTGGGCGCGGGGCCGGCAGCAGTGAGCCCCAGGCACGGATCCGGTAGTGAGGAGCCCCACCTAAAACATGGAGGTTCTGCAGCACCCCCCGCACTCCTAGTTCCCTGGTTAAACGTTTAACCATGTAACTGATAGAATTTTAATCAATTACACAGTTATTGTTTTTGCACTTTATTTACATCTTTACTCTCAAGCCCTCTTTTCCCTCACGTACTAATTTTTGGAAATTAACAAGTCTAGGTGCAGACTAGCAAAATACTCTGCTGCCATATCTGTTCTGTTCTGTCTATTGTATTAGTTCCTTCCGGGCCTAGATCCTCAGCTAGGACCAATGAGCGCACAGCACAGTTCAATCGTGAGCCCACTCTGTGCGGGACCAGTCCATCATTGTGACATAAAACAGCATCCTGAAAGCTGACCTAGACTATCTTGGCTACCAGTGGCCCCAATGAGCGGATATGGCAGCAGGGGATCAGTGGGATGCAGAGAAGCCCCAGCCATACTTTCTTCATGCTGGCCATGCCCTTTCTGCAGAGAGCAGGTAGAGCTGGTGAGATGGGCAACACTATGCTGAGTCTATGCCATCAGTTGATCCCCCTATATGGAGGAGATCCTCCAGTGACCAGTTACACTGGCATTAGGGTCACAATCTGCCAGCTGTTAAATATTAGTTCTTGTTTGACAAACTATATAAACAAATTAATGGGATGGGTTGTTTGCAAACTTTGCCTTTCATTATAATCACTGTATGATTCATAGATTCTAAGGCCAGAAGGGACCATTGTGATCATCTAGTCTGATCTCCCGTAAAACAGAGATCATAGAACTTCTCCAAAATAATTCAGAGAGCAGATCTTTTAGATAAATATCCAATTTTGATTTAGAAGTTGGCAGTGATGGAGAATCCACCACAACCCTTGTCAAACTGTTCCAGGGGTTGATTACCCTTACTCTTAAAAATGTATGCCTTATTTCCAGTCTGAATTTGTCTATCTTCAATTTTCAGCCATTGGATCGAGTTATGCTCTGCTGGGTTAAAGAGCCCATTATCAAATATTTGTGTCACCCCTTAACCTTCTCTTTCTTAAACTAAATAGATTGAACTCCTTGAGGCTATCACTGTTTTCTAATCCTTTAATTGTTCTCATGGCTCTTGTCTGAACCTTCTCTAATTTTTCAACATCCTTCTTGAATTGTTGACACCAGAACTGGAAACAGTATTCCAGGAGTGATTCCACTAGTGCCAAGTACAGAGGTAAAATAACTTCTTTACTCCTACTCAGTATTCCAGTTTATACATCCAAGGATCGCATTAGCCCTTTTGGCCACAGTGTTGCAGTGGGAGCTCATGGGAGCTCATCTACCATGACACCCAAATCTTTTTCAGAGTCACTGCTTCATAGGAGAGTCTCACCATCCTGTATTTGTGGCCTATATTCGTTGTTCCTAGATGTATACATTTACATTTAGCTGTACTAAAATGAATATTTTTACCTGCATTCAGTTTACCAAGCGATCCAGACCACTCTGTCTCAGTGACCTGTCCTCTTCATTATTTACCACTCCCCTAGTTCTGTGTCATCTGCAAACCTGATAGGAGGGAGAACAGTAAAATAAAGACAATGGATTTCAAGAAGGCAGACTTTAGCAAACTCATGGAGTTGGTAGGTAAGATCCCATGGGAAGCAAGTCTTAGGGGAAAAACAATTGAAGACAGTTGGCAGTTTTTCAAAGACATTATTAAGGGCACAAGAGCAAACTATCTCACTGTGTAGGAAAGAAGATTGGTGGCAATTGGACGCCTAACATAGTGGATGCCTGTGAAAATGAGATAGGATCAGAGGCTAAAATAGAAAAAGAACAAATTAAAAATTACTTAGACAAATTAGATGTCTTCAAGTTACCAGGGCCTGATGAAATGCATCCTGGAATAATCAAGGAGCTGACTGAGGAGATATCTGAGCCATTAGTAATTATCTTTGAAAAGCCATGGAAGATGGGAGAGATTCCAGAAGACTGGAAAAGGACAAATATAGTGCCCATCTGTAAAAATGGGAAATAAGGACAACCCGGGGAATTTCAGACCAGTCAGTTTAACTTCTGTACCCGGAAAGATAATGGAGCAAATAATTAAGCAAGCAAATTTGCAAACATCTAGAAGAAAATAAGGTGATAAGTAAAAGCCAGCATGGATTTGTCAAGAACAAATTGTGTCAAACCAACCTGGTAGCTTTCTTTGACAGAGTAACAAGCTTTGTGGATGGGGGGAAGCGGTAGACATGGTAGATCTTCACTTTAGTACAGCTTTTGATACTGTCTCGCATGACCTTCTCATAAACAAACTAGGGAAATGCAACCTAGCTGGAGCTACTATAAGCTGGGTGCAAAACTGGCTGCAAAACCGTTTCCAGAGAGTAGTTATCAGTGGTTCACAGTCATGATGGAAGGGCATAATGAGTGGGGTCCCGCAGGGCTCATTTCTTGGTCCGGTTCTGTTCAATATCTTCATTAATTATTTAGATAATGGCAAAGAGAGTACACTTATAAAAATTGTGGATGATACCAAGCTGGGAGGGGTTGCAAGTACTTTGGAGGATAGGATTAAAATTCAAAATGATCTGGATAAACTGGAGAAATGGTCTAAAGTAAATAGGATGAAATTCAGTAAGGACAAATGCAAAATACTCCATTTAGGAAGGAACAATCAGTTGTACACATACAAAATGGGAAATGACTGCCTGGGAAGGAGTACTGCAAAAAGGGATCTGGGGGTCTTAGTGGACCACAAGCTAAATATGAGTCAACAGTGTAACACTGTTGCAAAAAAAGCAAACATCATTCTGGGATGTATTAGCAGGAGTGTTGTAAGCAAGACACGAGAAGTAATTCTTCTGCTCTACTCCATGCTGATTAGGCCTCAATTGGAATATTGTGTCCAGTTCTGGGCGCTACTTTTCAGGAAAGATGTGGACAAAGTGGAGAAAATCCAGAGAAGAGCAACAAAAATGACTAAAGGTCTAGAAAACATGACCTATGAGGGAAGATTGAAAAAACTGGGTTTGTTTAGTCTGAAAAAGAGAAGACTGTGAGGGGACATGATAACAGTTTTCAAGTACATAAAAGGTTGTTTCAAGGAGGCTAGAACAAGAAGCAATGGGATTAAATTGCAGCAAGAGAGGTTTAGGTTGGACATTAGGAAAAACTTCCTAACTGTCAGGGTGGTTAAGCATTGGAATAAATTGCCTAGGGAGGTTGTAGAATCTCCATCATTGGAGATTTTTAAGAGCAGGTTAGAGAAACACCTGTCAGGAATGGTCTAGATCAGTGGTTCTCAAACTTTTGTACTGGTGACCCCTTTCACATAGTAAGCCTCTGAGTGCAACCCCCTCCTTATAAATTAAAAACACTTTTTATATATTTAACACTATTAAAAATGCTGGCGGCAAAGCGGGCTTTGGGGTGGAGGCTGACAGCTCGCGACCCCCCCATGTAATAACCTCGTGACACCCTCAGGGGTCCTGACCCCCAGTTTGAGAACCCCTGGTCTAGATAATACTTAGTCCTGCCATGAGTGCAGGGGACTGGACTAGATGACCTCTCGAGCTCGCTTCCAGTCCTATGATTCTATTATTGGCATTAATTATATTACCCTCCTTTAATTCTTTAATAAAGTCCTGTATTAGCCGCTCCATTATCTTGCCTGGGATTGATGTCAAGTTGTCAGGCCTATAATTACCTGGCTTAACCTATTTACATTTTATTAATATTGGCACAACATTAGCTTTCTTCCAGCCTTCTGGAACTTCCCTGATGTTACAAGACTTATTGGTTCAGCGAGCTCCTCATCCAGCTCTTTTAAAGCTCTTGGATTTGCTATCTGGACTTGCTGATTTAAAATGTCTAACTTCAGTAGTTGCTAAGCTGCTAATTTAAGATACTAGTGGAGTGAAAAGAGTGTTACCATCATCATCATCATAGGATATGACTTTATCACCTGTTTCCCCTCCCCCCAAATTCAGAACAGAAATATTTATTGAATACTTCTGTTTTTTCTGCATTATTATTAACGATTCTACCATTTCCATCTAGTAATGGTCCAATATCATTGTCAGGATTCTTTTTGTTCCTAGTATCCTAAAAACCCTCCTTCTTATTGTCCTTAACTCTGCTAGTCATAGATTTCTACTTGTGTCCCTTCACTTCCCTTATCAATTTTCTAAAATTTCTAGCTTCTGATTTATATTCATGACTATCAACTTCCCCTTTCTTCCATTTGTTATGTATTATTTTTCTTCTTTTTTTTTTTAGCGCTGCCTTCACTTCCCCTCTAAACCAAATTGTTTTATAACCAATATGTTCATCTTCCTCGATCGTGGCTTTTTGGGCATCTAGTAAAGAATTCTTAAATAATTCCCAATTTAAATTCACATTTTTCTGATTAAATTCTTCCTCCCAGCTAAGTTGGTTCATAATTGTTTTCAGCTTTGTGAAATTGACCCACCTTGGTCACACGATTGGCCCTGTTGATCACACGATAGAATCATAGGGTTAAAACTTGAGGGACTGCAAGAGTCATCTAGTGTTTTCTCTGGTATGAGAATGGGCATACAGAAACTGTAACAAAGATGGGGAAGATGTCATTAAATCTGTGGACCTTTGAGAGGATGACAAGGAGGGGGCAGTTTGTGGGGTGGGGAAGAGCCAATCTGACAGGATTAGGGAATTTTTGAACATTTTAAATGTTTTCTTTTCTTGGCCACTCTAGAGAGACTTGCCTGAGACACTTCCATTCTTCCCAATTGATTTGGCTAAAAAATACTACTTTTACTGTGTAGCAGATTGCTAGGAGAAGTATCAGATGGTGACAATGAAGCTAGGACTGCCACCTGACAGATTTTTTTAGGGTCAATCTGCATCTTAAAAAGTTGTAGCTAGGTTCCTGCTCCTGGAGTCATGTGACATCAGAATCTCAGTTTTCATTAAAAAAATCCTCTCAATTAGAGCAGTCAAGAGATTAAAAAAATGAATCACGATTAATTGCGCGATTTAAAAAAATTTATTGCGATTAACCACGCGATTAATCGCAATGTTAAACAGTAATAGAATACCATTTGTTTAAATATTTTTGGATGTTTTCTACATTTTCAAATATATTGATTTCAGTTACAACACAAAATACAAAGTGTAGAGTGCTCACTTTATATTTATTTTTGATTACAAAAAAAACAAGAGAAATAGTATTTTTTTCAATTCACCTAATACAAGTACTGTAATGCAATCTCTTTATCATAAAAATTGAACTTACAAATTTAGAACTATGTACAAAAAACCTGCATTCAAAAATAAAACAATGTAAAATTTTAGAGCCTGCAAGTCCACTCAGTCCTACTTCTTGTTCAGCCAATTGCTCAGACAAACAAGTTTGTTTACATTTGCAGGAGATAATACTGCCTGCTTCTTGTTTACAATGTCACCAGAAAGTGAGAACAGGCATTCTCATGGCACTGTTGTAGCTGGTGTTGCAAGATATTTACATGCCAGATGCGCTAAAGATTCATATGTCCCTTCATGCTTCAACCACCATTCCAGAAGACATGCGTCCATGCTGATGACGGGTTCTGCTCAATAACAATCCAAAGCAGTGCGGACCAACGCATGTTCTTTTTCATTATCTGAGTCAGATGCCACCAGCAGAAGATTGATTTTCTTTTTTGGTGGTTCAAGTTCTGTAGTTTCCGCAGCGGAGTGTTGCTCTTTTAAGACTTCTGAAAGCAAGCTCCATAACTCGTCCCTCTCAGATTTTGGAAGGCACTTCAGATTCTTAAATCTTGAGTCGAGTGTTGTAGCTATCTTTAGAAATCTCACATTGGTACCTTCTTTGCGTTTTGTCAAATCTGCTGTGAAAGTGTTCTTAAAATGAACAACATGTGCTGGGTCATCATCCGAGACTGCTATAACAGGAAATATATGGCAGAATGCGGGTAAAACAGAGCAGGGGACATACAATTCTGCCCCAAGGAGTTCAATCAGAAATTTAATTAAAGCTTATTTTTTTAATGAGCGTTTTCAGCATGGAAGCATGTCCTCTGGAATGGTGGCCGAAGCATGAAGGGGCATACATATGTTTGGCGTATCTGGCACATAAATACCTTGCAATGCCAGCTACAAAAGTGCCATGCAAATGCCTGTTCTCACTTTCAGGTGACATTGTAAATAAGAAGCGGGCAGCATTATCTCCCTTAAATTTAAACAAACTTGTTTGTCTTAGCGAAGTAGGACTGAGTGGACTTGTAGGCTCTGAAATTTTACAGTTTTGTTTTTGAGTGCAGTCATGTAACAAAAAAAAAATCTACATTTGTAAGTTGCACTTTCACGACAAAGAGATTGTCCTACAGTACTTGTATGAGGTGAATTGAAAAATACTATTTCTTTTCATTATCATTTTTACAGTGCAAATATTTGTAAGCAAAAATAATATACATTTTGATTTCAATTACAACACAGAATACAATATATATGAAAATGTAGACAAACATCCAAAGTATGTAATAAATTTCAATTTCAATTATTTAACAGTGCAATTAAAACTGCGATTAATCATGATTAATTTTTAAAATCATGATTAATTTTTTTGAGTTAATCGCGTGAGTTAACTACGATTAATCAACAGCCCTACTCTCAATACATTTCTGTCCTTCATGGATGCAAAGAAAAGCTTGAAAACAAGACCCAGGCATAAGTGATGCCTCTTTGAGTCTGCCAACAGCCTGAAACAACAGCTTCAAGAGGACTGAAGGCACCCACCTATCTTAACTCTGAAATTTGCTGCAACTTCGAGGAGGGATGAGGCCATGGCTTGTGGGGGAGCCTATGTGGGTACTATGTTAGGTGTGCTTAGGGCCTCAAATTGACTTAATTCAGCTGTGAGTGCTGCTCTGCTCCCAGTGGGACAGGGCCCTGGAAAGCAGCAATGTTGCTTGCTAAAATGCAGTTATTATGAACCAATATTATTTTGGACTATGATGAGCATACCTGCAACCTGAAGTTAATGCCTCTTATGATATAGGAGTGACCTCTCCCGAGCAGTGTGTATGAAAGTAAAGATGCAAGGTCCTGCTATCCATATCACGAATAAGACATTTTGTTGAGGAGAAAACACTCCTCTAATAATGGACTGTTCCTTCATGAGGAAAACTGACCTTGCCAACCAGTCAGGGTTCCCCAGCTTTCTGAGAGCTTCTTGGAATGATGCTCTGATTTGCAGAATCCTAGATTCTCATTGGCTGGTGGGGAGGTAGTGACTTTTTATAGATCATGCTCATCATATGTAGCCTGTGCTACAGTGCCCCAAAGGCAGAAGCAATTCTATCTAGGAGTTTCATTAGTAAAATCGTTGTTTTTTCTCCAAGATTACCTACTGAACAAATGGCTGGTTTAATCTGACTTTGTAACAAAACCAGTGAAGTAATAAATAACAAGGCAGCCCAATTTGGTTAGTTAACAGCATAATGTTAGTATTACATTTGTTTTTCTTGCTGCATTTGATCTTTCTCCATTTCCTTCTCTTGTCAGTTCATATGTTCATTACATTGTGAATATGCCTGATAATGTCAGGTCCTGACAGAGTAAGGTCATGTAGAGCAGGTGTGCTCTGTAAATAATTAACCAGCAGGGCACGTGTATTTCTCATATGCTTAACCAGTAGCAGATGAGAAGATTCCTTCTGCAGCTTTACTGAAATGTTGAAGGATACATAAAGCCACATTGTTATCTCACTCAGATGAGAATCTGGACTTCAGTCAAACTACTCCAGATTTACACTGCTGTAACTGAGGTTAGGGTCTGGCCCTCAGTCTGTGGGGACACTGATAATTCACAATCACCACAATGTAGCTGTGACAGATTTAATAGTGTCTATGATTTTTGCCCAGTTCAGCCCTTTCTCTGTGTATCTGTCATGTTTTTGTGTGGGGCCTGATACTGTATTTCTTGAATACACAAAACTCCATTTGAAGTTAGGTGTGTGTGTGTATACACCGAATCTCCACAGTTGGGGAACTCGTGAAGAATACAGGATCAGGCCTTGCGTGTGTGTATTCTTCAGGAATTACAGTATTTGTGAACCTTAGTCTAGTACGCAGGCTTTATAATAAAGAATAGAAACATTGCCGCATAGCATTGTTAGGCAGGAGAACTATCGCTAAGTGGTACAATACTAATTCTTTTTAGGGGGTTGTCCAGAATTAGTAGACAGCCTATGCTGAAATTTATTTCTCACTTATTGGATAAAAGTCCTGTATTGGCTAATGACCTCCTCCTGTTGACCCTTGGAGAACAGTTAAGTGCTGGTGCCACAGGTGCTATATTGTCCATTAGATAGCAAACTTACATGGCATGTCATTGATCCTGCATAGATTCTGCTATCTTAAATGTTCATTTTCTTTACAGAAACCTTAAGACCTTTGTCTTTAAAATGAAATAATCAACCAAATCCTCTTGGAAACATTAGCTTTGTACTAGTACTGTCACTGTTAGGCTAATACAATACATCAGTAAAAACACAAAATGCTGTAATGGCCACAGACCACTTAAAATAACCCCACCAGAGGGATTTTAACATTATTAATATTTATGAGTTGTCTACATTGTGTCTCCTTTCCTTTCCTTTTAGTGTCTCAGGGAGTAAAGAGAATTTATTTATTGGTAATTTTTCATCTTTTGTGGAGACTTCCTCCTTTTAAAAGACTAATATATTGATGTAGATGAAAATGAAAAGTTTTTTCCACATTAAAATAATCAATTACCTCATTTTAGGACACGAAAGCATTGATAAGTGAACTGCACCCAGAATTCCTATTTAAGGGCCCAATTCTCCTCTCTCTTTTACCCCTGCAACTCCTGTGAACTGATTAGAGTTGCAGCGATGCAGCTGAAGATAGACTTTGGCCCATAAGGAAACTGGAGCACAAATGTACCCAATACTACCATCCCCAAGCACTCAAAAATCACGAGTCAAGTCCCAAAAATAAGATTGGCTTAAAAATCATGAGATTTAAAGTTCTGGACTTTGTTTGCTTCCAGGTTTTGAAGCATTTAGAGTTCACATTTTTAAGCTTTTCTTCTTCTCAGTGAGGGCTCTGCAGTTGGGGTTTTAAATAAAACACCAAATATCTTGAGATTCAAGATGAAGTTGTGAGAGTTGGCAATGTAGTGCTATGCTTGGGGCCAAATTCCACTCTCCCTTATACCCATGCAACCCCCAGACAATGAAAATACAGGGCTAAAAATCAATAGAGTCTCTTGGACATAAGTGAGGCCAGAATTGCCCCATGTGTTCTAAATTGTGCAGATGGGGGCCAGGTTAGTTGGGGATGAGGACAAGATATTCAGATACCTTTTGCCATGATAGTCAAGTCCTACAAACATCTGAGGGCTTGTCTCCACTTACCGGGGAATCAACATGTGGCAATCGATCCATTGGGGGTCGATTTAGCAGGTCTTGCAACTGCCAATCACTCTCCGGTCAACTCCTACTCCTCCGGAACAAGATGCATAAGGTAAGTCGATGGGAGAGTTTCTCCCTTTGACCCAGCGCAGTGTAGACACCGCAGTAAGTTGACCTAAGCTACGTCGACTCCAGCTACATTATTCACATAGCTGGAGTTGCGTAACTTAGGTCGACTTACCCCGTAGTGTAGACCTGTCCTGAATCTCACTGTTAAAAATACAAACAATGGGCTGATTCTACATTTCTTTGACAGACAAAATTCCCATTGAAGGCTGTGAAGAATGCAGGATTGGGCTCCATGATATGACTGACTTGTTGACAAGTTTGGTCTTGTCACCAAGGATTGTGGACATGGTTTTTCTCTTCTGTAAGACAGGTTAAAAAAAACACAGGTCAAAGCCCCAGACAGGTGTTTTTAACATCAAATTGATGTTTGTGATTTTTTTGCTTCAAATTTCTCAATTATTAATTGTTTTTATTTATTATTTTTGTATTATATTGTAATACTGTAGCTCCCAGTCACCGACCAGCACTCCAACGTGCAAAGTGCTGTACAAACACAGTGCAAAAGGATGGTCCCTGCCCAAAGAGCTTACAACCAAGTAAGAGACAACACGATGAATTCTTGATCTTTCAATAGCATAGAATGACTGGGGTAGTAACACCAAATTGCTTAAACATGAATAGTGTGCTCTATGGGGGAAAGCTTTTCATACCATGACACACCTTTTTTATTGTGTTTTACATGTATTTTTTTCTCATTACCTGTGGCCACAAGATGTTGAACTATGGTGCCAGCTTCCAAAAACAAAGCAAACTACTTCGACCTCCAGTTACCTCTCTGGGATATTTGCTCTGGAGCATAACTGCCTTTGGCAAAGGAAGTCTTTGAATTTTAAATATTTACTTTATTGCTTTGATTTCCCCCCCATCTTGATGCAGCTAATTCTATCAGAGACCAGAAGCAGAACTATAATACCATAAAAATGCTATTCTTTAGGTATACTCTGCCTAACTTAAACTAAGATGTACTGACAATGTCATGGCAAAGTCTGTTCTCATAAGATTTCCAGAATATAAAGACAGGATACATTCACATAAGCTTCAGATTGGCGTCAAGCCTGGATGACAGTGGGACTGCTCACCTGCTTGAAGCTAATTGCCTTCTTAAGTGCCTTGCTGGATTGGGGCCAGAGGCCTCATCGAGCTCTTAAAACATGGAAAGTTGTTTAAAGTGAAGTTTATTTTACTTTCTTTTAGGCTGAATGATTGAACTTTAGCTGGATGAAGTGTGTGTGGATCTCCTACGTAGGGCCAAATCACAGGCTTGCCTTTAGACCACTTACACCCACTACTCAAGCCTGTGGGGGCAGTACCAGAGACCTCCCAGGCTTGTGCTGCTTGGCCAGGATTCTGGGACCACCAGGTTTGCATAATCATGGATCCCATGAGCAATCTTTTGACCCACCCCCAAACATTACCCTCCATGCCAGCTTATGTGAGGCTGGTGTGGAGCCCTCCTACATGATGCAGAAGTAGTGCGGAGAACCTGCTGCACAGCCCCTCACGGGCATGACACTGGCAGTTCTACCGCATTCTTTGCAGGACCTCTGAATTCCACCCATACATACAATAAGCAACAGCATACTTCTGACTTTTATCATCACAGGTAGGCCATAGAGTCAGAATTCAAGGTCCAAAGGGACCACCAGATCATCAAGTAGGACCTCCTTTATATCACAGGCCACGAAACACCACCCAGCCACCCCCATACTAGCCCCCGCAACCACCCTCAGCATTCAGAATTAGATCAAAGTATTACAGCCCTCAGAGGACTATTTTGTGCCACAGGCAGAGAACAGGAGGGATTGAGGTACACCAGTGCCTGAGGCCCCTCCAATGGCAGGGAATTGTTTTAGTGAGATATACTCAGATAATCCTAGCAAGTGACCTGTGCCCCATGCCACAGAGGAAGGTGAAAAACTGCACGGTCCCTGCCAATCTGACCCGGGGGGAAATTCCTTCCCAGATAACTCATGAGAAGTAAAGTTACGAGTCTCATGAATGAGATGGTAGTTTTTGCAGACCTGAAGAAGAGCTCTGTGTAAGCTTGAAAGCTTGTCTCGCTCACGAACAGAAGTTGGTCCAATAAAAGGTATTACTTCACCCACCTTGTCTCTCTAATATCCTGGGACCAACATGGCCACAGCAACACTGTATACAACAATGGAAGGTGCAGTCTAGTCCCCACTGAAGAGGCAGCCACATCACAAAGCCCACCCCAGTTGGCACTGTCTGCATACTTATTAGCAGTTCAGCACAGAGGGCAAGAACTGAAAGGACCTGGAGACTGAACTAGGGTTGCCAGGCGTTTAGTTTTTGACCGTAATGCCCAGTTGAAAAGGGACCCTGGCGGCACCGGTCAGCACTGTTGACCAGGCCGCTAAAAATCCAGTCAGTGGCTCAGCGGGGCTAAGGCAGGCTTCCTTCCTGCCCTGGCTCCGCATGGCTCCCAGAAACAGCCAGTATCTCCCTTCAGCCCCTACGCGCAGGGGCCAGGGGACTCCGCATGCTGCACCTGTCCCGAGTGCTGGCTCCACAGCTCCCATTGGCCAGGGACTGCGTCCAATGGGAGCTGTGGGGGTGGTGCCTGTGGGCACAGGCAGCCCATAGAGCCCCCTGCCACCTCTGCCTAGGAGCTGGACATGCTGGTTGCTTCCAGGAGCCGCCTGAGGTAAGTGCCGCCTGGCCAGAGCCTGCACCCCCCTCCCTCACCCCAACCCCTTTCCCAAGGTCGGAACCTCTTCCCGCACCCTAACTCCCTCCTGGAGCCCGCACCCAATGCCCCAACTCCCTGCTCCAGCCCTGAGCCCCCTCCTGCACCCAAACTCCCTCCCAAAGCCCACCCCCCCCACACCCCAACTCCCTGCCCCAGGCCTGAGCTCCCTCCCAGAGCCTGCACCCCAAGCCCCTCATCCCCAGCCCCATCCCAGAGCCCTCACCCCTAGCTGGAGCCCTCACCCCTCCTACACCCCAACCCTCTGCCCCAGCCCGGAGCCCCCTCCTGCACCCTGAACCCCTCATTTCTGGCCCCACACCAGAGTCTGCTCCCCAAGCTGGAGCCCTCACCCCCTCCCGCACCCCAACCTCCTGCTCCAGCCTGGTGAAAGTGAGTGAGGATGGGGGAGAGTGAGCGATGGAAGGAGGGGGGGATGGAGCCTCAGAGAAGGGGTGGGGCCTCAGGGAAGGAGCGGGACAAGGGTGTTTGGTTTTGTGCGATTAGAAAGTTGGCAACTCTAGACTGAACACATCTAGAGGTTTTCCTACCAGGTCAGGTTTGCTACCTTTATTAAGGTTTGAGCCATGTTGGCATGTCAGTGAGAAAAGTTTGCACTGTTGCTATTCAGATTATACTTGATCTTATAAACAAAGTGCTTCCCTCCCGACTCGGGCAGCTTTCACAAGTACTAAATCCACACACACAAGCTTCATGAGTGATGCAAACCATTGTGCATGATATAGTCCCAATTTAATTTCCCCAGTGTTTTTACAAGGATATATTCTCAGTTATTTTATCTTGTGATGAATAAATACATGAAAAAAATTAGTCAAGAGAGGAAACATTTGTGGGGGAAAATATACTGAGGAAAGCAAGGAAATTCACAGTTTGGGCTGAAAGCCATCCTTAATCCAGTCTGTTTTGCCAAGATTTGCAGGCACCTCCAAGCATCAATTGACCTCACATATCATATTTGCTGGATCTCCTAGGCACAACGGGACAGGTAAAAGATGTCATTTCTGCCAGCTCTGAATTCCTTTGCTCTTACTGGTTTGTGTCAAAGACAGATTGTTATTTAAAAAGCTTTTAAAAGCACCCAGTGTTTTATCGAGGTGTGTGAGTGTGAATACAAAGATATACCAGGATTGAATAATTATGCTTTGAAATATTATTCAAAACATTATCATTTATCCCATGAGCGGGGTGTTTTGGTATGGGTATTGCTAATCCCATCAGTCCAGGTCCTGCAATCCATAGAAGTCAAAGGGGCTGCTCATGTGAGTCAGGGTTGCAGGATTGAGTTGATAGATTGTGCCCTATTGTCTGCAACCATTATGATTAATTTGGTACATTTGAAACCAATTACCTGGTAAATCTAAATAAGACATTTTTCAGGAAGTGGGGTGTTGACCTTATAGCAGGTAGCTATGACCTCAATCAAGCCACCACATATGGGTTAACAGACCTTCCCAATCTTTGCACATTTCATGTGCCTATTTTGAGGTTTATAGTTTTGTAGATAGGTTGCACTTCTGCCAGGAAATCAGGTTTGTAATGGAGTGTGAATAGGCATGTATAATACTGTGTGCAATATATTATTCTGAGACATAATAACACTTAGCTCTTATATACCTGAGGAAAACACCTGCTACGGCTCCTCTGGTCAGCACTCAGATGCCGAGTCTGCCCACTTCATTGAGGCAGTCGGGGAGAGCTGATGATCAATGGCTGAAGGAGAAATCAATTTACAGCCTGAAGAAGGGGAAGATGTAGGGCAGGAGGGAGGGAGATTAAATGGTAAGAGACAAAAACATGGGGAGAGCAAAGCAGGAGACACCAAGAGGGCAGAAGTGAAGGGTGAGACAAACTCCCAGTCTCCCTCAGCAACATGCAAATCTCCCTGGAGCTGAAACTTGGCAAGGTTGGGTTCAGGAGAACACAACTCCTTTCTTAGTCTTCATTTATCTAGCCTTTTAAATGCTAGTAATCAAAAGAGTTTTTGTGTAGAAAGGTCTAAGATTTAGATGTGGCACTACAGGGTAGCACCGAAAAAGAGAAGAAATTTCTACAGTCACATGGCTTGTTTCCAAATAGCTAATCTTAGTGAAAGTAAAATTAAAATAAAAGACTGGAGAAAAGTACCTGCAGCAAATTCATTTTACATTCAAGATTACATCACTATTTGACTAGCTCAGTTCTAAGATCCCAGGTTTTATTTTTGAGTGTCATTTTCTAGAGTGAAATGATGGTCCTGATTGTGGAGGAAATCAATCCTCTAAGGTAGGGAGAAATGTTTTTAAATTATGCATTGCTTCCTTTTCAATAACGCTCCAAAAGCACAGGGCCTACTAACGATGTGCAGGGCTAGATGGCTCAATACTGACACAGAAGGAAAGTTTGCAAGGATCGCTACCAATTGAACCACCAACACCCCTTCGAGCAGCACCTAGGTGTTCTTGGGTGGTCTCCCAAGCTAGCACTGACACTGCTTAACTTGCAAGATCTAACAGGAGTTGCTGTAACTAGACTTTTGTAAAGAAGAAAACCAGTAATGCTGAAGGAAAATGACCTATGAAGGGTCATATGAGGGATGAAAGTGTGAGTGAAGGTAAGGCCTCCCTTATAAAAGATTCAGCATGTTCTGTTGATCTTAGAAACATATAATAACATGATTATATGTTCAGCAGCTGCTAAGTCCTCTGTTTCGATGTTGTGGCAATATGGCTTTGGTGCACAGTTGTTGTTAATTATACATAATCTTTCCATAAACAGAGAGTCTTTGACTGTTTTTAATTATTGCCTTTACCTTCAACAAATAACATAAAAGCACAGTAATATTTTTTTCTTATTTAAAACACATCATCAAGTAGATTCAGAGAATCAGTTTTAGTGGCTATGGATGGTTTCTAGTTGGAATTAAGTTATTAACATCAATAAACTTTTATTTAAAAGTTTTTTGAGCAGGATGCAACCAAGATGCCGGGCTCTTAATCAGGGCCCCTGTGGATTCCATGACTGCAGAATTTGCTATAGATTTAACCCTGGGTGCAGTTTTGTGCTTCAGATTATGAATTTATTTCATAGCCCTCATGATTGTGAAGATAATCATGAAAAAGTAATCTTCAAACAGTGTGAAACAATGGCTCTGAGAGATGTGAGTGGCCCCATTCACTGAAACAAGTTGTTCACTCTGAAACCTAAAGATGGCATGGTGAATCCCAACTGTTCATGATTTCATGGCTCATCCTTTTAGCAGACATATCCTGCCAGTCTATTTATCTCATAATCTCAAACTGTCCACCATGCTTCCCAAGTATCAGAAGTCTCCCGCTTCCTCCTGAAAACTTCTATGGTGCACTTAGGCATTGTCAATGCAAAAATCTGTGGCATATTGAAAACGTAAAATGTGAGGACAGCATAAAATAAGTTGAATCAAAATAAGTAACAGAAGGGCTACTCTAACAGCTGTATAATTCAAGAAATTAGCAAGATTTAAAAAAGGGATTGAACATGTATATGAATAACATGAGTACCCAGAGTTATCATAATGCAAATTCTGGAAGGTACACTGTACCTCAGACATCAGGGCTTAAGCCAATCTCTGTTAAAGAGTGGGATGAGACCAGATGCGGGGGGCCGATTATCCCACATCTGATTCTGCGAGGTTCATACATCTTCCTCTCAGACAGGATACTAGACTAGATGGATCTTGAGGCTAATCCACTCTGGCAATTCCTATGTTCCTATTATTTATTTTTAATTAATTAAAAAATCTCAATTGTTTAAATTTATCTGAAACTGCCACACAATCTCCAGAATTTCTACCAGAGCCTGCAGAACCCAGGGACTGTGCTCCAGAATATGGGCCCAGCTTGCCGCACACTATATGGGGCCTTGTTCTTACTATGCAACTGTCCCTTCAATACACTAGGCTGTAATAATTGGTTTGACTTTTGTGTAATAAAGTCTCAGACTAGGCAGATACTTGTTATTTCTCTCTTCTTGTTGATAGAAAGAAGACAAAGAAGAAAAAAGGAAAAAATATTGATAATGGAGATGAAAATAGGGAAGGGGAAAAAGTACCCCAAGCCAACCCAGAACTCTAAATATATGCAGATAAAGCAAGCATTAGAAAGTAGACTCCTTTATTGAAACTGTATATTTGTATTTGTTTCTTCGTGCCACTGCAATTAGATGTTTTATAAACAGCTAAATAGAATTTATCTGAGGGATGGTTCTGCTTCCATTGAAATAAGTGGTAAAACTCCCATTGAATTCACTGGTGCAGGATCCACCCCTAAGTTAGGATGTAAATGCACATTATCTTCCTATAAAATAACTGCTAAATCATTCGTCTTTTTTATGAATTAATTTATTATTGTAAAAGTCTCCGTTGTTACATTATGCAGAACAATGAACTTTATTCCAAACCACATGGTCCCTTGGAGTAATCCTGCTAAAAATACAGGATAAGGTCTCTTCAAATTAAATCAAGACCCAGAGAAGAAGTAAATGCCACACTGTGTGCAATTGCTTTTCTTTTTCTTAGGCGCAGTCAGGAGCGCCGCCAGCTTTTCTGCCATCCTAGGCAGCGGAAGGTCCCGCCCCGAAATGCCGCCTCCCACAGAGGTGGCGGAAGGTCCCGCCGCCGAAATACCGCCACGGTCGCCACCCCCCAAATTGTAGCGCCCTAGGCGACTGCCTAGGTCGCCTAATGGGTTGCGCCGGCCCTGCGGGCAGTTCTTCATTAATTGCTGCTTTATATCACTAGACTGACGCCTAGCTTCAGAATATTTTGAGCTAAGTGTAAAGTGTTAAAAATGCCTGCTATTATTGTGTATTAGTTTAGTAAAGCCTTCCTGAAATTGAGATAATATTTTGACTAGCTGATATTTTGAAAATTAAAATTTCATACAGTTCAAACAAAGCTCTGTACTCCATAAGCTTTATGCTGCTCTGCAACAATACTCTGTATTTCTTCTTGTCGATTACATATTGGCGAAGCTGATGATCAGGAGTACAGGGCCAGATTTTCAAATGCTCAGTACGTGCTATTGGTTTTCAGAAATTCTCAGCACCCAGTGTGTTGAGCTCTTTTGAAAATCTGCAACTGATTATGAATGCTGATCAATTCTGAAAATCTGGTCCTATACAGCATAAAAAAACTGGAAAATGATTTGCAAAAAAGGATACATTCGTAATAGAGCATTTACTGGAGAGATCTCTGCTAACATTTTTAGTGACTTTCTTACAAATGGAAAACCCGATAATAGGCCAAGCTGCTGTTCTAAACATGAATGTGATGCAAAATAAATATTCAGTAAGAAAATGGTTTTGGTCATCAGTAAAATCCAGCTGCACTGAAGCATAAATCAACATATCATCCAGATACAGCAATTAGAAAATATGAAAGTAATTAAAAAATATCCAAAGACCTGTGCAAGTGCATTGAACATGTCTGTGTCTGCAGCCATACCCCTATATGGGGTGCTCAGAACATCCTTATTAAGCAGGGTCAAGCCTTGCTGGTAATTGATGGGAGATCTCCTAGAAAAGCCTACGTGGTGTTACTGGTGATTCAGTAGGTTACATTCCCTTTGAGTCAGTACAGGCACATTGTCCCAGTCTGGTGATGGAGGCACTATATTGTTGAAGGTGTGTGCAGTCATTGGATGACAGTTAAACCAAAGTCCTGACTACCTGTAATTGTCAGAGATCCCAGTGCATTTTTGCAAGAAAAGGGGTGCTAACTGTAGTGATATTGGCCAGATCCAGTTTGTGTAATTATGTTCTGTCTCCTAAGCTCCATTTAAGGTTTAATTTGGATTTACTATTCTTCATCACTTCCTGACCTAAACTATCAAGCAGTGTTGTGTGTGCTGCTAAACAATTGCCACTTGCTACCTCAAAAGGGGCTGCACTACAAAGATGTGTGATTCTTATACTGTAATCTGCTAAAGAAGGAGACCAGAAAAAGTGTTCTTGATCCACAGTAAATTACTTGTTTTTTTATAAATGGAAGCCAAACCAAGGATAGATAATCCCACAAAGAACTTGCACTTACTGCGGTTAGGAATGATTTTTAAGGGACTGTTGTATAAGTGACAGGCTGATTTTGATTTCCTGAGAGCTGATTTGTTTTCAAACAACATTTAATGATTTTTCAACATGTTCCTTCTGATAAGTGGTCACCAGACTTTTTTTAGCACCAATTTGCTTATGTATTGCTTCTAATTTTGAGCCAGGATGGTTCTACCTCACCCTTAGTGTCTCCAAGCTCTTCTATTTCAGTTACTTAAAAACCTTCCTGAATGCATGGCTGTTCTTCTCCCCTTCTAATCTTTTCAAAGTCATTTTGCCTCTTAATAATTTTTGTGTCCTTAGTCCATTTGTCTATATATTGTAGAATTTTGGGGATTTTGTATCGCAAGGGTAAAAAGTAGATGTTTGGTTATTTTGTTATCTGCAATAGTAATTACTAACTGATTTCTTGTGTGCAAATTGGAGAACTGGAGAGCAGAGTTAGAGTGGAGGTCTTGCAAACCAGATTTAGGGCTCTGTTGACTTCAGTGAGAACAGGATCATGCACATAAACAATTATGAAATAAGCCCATGGGCAGGCTCTTGAGCTTAGTTTCCTCCCAAATTACTAAAGAGACACACTATAGAGGCTGGTAAAAGGAGGCAGATTGGAAACCTGAAAATAAGTCTGGGAAGTTTTTGCAGTTCAGAACATGTTTATAGAGCATTGTGGAATGTTTTGGAACTGATGTAATAAACTGCGATGAGAGAGGCAGGGCTGAGTCGGAGGGGTACTGGTGTGCTGACAAGGCTGAGGGGAGATAGAAAGCTATCCGGACTGTGAAACAGATAAACGATAATTCTTAAAGAAAGGAAGAAAACTAAGAGAAAAAACATTCCATAAGTAAATCCAGTTTGAACCAGAGAGGATTCAGACGTAAAACAAACCACAGTTTTATGGGCCAGATTCTAACACCTTTACTCATGTACCAGTCTTCATGTAGAACCTACAGAACTACTCAAGTAATAAGCTACTTCTTCATAAGTATGGTTGGCAGAATCTGACCTGTGATATTTGTTACAATTAATTAGTAAGTTGCTAGATGCTTTGCAGATTGCAATGGAGACTGGCTCCAGAGACTAAAATGTAGATAGACAGTGTAAAAACATTGAAGGCGGAAGGGGAAGTGACAAAAGTAGGGAGTTGGAGCTTTCTATCTGTTACCTCTCTAGCCTAATTAAGGGGTAGATTTTGCCACAAGGACACAGCCCATAGTAAGGGGTGCCACATTGCCATGTCAACCAGGAGCATTCCAGGGAA
Source organism: Terrapene triunguis (assembly GCF_002925995.2). Classification (NCBI taxonomy): domain Eukaryota; kingdom Metazoa; phylum Chordata; order Testudines; family Emydidae; genus Terrapene; species Terrapene triunguis. The sequence goes on along the minus strand of NW_020664490.1, from coordinate 3,321,989 downwards.
GGAAAGTGACACAGGACACCACAATTTCCTCCCTGCTCCCACCTGGCTCCAGGGTGGTGGTAATTCCCTATTGACTTATACCAGCAGCAAGTTCCTACCCCTTTTGTATGCCAAACTGTGCTGGTTGTACATTGGAAGTAAAACAAAGGTTCCACCTGCCTTCTATTGGAGGGGACTAGTGGATGTACTGTATCCACTTATCCATGCAAGCTTAGACATAAGGTTCATATAACCTATGTAGGGGGAGTAAGGGGAATTTTGTTTCCTCTTATTCCCTGTTGTGGGGAACAGTCCAAGTCATGATCCAGCTCTGTGACTTACAATCCCAGAATACATATCCCAATACGATATACCTGATCTTATTCACTGTACTGTACGATTTTGTATAAGCAATTTCCATTCTGATGTGTGATCTGTCACACCTGTGTTCTGAAAAATTACATTAAATCAAGAATATAGGATACCCTTTTTGTCTGCGATAGATGGAATTACCACATGTACATCTGAATATTGTTCCCAGCCCTTTCCAGACATATACTGCAAATTGAGTTCACAGCATGACTGGATGGAAGGAGCTAATGATTAGCTAGGTGGAAGAATGCATGCTGACAGAATGTTGACTTTACCAGATATAGTTTCAGTGAGCTGTTCTAAAATGCTAAGTGTCTGGGCAGTGGAATGAATTCTTTCCTCTGCAGTCATATTTGCAGTCTCTGCCTCATGGTCTTTGACAGTGTTACAGCAGTGTAAATGAGGGCAGAATTTGTCCCTTAAATTATATTCCATATTTAATTTGCTCCATTGTGCTTAGAATTTATAGCTTATATATAATTAGGTGTGGCAGAATTTGATTTTTATTCTTATCATGATTGGATAATATTGATGTTTATTTTAAAGCATTTTTTAATTTTATCTATTTTAATTTTCACAGTTGGAAATTAAGGAGGGGTCAGACAATTATTTAATGACAGCAGACGTGATTCAAAAAGTACAAGCTTTATACTGGCTAAACACAAATTGTCAACATCACATAGTAAAATATACAAGATAATATTCTTAAATCCTAATAAGTATTCAAGCAACCTTTCCCTTACTTTACCTGTCTGTAAATTTCAGTTATTTTTGGTGGAGATATTTTTTCAACAGTTTGTGTGTATGGTGAAATTGATATTTACTGACATTTACCAATAAAAATTGAATCCTTCCAAGCCTATATATAATGTAACATCATACATTGGTCTCATAGTGCTATTTGCTTGTAACATTGTTCACAGAATGGAGTTTTAACAAATAATTTTTAGAATCCTCTGTAAATGTTAACGTGGTCACAATACCAACTGTATACTATCAGAGTATAAATGAAAAGCATGACCAAAATCCAATTGACTTCAGTGGTGCAAGATTTGGACCTATGTCTAGGTAACACTTCTTTGCTGGTTGAAGTCTCCAAAAATTAATGAATTGACATCACTCCTTGCTAGAAACAGAACATTCAACCTGCTTAAATGTGGAAAGTAATTTGGGTGGTACAAGGATCCAAAAGGAGAGACACATGAAACATACTTGATCCATAATAGATAATGCAATGCAAATCTTTGTTTTGTATATGGCACCTAGACTCTGCAGTAATGCAACAGAGTCAGATTAGATTAAAAAGTTTTAATATGATTTGGGATTCTTCTCTCTAACATAAACACCATTTTTCTAACCTCATTTTGAGGCATTTATAATGTAAATAATATAAAGTGGGGGAATGTGTATGAATGTGTGAAGTGTATGAATTGAAAAGGGAGAGATGGAGGTAAATTTGGGTCTAAAATGAGAAACCTTGGAGATCATCCCAGAAATCTTAATTTGTACTAATTTGCAGTTACAAAACAGTTTTACCAGTATACCAGTATTACCAGTATAATCCTGTTATACCCTGATACAATAACATCTTAATACACACCTATAGGCATTACCACAATACAAATAAAGAAATAAATAATGCTATAACCTGTTAATGCAATCCTGGAATACAAACACTTATGCAATTCTAATAGCTTGGCCGTGGCATGTTTCAATGGGATGCAAGAGCTCCTCTCACTGCATGGAAACCTCATGCCAAACTGACACTGGAGAATGTCCCCAGGGGAACAAGAGCTCAAGGGGGAGAGCACCTGGGGGACAAAAGGGCTGAAGGCTAGAACAGGGGCTCACAGGGACCTCCTACTGCCCTGGCCTGCCTCCTCTTGAGCTCCTATTACCCCATTTCTGTCTGCCCAGCCTGTTCCCCTCATCTCCCTGCCCATAAGGCAGCGGGCTGCTACCTCCCCTTCCTCCTTCCACTTTCCCTCCTCAGCTGCTCCACACTGGCTTGGCACCACCAGAAGAACACCAAGTGGAAAAGAAAGATGAGGGTCCACCTGAGCACAAAGGTGGCGACACAGCAGCCCCTCATATAAAGGAAGAATCATCACAGGGATCAAGGTCAGTGTTCTGGTGTAGTGCACAGAGATCATATAAAAGACAGTTTCTGCCCCAAAAGAGTTTATCTCTGTATCTGAGTAGAGACAACAGGCAAAGAAAAACAAACAGACGAGGTGGTGAAGAGAGAGGGGGACAAGGTGTCAGTGAACTGATTTTGGCATAATAATCACTGCACCAACTGTCTATCTTGTGTCCAGAGTCTTGCTGGCATCAGTGCAGAGGTGAGTTTGAAACAGAGATTTGAAAGAGGACAATACAATAGCCTTGCAGATTTTTACAGTGAGCTCTGCACAGATTTGGAGGCTGCCAGGGGAGGTCCGTGAGAGAAAATTGGACTACTGGGCGATGAAAGCTGGTATCATGGCCAGAAAAGAAGTGGGGGTTGATGGCTCGATGATGTATTAGAGTTGATCAGAAGAGCATTAGCCCTTGCAACGGTGGGGCCTAGGCTTATTTAACTTTGATGACAGTGGGGCCTAAGGCTAAATGGTATGAGATCCACCAAGGGAAGGGGCTCAAGCTAGTAGTCTCCTGAGCCTCTCCAGTTTAAACATAAGGGGGTAATGGTTCTGTAGCTTTATTTAAGAGAACATACTTAACTCTGGAACACAAACTGCCTTGGCTTGGTTAACCTTCAGGGAATGCTGCAAGACGTGTATATTTTCTCCAGTTTTCCTTAAGGAGGTGGGCTTAATAGAAGCTGGAGAGGGAGGAGAATCTGGTAGATGGGGAGACTTTTTGTGGCTGTTTGTTCCAGCTAAGTTTTCTGTATACTTATAATTCTGTAAAGTGGCTCGAGTTTAGATAAGTGTTTTTATTACATTGAAATAAATATACTGAAGCTAAATTCTGGCTTCAGATCTACATTCCATATCTAAAACCTGTGTTAAGTTAATTGACTAAGGTATTGACAGCAGCCTCTTCACTTAGGGCTGGATCCAAAGCCCATTGAAGACTAACTTTGGTTGGCTTTGGATTAGCATTTTAAATTAACATTCACTGATATTCTATCTTCTCTGAAATTCATAATTCTCCAGAGCCACACTCCTTCTGCATTTGGTGAATCTCTCCCAAAATCGGCAGATTTAGCAAAGAACGTAAGTTCTTCCTCTGCTTCTCTATTTCTATTTCTATTTTCAACCCACTCATGCTCACCTTAACCTTTTGAGCAGCCTTACAATCTTCAGGAAACAATAAACTGTCTACTCTGTGGGTGTTTAAACACCTTTCATCGATTTCAGGGATCTACAGCACATACAAAAACATCTATTACTCAGTGATATGTATGTTTGACTCTCCCCTAGGGGATTTTGGGGAAGTGAGGCCAAGTTAACCTACCCAGGGATTATACTGATCTGGTAATAGTTTTATTTTTCTCTTTATTTTGTTGGTATATTGAACATAGTATATCCTGTACCTTTGTATTCATTGTATAGGTTCAAATGTTGGGCACACAAGAGAGTAAACTACATTCATTAGGAGTACAGTGGCGCAGAGGAGCAAGTCTAACTGAAGGCCTAAGTGTCTTGAATATGACAGCTGTGTTTACAGTGCAATACATGGGGATTTTCTTTTATAATGTGCCAAGTGCACTTTCTGTATGGTATATGGAGTCAGTGGAGAAGAGAAAATAATCACAACGTAAGACTGAGCTTAGATAACCTGCTTTGTGGAACTTTGAGGCTCAATATGACCTTTGGTTTCACCAACACTTATCATTAATGCAGCCTTACAAAATTCTTCTCACCCATTTGTCCTGGGACAACTTTTTTTTTTCTTTTCTTGAGGATGAGTAAATCATTTGTGTTTTTTCATTATCATCATCATAATTGTAAAGAATGGGCTAGTACAATTTGTGTGTGGGCTCATAAATGTTATTATATTTTTGCAAGTGTGCATTAGTAGTTAAATATGGCTAGAGAATAGGGAACAATGGACCAAAAAGAACATATTGTATATACCTTGGAGAAAGATACTTCGCTTTTCCTTTCTAGACCTTGCTGTCTTACATGTGAAACAGGATCTACATAATCTGCATATTTATATCTTCTTGAAGTTTCCTCTTTCAGGCAATTAGCTTCTTGGCATCTTTTAACAAAAGGGAACACAGCTCACAGTAATTATTACTCAGGGGAATATGGCATATGGATAGCTACCAAAAGGAATTAAGGCCAGGGAAAGGCCAATGATTCCTCTAATAAATTCTTGGACGCTTTCCCAGAACTCCTGTACTCTGGGAAAGGAACAGTAGAAATGCACCGCAATGCTGTGTTGGTCACAGTTGGCCAAATTCTGATGTGTTTAGTGATTCCCTACTAAGTTGTATACAGAGCATTTTTAAATTATCTCTGAGAAAAACCTGTCGAGTTGGAATATCCTGATACCCACCTCTTTCTATTAGGCTTTCAGATCTGAAAGAGAGGGAGTGGAGTCTAGAGAGTAGAGGAAGGGGTCTGGAAATCTGGAGGACACACGAGCCCTATTCCAACCTATGCCACTGAACTGCTATAACTTTGGACAAATTACTTAACCCTATCTATGCCTTTGATCTGCATCAGTAAAATGAGGTAACAATATCTATCTGATAGGGGTTTTGTAGGCTTAATTCATTAATGTTTGTAAACCAAGTGGTTTAAGATTCCCAGATAAAGAGTGCAGCATAAGAATAAATATGCATTTATTAGTCATATTAGTGAAACAAGAGATCCACTAAGCAAATGTTGGTTCACTATGCATCCTTGGTTTTCAGTTTGTTCCAACACACACCACTTTGTGATTGCATAGATATAAAAAACAAAATCCTGTCTGCCATTTGTACAAGGTGCCAAATTTGCAAACACAATTTTTTGTTTTTAATATCTGGTATATAAAAAAATAACTGCTTGAGAGCTGCAACTTAATGTTTTGCATGTCTAAGCTTGCAATGAGACTTCTGGCCACTTAGATCTTAATAAATCATAATGGGTGAGAGACACAAAAAGAAGAATGAGTAAATATCAGCTTTTTTCAGGACTTTGACCCAGATCAGTTGGCCATTGTGACTGTGTCAATCAGTGTTAATTGCAGTCAGGGCACACCACAGCTAATTTACATTACATTGGTCAGACATGAAAGTAGAGAGGTAGACATACCAGTAACCATTCCATAGACTGTGTGGCATAACTGCCCAGTTACGGAAATTAGAAATTGGTTGAAAGAACCCTTCATTCTTTTGGATCTGCAGAAAAAAATTGTCCTCTCCCTATTTGCTAGGGTTTCCAACTTTCTATTTGCAGAAAACCGAACACCCTTGCCCCGCACCCTTCCCCAAGGCCCCGCCCCCGCCCCACCCCTTCTCTGAGGTCCCACCCCCTGCTCACTTCATCCCCCCCCTCCTTCCAGCATTCACTCTCGCTGGGGGTACAGGCTCGGGGGTGGGGCCAGGGATGAGGGGTTTGGAGTGCAGGAGGGGGCTCCGGTTGCCAGGTGTCTGGTTTTCGACCAGAATACCTGGTAGAAAAGGGACCCTTGCAACTACAGTCAGCACCGCTGACCGGACTGTTAAAAGTCCGGTTGCGGTGCAGCGGGGCTCACAGGCTCTCTGCCTGGCTCCACACAGCTCCCAGACTGGTGACATGTTCTTCTGGCTCCTAAGCGGATGCCAGGGTACCAGGGAGCTCCGCATGCTGCCCTGAGCTGCGTGGGGGGGGCAGTGCACTGAGCCACCTGCCCGCTCCTGTGCCTAGGAGCTGGAGGGACATGTTGCTGCTTCCGGGAGACACCTGAGGTGAGTGTCGCCCAGAACCCACACCCCAAATCCCCTCCTGCACCCAACCCCCTGCCCCATCCCTGAGCCACGTCTTGCACCCAAACTCCCTCCTGGAGTCCTCCCATACCCCAACCCTCTACCCCAGTCCTGAGCCCCCTCCTGCACCCAAACTTCCTCCTGGAGCCTGCACCCCAACACCTTATCCCAGCCCGGAGCTCCCTCCTGCACCCCAAACCCCTCATCCCTGGCCCCACCCCAGAGCCCGCACCCCCAGCCAGAGCCCTCACCCCCTCCTGCATCCCAATCCCCTGAACCAGCACAGAGCCCCCTCCCACACCCATAACTCCTAATTTTTGGCCCCATTCTGGAGCCCCCAGCCCCGAGCCCTTACCCCCTCCCACACTCTAACCCCCAGCCCAGTGAAAATGAGTGAGTGGTGGCAAGCGAGTGATGGAGGGAGGGGGGATGGAGGGAGCAGGGGGTGAGGCCTCAGAGAATGAGTGGGGCAGGGACGAGACAGGGGCCAAGGCAAGGGTGTTCAGGTTTCTGCAAATAGAAGCTTGGCAATCCTAGCTGGGGTTGAGGGGTTCGGAATGTGGGAGGGGGCTCAGGACTGGGGTAGAGAGTTGGGGCGCAGAAGGAGGAGGTGGTGCGGGCTCCAGGAGAGAGTTTGGGTGTGGGGGAGGGCTCAGGGCTGGGGTCTGGGGTGGGGCAGGGAAGGAGGTTTGGGGTGCGAGCTCTGGGCAGTGCTCACCTCAGGAGGCTCCCGGAAGCAGCAACATGTCCCTCCGGCTCCTAGGCGCAGGGGCAGCCAGGTGGCTCTGCGCTCTGCTCCCACCCACAGGCACCACCCTCCCGCAGCTCCCATTTACTGCATTCCTGGCCAATGGGAGCTGCAGAGCTGGTGCTCGGGGGCAGCGCGCAGAGCCCCCTGGCTGCCCTGGCATCCACTTAGGAGCAGGAGGGATATGTCACCACTTCCAGGAGCCGCGCAGAGCTGGACTTTTAACGGCCCAGTCAGTGGTGCTGACCGGAGCTACCAGGATCCCTTTTCGACTGTGTGTTCTGGTCAAAAAATGGACACCTGGCAACCCTACTACTTGCTCTGCCATATAGATGTACTTATTTAACCTACTTTGTTCAGTTTAATAAATACCAACTGATCTGAGTTATCCTGGTGTAAATCTGGAGTTATTCTGTTAAAGTTACTGGGGTTACTTCAGATTTACACCAGGAAAACCTGAGGGTACAGAAAGGATAAGCAATTCTCAGGAAAAGTTACTAATAAGAGGGGCAGGGCAGGGGATGGAGTAAATTAAAATAGTTAGAAACAAACAAAACCCCAAAACAAAACAACACCCCAGCCAACCGCAGGTGGACGTAAACTTATCTGACTCTTTCCATTCCCTTTATGTAAATTACTCATTTTGTACACTCATTGAATGCCAAATAGGTACAAGTTACAATTCTTGTTCACTTACCCCTATTTTTGATTGATTTGCATCCAGTGGACAAATTCTGCTCTAATTTACACTGGTGTAAATCCAGAGTAACTATTTGGCCTGACTTTCACTATGCTTATGTCATCACTGAATTTGACTCAGAGACTGCTATAGCTATTACATCTGATTAGATCCAGGGTATCAAAACAAGTTCCCAAATCTCATGGTTTTAATTTGAGCCTTGCGATGTTGTTGTTTTACTTAACTTGATTCCAGGAGCTGGAGCTTTATCACACGAGGTGCTCAGCTTGCATTACAAATTTTTTCTAGCCCTCATGGTTATGGAGAAAAGCCTGAAAACATGGCCTTGAGTGTACTTTAAAGGCTCAGAAACCACAAGGCAAATAAAAAGAACCCAGATTTTTTTTTTTTTTTTTTAAATCTCATGATTTTTAAGCTAGTCACATAATTTTGAGATCAGACTCATGATTTTTGAACACTTGAAGCTGGCAATAGTGAATTCCTAATAACCAGCACTGAAAAACATTCAGTCTGCAATCATCAAAACTATATTAATAACAAAGAACATAAACAATGCCACTGTAACAGGCTGGCAAGTGTTTGTCTGAAACACCCCCTTCTGTGAACAGGTGTTCATCCTTGTGGGAATGGCTTACATGGGTTCTGCTGATTCTGAGACAGATGGCTCATTACCCGACCTGGAAATAAGTGAGGTTGGAGTAGTTTTGTATGGAGCGAGGCCTAGATTCTGAGAGGTGTTTAGGCTCCTAACTTCTGTGGAAGTTAAGAGCCTAAACACTTTGTGGGCTCTAGTCCAGATCCACAAAAGTGTGGCAGGCTGGAGAGAGAAACCCTAGAACCAGTCAAGTTGGGCAAAGGCTTGAGCTGAATTTTGTCATCTGAGGCCTGGATCCACAAAAGTACTTCGGTGCCTAACCCCCAGATTTAGATGCCGGAGTCCTGTTTTTAGGCATGATTGCGATCCACAAAAGTTCCACTCAGCTACTGCCCAACTCAGTAGGTGCCTAAACTCACTCAGTGGGTAAGTTTTGGTAGCAGAAGTTCTCTAGGTGCCTGTAATGGGGTTCACACACTACTCTGGCATCTCCTGCTGGCTGTCTTGGGAATTAGCTCTGCATATTAGTGAACCCTCTTTGGGTGGTGTCCCGCCGTTGTCACTCCTGCTCTAGGACCCACGTCTCTCCAAGGACCACAGCATCCTCTTCAGCAACAGCCCTCCGGCAATGCCACACACCGTGCTCGCCCCTTCCTGGGGACCTGCAGTCCACTGTTCAGCCACCTCCCTTAGTGGCTACTGAGAATTGTCTAGCCACTTCCTCATAGCCCTAACATCCTCTTTGCCCTTGCCTCAGGGCCTCAGCCTGTAAACCCCAGCAGCCAGCCAGGAACTGTCTCTTGCTCCCCCAATCCTTGCTAGCAGCACTGCTCTGTCCAGGGTGCTGGCAGTTCTCGCAGCCCCTCCAGAAACACAGTCCGTCGGTCCATCCTCCCTGGGCTCCCAGCAGAGGACTGCCTTCATCTGCCCTGCAGCTCCCTTTTTATATGGGCCTGCTTGGCCCTGCTTGGCTGCCTCTGGCACAGCCTCCCTAGGGCTGCTTTTAACCCTTTTTCTGTAGGGGGCAGCCGCCCCATCACAGTGCCTATGCTCCTGCCTCAGAGCATGTGCACTCCTGCCTCAGTCTAGGCACTGGGGCGCCTATCTCCCACGTAAGCCCCAGAGCGATCTACAAAATAGGGAAGACAGGCATTCCTCTGCCTAACTTGCGTGTGGGGCCTGATCCAGTAGGCATGCTTAGAGGCCCCCTAGTTCCACACAAAACAGCTGGGGTAGGGGAGGAGAAAAGCCTGCTCTTTAGCCCAGTGGTTAAGGTACTCAGCTGGGATGCGGATGAGGAGAAGGGATTTGAACAGGGATCTGCCACCACTCACGTGAGTGTTCTGGACTATAGGATATCCTGATGTGGGGTTCCCCAGTCTATCCAAATAAGTTGTTTCACTTGAATTACATAGGCCAGAGAGAGTGAGAATCACTTCAAAGCCTAGTGGTTAGATCACTCAGCTGGGAGGTGGCAGATCCCTGTTCAACTCCCTTCTCATCAGACAGAGAAGGAACTTGAACTGGAGTCTCCCACATCCCAGGTGGGAACCCTAACTACTGGGCTAACGGTTATAAGGGAGCTTCTCATCTTCCTCTTCCCCACCATCTTCCCCTGGTTTGTGGATCGTAAACCGAGCTAGACGGCTCCCTGCAGCCTGGATTTAGGCGCCTATCTTTGTGAGGGGGTGGGGCTTAGCACACACTCCTCTCACCAGCATCTCTCATTGGCTAGTTTAGGCAGCTCCCTGACTACCATACTGGCTTTTGTGGATTGCATTCTTAGGCGCCTCTCTCCGTGCATTGTACAGGGAACCTAGGTGCCTAGCCCAGGCTTTGTGGATCACAGTGTTGTTCCTGTGATTTTCTACGTACCTAAAAGATAGGCATTGTAGCGCTCCATGTCACAATGCCTACGGCCCTTTGTGGATCTGGGCCTTACAGCTAGTTTCGTAAGAAAACCACACCCCAGGATGGGAGGGGGGAGCTGTGAGATTTGACTAAGTATGGAAACAACAAGGAGTCTGGTGGCACCTTAAAGACTAACAGATAAGTATGGATTTTGTTTTAGAGTAGTTTGGGAAAGGCACCCTGATCGTAAGCACCCAGAAATTAATCTGAATTATGGGCTGTCAGAGAGCCAATGACATGGAAGAACTCCCCATTAAAGCAGGAAAGATGTAAGAAAAATACACACAACTTCCAGAACTTCATAACAGATACATTCAATAAAAAGATTCTGACAATATGCCAACAAAACCTAGTAATCATAAAAGCTGTCATTCAGTCTCTACTCCATTGTCAAAGGGTCATCATCTTGGGAGTGTCCTCTTCTGGCATGGGGTGGCCCGGCAGGTGCCCCACCCTGTTTCCCATCTCAAGAATACTTCTCCAACACAGACTGCAGTGTGCAACAGCTTAATTTATTAATATGGACACCTCAAATCACAAAATAAAGTTCAATACCAGAACTCAAAGGGGTCTGGCTCTGCCACCTTCTGTGACACCAGGCTCTTCATCAGTCTCAATTATCCTTGAGACTGGAGGGCTCTTGGGCTTACCCCCAGAGCTCCCTACTAAAGTCAAAAGCTCAACTGAAACAATAATACAATGTCCACCCATCCTGGGCTTAATAAAAATTTCACATCATCCTGGGCTTTTCCCAGCTCCCAGGCCCTTGTACAGGACAGTGGCCACAGGGCACTCCCCTGGGCCTTCCTCTTGCTCTAGAGTCCTCTCTCAGGCAGTGACAGCACCACGTCTGCTCTCTCTGCCCCTTTCCTAACTACACCTCTACCCCGATATAACGCGACCCGATATAACAGGAATTCGGCTATAACGCGGTAAAGCAGCGTTCCGGGGGAGCGGGGCTGCGCACTCCGGTGGATCAAAGCAAGTTCGATAGAACGCGGTTTCACCTATAACGCGATAAGATTTTGTGGCTCCCGAGGACAGCGTTATATCAGGGTAGAGGTGTATTTCATGTGCTCAAACAGCTCTTACCTGCCCCTTCCTGTCTTCCTCCAGGGACCTCTCAGGCAGCTCTCGCCTGCTCCCTTGTCAGCCCAGTTGAAGTGAACTGATTAGTCACAGGTGCACTGGCCTCTTCCCTTTTAAAAGACTCAGGTTTAGCCTGGTTCCCTAGATTTGCAGAGTGAGGGAGGTAGCTGAGCCAAATTTGAGTGAGTGGCTCTGCAACCTCCTGTGTCAGGGACTAGGTTGTAATGCAGGGAACCAAGGCCAGCCATCCAGCCCGCCCCGTGGGACAGGAGCTGCTTCAGCTGGGACACATGGTTTACGGGGTCAAAGCAGGACAGTTGCACAAAACCCAGGACTGTTGGGAGGTAGGTGCCTGTCTTCCCTTGGTTTGAGGATCATGCTGGGGCTTAGGTGTCCAGGATCTGAAAATGAGGCTGCAGTGCACATGTCCAGAGGCAGGATCTTGGGTTCCTACAGGGTTAGGCAGCAGCCAAGCAAGCGTTTTGTGGATTGCAGTGGTGCCTAAATCTGCCTAAACCTAAGTCCCTTTGTGGATCTGGGTTCCAGTTTATATGTGATTCTCAAGCAGATGGCGTGCTGAGCATGATCATGCAGGGAGCATATTATGAAGTAGAAGGGAGCAGAGAGATTTGCCTGGCTTCTAGGAAGATGATCTGCAGAGCATAATCCTGTGGGGCGTAGATAGGCCACTGCAGGGGCCTCTGTTTCGGGGAAGGTACATGATTGATATGATGAATGTGTGTTATTTTGAAGAAATAAAGCTGAAGGCCTTAAGAGAAAGGGACTGAAACGAGGTGGGTGCAATGTGTTCTTTGGGGCAGAGGCTGGTGAGTTAACTCACTGACTTACACCTCTCCAGGTGTGACAGATGTTGCCTCCACAAACAGTCATCTCAGGTGCTGCTGGCATGGCAAGTGAGAGACAGGGAGAAGGTTAAGGTGTGACTTGATTACAGTCTACAGGTATCTATGTGGGGAACAAACATTTAATAATGGATTCTTCAGTCTAGCAGAGAAAGCCAATGTGAACTAATGGCTGGAAGCTGGAGCTAGACAAATTCAGATGGGAAATAAGGCATAACTTTTTTAATGGAGAGAGTAATTAACCGTTGGAGCAATTTATTCAGGGTGGTGATGAATTCTCAATAGCTGAGAATTTTTAAATCAAGACTGCAGGGGTGTTGGAAGTAGGGGGGCTGGGGTTGCAGGAGCACTCCCTGTCTTAAAGTGGTTTCCAACATATATAGGGCTTACAGTTTTGTTCAATGGCATTCAGCACCCCCTACTATAAAAATTGTTCCAATGCCACTGCAAGATTGGATTTTTTAAAAAGATCTGCTATAGGAATTATTTTGGGGAAGTCTGACCTCCTGTATTGCACAGGCCATAGACTACATGGGCATAATAATCCCATCTGGGATTGTAATCTATGAATCAAAACCAGGTCTCCCACATGACATACAGCAGGGTACTACAACCAGACCACTGGACAGGCTGGCTCTTACTGGCTTTAATGTGACGATAGTTGACAGCAGCATTACTGAAAGCACACACAAATGGCTATATTTTATTGTGCTTATGGATTCATCTGTAGAGGATGGATAATGCTCCTGAGAATTTGAGGATTCCTCATATTTGTACTAGGATCTCCCTCATGCGTTATGCAATAGTAATGTTTCTTAGTGATGGGCAGAGGTGAATTAAGGCTAAATGTGAGCTGGTGCGTTTAAAATCTCAGGCTTCTTCCCTCCAAGGGACACCTTTTATTGCCCACCCCCAACAGGTTGTTCCTCAACACCTCCCCCCCACCACCACTCGACTTTTATCTTCTCACTCCTGGATCTTTGATCTTACTCTCACGTGAGACAATTCTACTCACTCCACCTTAGCAACCAGCCAGTCTGCTATATCTACTACTTTACCTTTGACTCACTGTTCCATCCAGTCTCCCTCAGACCATGGGGACTGGATCCTATGGATCCTGCTTTAATTCATCCCGCCAAAGGGAAAATCTGAAAAGATCTATAGATACGGTTTGGATAAGCATCTGAAAGTTCAGATGCTTGTTGAAACTTTTGGGAGCTCCTTCCACCTCCCTTGGTCTATAACCTCAGGGCGCAGAAGGGGAGGGCAGTTATCGCAGGAAAAGCCACTAAGGAAGTTGGTGCAAGTTCAAGTAGTTCACAATCTCCAGTTGTCTTTCTCAGTATCCACTCCTGGTTTATAGATTCCACAGCCTTACCTTCCTGCCAGTGCTTAATTGGTAATGAAAGAGGTGCTGGGGCTCAAACAATTTTTTTAACATTCATTACTGATGCAGCAAGCCCAAAGGTGCTGGAGCTATAAACTGCCAAGCCTAGAGGGGCTCACTTTGGCACAAATTAAGCACTGCTTCCTGCACAACAATCCTGCAATCAACATCTTCCAACCCCAAATATGCCACTGAGGCCTAGCTGTATTGCAGCCACTATGTTGGGCCTGGCTACCACAGATTCCAAAGGGAATCCTTTGGCAAGTATGTACTGAGGAAGGATGGTCCAGTGGTTAGAGTAGTAGCCTCAGAGACAGAAGATCTGCGTTTGAGTCACTATCTTCTAGAGACTTCCTATATGACCTTGGGCAAGTTACTTAACTGTTCTTTACCTCAGTTCCTGGTCTATAAAAGGAGGATAATACACATTTCTGAGGGTGTTGGGGGAATAAATATATTGAAAAAATTGTGAGATGTTCAGCTATGATAGTAATGGGGCCCACAATGGAGCAGGCAGCTATCACAGGTCCTGGGGAGGAAGGAAGCAGTGGAAGCAAGGAATAAGGGCAGGACCTTCTCCCAGCCATTCTGAACTCAGAAGAAAAGCTTTGGTTCAGTTCAAATGATTGCTGAATGTTTCATGCAGTGTTGTTGTAGCCATGTTGGTCCTAGGATATGAGAGAGACAAAGTGGGTGAGGTAATATCTTTTATTGGACCAACTTCTGTTTCTCTGACTAACAGAAGTTGGTCCAATTATAGATATTACCTCTCCCACTTTGTCTCAGCTGACTATTTCAGCTTTTTCAGCTGGTTGGTTTGTTTATTCACTCAAGATCCCAAACATATACTCTGCTGTGTAGTATCAATTAAGCTTTTTCAAAACTGAAATGAGGAAAAAAAGCTAGGTTAAAAAAAATAAAAGCATTTAAAAATCTCTACCCACTCTAGAGTTACCACCTTTGAATGCAAAAAAACTGGCACCCCTCTGTAAAGGGGTGACAACTCACTGCCGCAGTGCCTCCTGCTGGCCATCCAGGGAATTAGCTCACCAGCCTCCAGAGCACCCAGTGTCTTACCTTGCTGCTGGCCCCCATGTCCCTCCCAAACCTCTTCTCTCAGGGTTCTGCCCCCTGCAGTACCCCACAGTCTCACTGGGTCTCCCCTCCCCAGGGAACCCCCCAAACTCCTATCCCCACCTTGCCTCAGTCTTTGGCTTCTGCCAGTCACCATCTAGTCCCCACTCACTGGGGCAGACTGCAGTATAATTGCCACTCATCATCAGCAAGGAAGGTTTGGACCTTCTGCCTCCCCTTGGGCCACCCCTCTGCAACCCCAGTACCTTCTCCAGCCTTTAGCAAGGCCTACAGCCTGGGGGTTTTCCAGGTCAGAGCTCCCCAGCTCTTCTGGCCTTTCCCCAGCTTGCTGCACTTTAGATACCCTGCTCAGCTCCCAGCAGCCAGGCCCATCCCTCTCAACATCTAGAGAGAGAGACTGCCAGCTCCTGGCTCACTGGCCTTTTATAGGGCCAGCTGTGGCCTGATTGGGGCGTGGCCCAGCTGCAGCTGCTTCCCCAATCAGTGAGCCTTTAACTCACAGCCCCAGCCCTCTCCCAGGGCTGGCTTTAACCCTTTCCGAGCCGGAGTGGGTGACCACCCCGCTACCCCCTCCCACAAGGCAAGCTCTCAGCAATCCCAACCACAAGGCAACTCCGCAACTCCTCTCCTCTTCAACAGCTACTTATAGTATCTAGAGAGATAACACATATAGATAAGATTGATAACATTATTTTCTTACTTAAACTCTGGAAATAGGAACACTGCAGCATCTTTAGTGGGACACAAACTTTTAACATTAGATATCCTAGTGCAGGGGTTCCCAAACTTGGTTCGCGGCTTGTTCAGGGTAAGGCCCGGCAGGCCGCGAGACACTTTGTTTACCTGAGCGTCCGCAAGTACGGCCGCTTGCAGCTTCCAGTGGCCGCGGTTTGCTGTTCCTGGCCAATGGGAGCTGCGGAAAGCGGTGGCCTGGCCCCCTCCAGGGGCTTACCCTGAACAAGCTGCGAACCAAGTTTGGGAATCCCTGTCCTAGTGTATTGTGATAATAGTGCAAATCTTTAGACCCAAGAAAAAAATGGCAGATTAAATTATTTTTCTGGCAACTGGCAAATCCATTAAAAATCCATTAAAAAAAATCCAGGCTGGTCAAATACCAGACACATGGTAACCCTACCCCACCCCCAGTTAAACGAATGTCAGAACTCTTAAAAGATCTGGGCTTAAATTCTGTTTGGATTTCCTTTTGTTTAAGAATTATGCTGCTTTAAAACTCAACGGAGAGGGTGGGGGGAGAGGGAGTAAATGGTTCAGATTGTTATTTTAAAAACTGAAGTGCAGAACTGTGCCTGTAATGTTTTTTAAAGCTGAAATCTATCAGAATGTTCCAGTCAGAGCGACAGCCCTCTCTCTATGTACACACATACTCTATACCTTCCTTCTGTAAATCAAACACAGAGCAGTTTGAAAGTGCAAATCATATATTTCACAGATTTACCAGAGGGATCATTTTAATCAGCTTTGAGCCCACTAATGCTGTAGAAACCTTTCAAGCACTGCTGCTGTTTTCATCTTCATGCAGCCAGTGCAAAAGCCAGACTGAATACCATGCCTCTGATAGTCCACCGCTGGAAGAGATTCGTCTCAGTAGGTAATTGTACAGTTGTCAGCTGCTTTTGTTGTGCTTGTAATGTAAGTGTGGGTGAACACAGAAACAATAAGATCAATGTTTTTGAGCAGAAAGTCAGTTGGTATTCAGTAAATCTTTAATCCGCTACTAGCTATAAGCTGTAGGTTGTAGGCCTCATCTTTTACTAGGCACCAGAATACAGATAGTTTTAAATTTTAGATATACAAAATGATAGCGTTGGTTTTTGTTTTTGTTTTTGTTTTTCATTTTCTGTTTAAAGTGTTAGCTTTTTAGAAAGCAAGATCATAGCTTCTTGTACCTTAGTCTGACAAATATGAGAGCAGTTAATGGATTCCACAGGAATGGATACATTGCAGTAAGAAAAAAATAGCAGTTGTGTGCTGGAATATTAATAGAGAGATAGTATGAGCCAAGGATATTTTTAGCCTCAGCCAATATTAATAAAGTGAAACAAGGCACAGAAAGAAACATTATTGCTCATCTCTTTTAAAGATTAGTTCTTTCTGGCAGTTGTTTTGGGGAAATGTCTGACAAGTATGTTTTCAAATATTTCTCTTTATTCAGCCTATTAGATCTATTCTATGCATGTTATTTATTAATTTTACCTCCATGGCTCATAAATGACAGGAATAACTAACTAGCTAACTGTAATAGGCATTATTGATCTGTGATATTATTTAGAGCCAGATTCTGATACCCTCACTCACCTGGAACAGTATCTTATTTGAAATCAGTGGAACTACTCGAAATACTCTATGAATAAGGGCTTCAGAATCCTGGCTCTTAGTGATTTGAAATGTGATGACATAAGAGGTATGGATTTATTTTAGGGCTGTCAATTAATTGCAGTTAACTCAAGCAATTAACACAAAACAAATTAACTAGATTAAAAAAATAGTCATGATTAATCACAGTTTTAATCCACTGTTAAACAATAATAGAATACCAGTTTTAAATTTATTATACCTATCTAATAGAACTGGAAGGGACCCTGAAAGGTCATCGAGTCCAGCGCCTTGCCTTCACTAGCAGGACCAAGTAGTGATTTTGCTTCAGATCCCTAGGTGGTCCCCTTAAGGATTGAACTCACAACCCTAGGTTTAGCAGGCCAATGCTCAAACCACTGAGCTATATTATAAATATTTTGAATGTTTTTCTACATTTTCAAATATATTGATTTCAGTTACAACACAGAATACAAAGTGTACAGGGCTCACTTAATATTATTATTTTTGTGAAAGTGCAATCTACCAGTCGAAGCATGAAGGGGCATAATAATATTTAGCATATCTGGCATGTAAATACCTTGAAACGCCGGCTACAACAGTGCCATCTGAATGCTTGTTCTCACTTTCAGGTGACATTGTAAATAAGAAGTGGGCAGCAGCATCTGTAAATTTGTCTTAGTGATTGGTTGAACAAGAAATAGTACTGAGTGGACTTTCAGGCTCAATTTTTACATTGTTTTTTTTTTTTTTTTTTTTTTTGAGTGCAGTTATGTGAAAAAAATTTCTACATTTGTAAGTTGCACTTTTATTCTAAAGAGATTGCACTACAATACTTGTATGAGGTGAATTGAAAAATATTAATTTTTTATCTTTTATACAGTGCAAATATTTTAATAAAAATAATAATATAGAGTGAGCACTGTACACTTTGTATTTTGTGTTGTAATTGAAATCAACATATTTGAAAATGTAGAAAAACATTCAAAAATATTTACAATACATTTAAATTGGTATTCTATTATTGGTTAACAGTGCAATTAAAACTGTGATTAATCATGACTATTTTTTTAAGCTCGCAATTAATTGAGATTTTTTTTAATAGTTTGGCAGCCCTAATTTATTTACATGTTTTTGATCAATCTAATAAAACTCTGAAACTACAACTAGTAAAAGGGAAGGAAGAAAGACTTTAAAGCATGGACTTTGAAAAGTATACAGTTGCTGTTATAAATTAGTGAGTATACTGTGAATGGGAGGATGCCTAGAGCGTAAAATTTAGAGCAGAATGATCTCCTATGGACAAAAGCCACTACCGTCTAGGATAAGGTTCAGGTGGGTGTGAGGGGTACACAGCTTGCTTTTTATTTTGCTTTAGCAACACAGTCTTCATCTGTCACACGTTTAGTTGTCATATAGGTGCTCTATGTATGTGTGTGAAGATATGAAGGATCAGAGTATATCTTTTGTTAAATTTGAATTTCAGAGAAATATTGAACATTTTCTGTATGCAACTTTATTCTAATCTTTACGCAACATGACTTATGTCTCAGACCTAAAATTGGCAGGCCAAAGTAATTAAAAATACATGAACTGAGTAACGAGCAAAGATAATTTAAAATATTTTAAAAGACAAAAACTAGGAAAGATGAAAACTAGGAATGAGTTAGTGGGAGAAGCAAAGTCAAGAAAAGCACTCACTCCAAAGAATTGTAAATACTGTGGGAACTTCAAGCAGTTTGAGGTTAGGTGGGGACATACAATAATAGCAGTTCTGTAAGATGCAGTTGAGCTATACTATGGGTGGAAATATAAATCAGTGTTGTAGCCCAGTGCACTTTTATGGTCTCTTCAGAAACAACGTCCTATGTATCCTGAAAGCCACCCTACCTGTTCTCTTTCCAATGTGCCTTTTATTTGTTTGTGTGGTATTCAAAGAAAATATTTCAAGGCAAAGTTTTTGATTGGGCCTTATAGGACATCCTACAACCTTGGGCCTTATAGGACACCGTACAATCATGGGCCATTAAAGCATTTACTAAGTCAGTGGGAACTGAGGACCCACAGAACTCCCAGAAGGTGCTACACAATTTGCACAGTTAGGCTCTATGGGTCAGATTCTCTGCCACAATAAGTATTTGTTACTCAAGATTGTTTAAAACTTGTTTTTGTGTGTGATTTTTTTTGTCAATGTCTGTTGAACTCAAATGCCTATAAACACTTGGGCAATAATATTGCTTTATTAAAGATTCCTCTCCCCTACAACACTTTTTCAGTTTTGAACACAATCCACAGCTCAGACCTCCAAGAAGTCCTCTAACAAAACCAGGGAAGATGAGATTTGACATTCATGATATTTCTAATGTAAAAAGCAAAGTAGAAAAAATATTATAAAGAAACACAAAAGGGCACAAATTCAATTTTTTCCCCTTTGTATGTTTCCTTTAAGTCTAGGTATCCTGATGTGTCACTTGATAGCACCACTGTATTCATGGAATCTGCAAAATAATAGAATTGCAGTTCTAAATCAGAGTGCACTTAGGGCCTGACATAGCATCGTTGATGTCAGTGGGAGTTTTACTGTTGACTTGAATGGGAGCAGGTTCAGGCCCTAAATTGAGTTGTGTGACATGACATGATATATCGTGAGGTATATGGGAGTAACAAGGATATGACCTCTTTTTTTTTTCTTTTAAAGTATGATATAGCCAGAAAAGTGACTGTAAAAATGGCAACACTTTATTCACCAGATTGGCTCTCTGTGGGCACGTCTTCACTACCCGCTGGATCGGCGGGTAGCAATCAATCTATTGGGGATCGACTTATTGCGTCTAGTGAAGACGCGATAAAATCGATCCCCGATGGCTCTGCTATCGACTCCAGAAATCCACCGTGGCAAGTGGCGGAAGCGGAGTTGACGGCGGCGCGGCAGCGGTCGACTCGCCGCCGTCCTCACAGCCAGGTAAGTTGACCTAAAATATGCAACTTCAGCTACGCTATTCACGTAGCTGAAGTTGCGTATCTTAGGTCGACCCCCCCCGTAGTGTAGACCTAGCCTGTGTATCTTTGAGCCATAGCAGCTCACTTTACTGACATAGGGAAGTTTTTACTGCTGTTTTAGCAATGGAGAGCCAATACAGCTGTGGAGGAATAAGCTGGATTCTATTCCTTGTGCCTCATCAACAAAATTGCCAGGTTTTGATTGAGGAATCTTTGTTACTAATGATGATCTAGGAGTTTGAAAGAACATAACTTGATTTCCAGATCCCAGGTTGAATTTGCATGTTGAGCAGTTGGAAAAATAATCTTCTGGTGTAAACGGAGCAAATTGGATATGGAATCTGTGACAGAGTGGGATATATTTATATGAAATTGTAAACTGTATTTTTTCTTAGGACCACCATTTTGTATTATATATTGAACACATGTCTAACCTTTCCCAAAGCAAGCCTATTGTGATCAAGTATCAGGGATAGCCGTGTTAGTCTGTATCCACAAAAACAAGGAGTCCGGTGGCACCTTAAAGAATAACAGATTTATTTGCGCATAAGCTTTTGTGGGTAAAATACCTCACTTCTTCAGATGCATGGAGTGAAAATTACAGATGCAGGCATTATATAATGACACAACCTATATATAATTATATATCATTATATAATGCCTGCATCTGTAATTTTCACTCCATGCATCTGAAGAAGTGGGTTTTTTACCCACGAAAGCTTATGCCCAAATAAATCTGTTAGTCTTCAAGGTGCCACCGGACTCCTTGTTGTTTTCCTATTGTGATGTAGTCCAGCCAGCTTCCCTGCCTAGGAAAGACTCCTTGAAGGACTAACACTGAGAAGCCATCACAGAACAATCTGGAGCCATCACCTTTGATTTTCTCAACTGCTGGCCCAACCCCATGGAACAATGTTTTTTCTACACAGAGGCCTCAGGGTGGCTGGTGGATCTGCAGCTTTTCAGCCACGTCATGTGGCAAAAAGAGACAAACTGTATTTAAGAGGGTGCTTTTCTGAGCAGGGGTGACTGCACATGGCCTCATGTAAGAAGGACAGGCTTGAGAGAGAGCCTGGAGGAGAGACTCTTCCTAGCCTGTAATGCTCACAAACCTCAGACTCCTAGACATGGTGCTTCGTAGATTCATAGATTCTAGGACTGGAAGGGACCTTGAGAGGTCATCGAGTCCAGTCCCACTGTTCTACAGCCAAAATGCTTCTGAAATAAATGTAGTCAAATTTTACTAATTCTGGGTCACTGAGAACGAAAATGATGCTTAAAATTGTTGATTGGCTCTAGTTTTCAAGATATGCTATTGGGTCAGTATATACGACCCTTGACTTGGGAATGGCGGAGGATAAGTGAGTTATAAAGGGAAGGGATCTCAATTTAAACCAGAAATGACTAAAATACATCTTTGACTGGATCTATGAATAAATCTATGACTGGGTTTGGACAGTACTTGCTTTTTAGGTAAAACAATGAATGATGCAATCTGAAGCTGGTATTGCGTCATACATGATATGAATTGCATCATGTTATTCCTAGAAGTCATGGATGATGCTTACATCACTCTGCTGAACAAATTGCCCTATATCAGCTCTAGAAATCATGCAGTGTCGTGCTCTTATTTGTCAGTGTTTGATTTTGCAAAGGGACACATTTCTGTTTAGCCAAAGTGAGCAGAGATGCCTCGTACTTGTGTGAACAGTGCAGATAACTTCTGCTATGTTTGTGGTGAAGTGACTTTTGCATCACAAAAACGCAGTATAACCACTATGGTTAAGAAAGCCTATCACCTTTATTTTGGCTGCAAAATTGGAGATCAGGACAAGAGGTGGGCCCCACACATATGCTGCAACACTTGTGCAACAAATCTTTGCCAGTGGTTGAACAGGAAAAGGAAATCTATGCCTTTTGCAGTGCCAATGATTTGGAGAGAGCCAACAGATCATACCAGCAATTGTTACTTCTGCATGGTGCCTCCAGTTGGGAAAGGTGTGTCAAAGAAGAAAAAGTGGACTGTGCCTTATCCAAACATTCCATCAGCTATACGCCCAGTACCCCACGGAGAAGGACTGCCGGTTCCTGATGCACCAGAATCATTCTCACTTGAGTCAGACGAGGAAGAGGAAGAGGATGAAACTTCTGGTCCTGAACCATCAATGTCACAGGACCCACATTTTCTCCCATCCTCCTCCTCTGAACCATACCTCATAACACAAGGTGAACTGAATCACCTTGTCAGGGATTTGGAACTACCCAAGAGTAAGGCAGAGCTGTTGGGCTCCAGACTACAGTAGTGGAATCTCCTGGCAGGTGGTGTTAGGGTTTCCATGTTCCGTGACCGTCAAAAGGATCTTGTCCCATTCTTCTTCACGGAAGGTGATCTTGTAGCCTGCAACAACATCGATGGTGTGATGGCAGCCCTCAACATCTTTCACGATCCAGATGAGTGGAGACTGTTCATTGATTCATCGAAGACGAGTCTTAAAGCTGTTTCACTGCATAATGGCAATGTTTTGCCATCAATTCCAGTTGGTCATGCAGTCCATATGAAAAACCTATGACAACATGAAACAACTTTTGAGGTGCATAAACTATGACCAACATCAGTGGCAGCTTTGTGGCGATTTGAAGGTTGTTGCTCTCTTGCTTGGTCTGCAGATTGGATACACAAAGTACTGCTGTTTTCTCTGCGAATGGGATAGTCGTGCAAGAGATTCCCACTACATCAAGAAAGATTGGCCACTCCGACAGTCATTGGAGCCTGGGAGGAAAAGTGTTCAGCATCCACCACTTGTTGAATCAAGGAAGATTTTGTTACCACCCTTACACATCAAGCTGGGTCTGATGAAGAACTTTGTCAAGGCCATTGACAAAACACAAGCAGCTTTCAAGTAACTCCGTGGAAAATTTCCAAGGTTAAGTGAAGCTAAGATAAAGGAAGGTGTCTTTGTTGGTCCTCAGATTCGTGAACTTCTTCGAGATGATGCATTTGACCATGCACTGCGTGGCAAGGAAAAGACGGCATGGAAAGCCTTCCAGTTAGTGGCAATCAATTTTCTCGGAAACAACAAGGCAGACAACTACAGGTTGTTGGTGGAAAACCTCCTCAAGGCATACAAAAGCCTTGGTTGCAACATGTCACTAAAGATACATTTTTTGCACTCTCATCTAGATTTTTTTCCACCGAACTGCGGAGCAGTGAGTGACGAGCACGGCGAGCGATTTCACCAGGACATTGCAACAATGGAGAAACGCTATCAGGGCAAATGGAGCCCCTCAATGGTTGCAGACTATTGCTGGACAGTGACAAGAGATGCTCCATTTAATGAATACAAGAGACAAGCCAAGAAGCGCCGAGTAGACACTGAATAGGACTAAACTATGTACAGAATAGTTTTTTGCCTTTTGTTTCATAATAAATTTTAGTTATATAACCCTTTTGCTGATTTTTAAAGTGTTACATAAACAGGACAGGTGAAATATTATCATGTAAAGCAACCATAAACACATGAAAAGACCTAGGTTTACAATTTATGATTAAAACTCTACTATCTACACAATATACATAGGCATAAAATGTAAAAACTTAAATATCTTAGAAACAGTAGCCAATCAGTTGTTTTAATTGTCATATTTGAATTCAGCATATCAAAATACATAATAAATAGCACATTTTATCTCTGAAGCAGACGACTTCTCAAAAATTGTAGACCAGTGTCCCCTGCCCTCATGCAGGACCAAATACTGTCTAGACCATCCCTGATAGACATTTATCTAACCTACTCTTAAATATCTCCAGAGACGGTGAGATCAGACTAGGGAAGGGTACATCCCAAGGCTTTTATTTTGCAAAGATTTGTACATTTCTGTTGATTTTTAAGAGTGAAGTGACTGTAGTTAAGAAATTCCATATTAAACCTGTGTTCCACCATGTTGCCTCCGAAGGGGTTAAGTTAGAAGCCAGTGTGTCCACAGCTGTGTCCACAGGTGAAACTCTGAGGGACCATTGGTAGCAAATAGGGGGCTTGGGAGGTCTGAGGTGCTGGTTTTGGGGACTAGGGCAGCTGAACTGCAGAGTCCCAAGACCCAAGGAAGGGCTCAGACAAGAAGTCTGAATTTGGAGGTGTTCCCTAGAAAGCCAAAGTTAGAAACAGTGACTAGACACCAATCTAGTTGACTTGAAAGCATGTCTGACCCAGTGTTTGAATCTATTTACAACAGACTGGCGACCCTCTAGAGAGGGATTGGGCCAGGTTGTAACAATCTGTAAGGAAGAGTAAACATGGACCCTCAAAATGTTACTGTTCAGAATATAACTTCACTATAAATCCAGCCATGCTAGCTACCTAGGTTCTTATATGGCACCTGTGACTGTAATCTATGTTGATCATCGCTGAATTGATTCTTTCTAGTTGATTAGTGCAGTTCCTAAACATTGCTGAAACACAGGTGGTGTTTCAAAACACTGGGGATAGAACATAAAGGGGAAGATTCTGGCTGTTAGTCAGCTGACGTTTAGATCAACTCTGAATACATTCTGTTACAAAAATGCTTTTGTTTACATTTTGTGGATCTCTTCTGTTTCTGATATATTCTGGTAAAGTAGCTAGTTTCTAAATTCTGTCACCCCTCTGGTAAGTGGCAGTAGATTTCAGGGCCTTGCAGGTTGGTTTCATGTTGGAGGAGAAATCAGTGATGCCGAATTTGGGTATTTTCTTACTGTAACTTGTGTTACATGCCATGCCATGTGTTACATGCCATGCCAGCTGACTTGGGCTCACATGGCTAAGGAGCTGTTTAATTGAGGTGTAGAGGTACGGGCTCAGGCTGGAGCCCGGGCTCTAGGACCCTGCGAGGTGGGAGGGTGGGACTAACAACAATTTTTGCGATAAGCGGAGGACTTATCAGTTGGAAGTGACAGAGGACAAGAAAGACCTGGGAGTATTGTTTGTTCACAGGATGACTATGAGCTGCCAATGTGATGTTACTGTGAAAAAGGCAAATGCAGTCCTAGGATATATCAGGTGAGATCTCATCTGGAATATTGTGTGCAGTTCTGGTCTCCCATGTTTAAGAAGGATGAATTCAAGCTGGAACAGGTGCAGAGGAGGGCTACTAGGATGATCAGAGGAATGGAAAACCTGTCGTATGAAAGAAGACTCGAGGAGCTCGGTTTGTTTACCCTAACCAAAAGAAGGCTGAGGGGGGATATGATTGCTCTCTTTAAATACATCAAAGGGATAAATACTAAGGAGGGGAAGGAGTTATTTAAGTTAAGTGCCAATGCTGGCGCAAGAATTAATGGATATAAACTGGCCATCACCAAGTTTAGGCTTGAAATTAGGCAAAGTTTCTAACCATCAGAGGAGTGAAGTTCTGGAACAGCCTTCCAAGGGAGCAGTGGGGGAAAAAAAACCTAACTGACCTCAAGTCTGAGCTTGATAAGTTTATGGAGGGGGAGGTATGATGGGACTGCCTACGACTGCATGTAGCCAATCTGCGGCTGCTAGCAGCAAATATCCCCAACGGCCAGTGATGGGACACCAGATGGGGAGAATTTGCCTGGGATGGAAAATAGCAGTCTTAGCTCATTCATCCATTCCCCACAAACCAGAGCAGGACTACTTGCTGCAGCATAGTCTATACTCTTTTCTCCAGTCTAGTTTTAGATGCCTCAAGTGCAGGGCCGGCGCTTCCACTAGGCGACCCTAGGCGGTCGCCTAGGGCGGCAGGATTTGGGGGCGGCATTTTGCCACCCTCGGTGGAAATTCGGCGGCGGGGGGGTCCTTCCGCTCCGGGTCTTCGGCGGAAATTCGGCGGCGGGTCCTTCACTCGCTCCGGGACCCGCCGCCGAAGTGCCCCGAAGACGCGGAGCAGAAGGACCCCCGCCGCCAAATGCTCAGAGGAGGAGCGCTGCCGCCTAGGGCGGCAAAAACCCTGGCGCCGCTCCTGCTCAAGTGATAGAACTTCTGCCCCCTCCTTTAGTAGACTGTTCCAAACCTATTCCATTTCATCATTTACACATTTTTTCCTAATATTTAGCCTAATTTTTTGATTGATTCCCCATTAGCCCTAGGTAGATAAACCCCTAGGTTTTATTTATTCAGAAAATCTGCAATCTTTCAGACTTAAGTACTTGTTGACAGTTGTCATAAGCACCTTCCACATGAATAATATTTTGGTTAAGCTATTTCTTTAGTTATTTTAATGAATCCCTGAAACTGCTTAATAATTTTGGTTGCTCTTTGGATTCCCAGTAATTTCTTTTTTCTGGGGAGTTGTTCAGAGCTAAAGACTATTCTAATTGTATCATTGGAGCCATGTAGAGAAAAGCTAAAACTTCCCTGTTACATGAAGGCATAACATGGTGTATACAACCCAAAATTGCATTGGTATTTTGGCCACTATATTGCATTGAATCTCTTATACTACCACCACTAGACCTGTTAGCATTACTTTCCCTCATTAAATCTATGGTTTTGGTTTTTTCCCCTCATATACGTTACCATCTAGGTTAAATCTTATTTGGCAACTTTCCATTTTAAGTCCATCTGTAATGTTTCTCTGGTCTTACCTTGTGTTGAAAATGACATCTATTTTAAGCCTTGCTCCAGCAACTGACTCAATGTGGGTGGACCCACATTATTTACCATGGTACTCATCTCTTCTAGATCAGAAATTAAATGGTTAAGAATTTTAGGCTGATCACATATCCAGGTGGCAGCCTAATGGACACCTTACCATAATTTGAAATATTGACCCTTATCATTGTTGTCTGTGTTGCCTTTCAGGCATTTTGCATCCCATGTAATAGGGATCATAGCCAAACCAATTTGGATTAATTTGTAAGCAAAGATTTCATGAAAATCTTCATCTAATTTCCCCCCAACTACATTACGTTTCCTTCATCCGGTAATATTGTAGTTCTGTCCAAAGAAGTGAGCACATTTATATAAATAATTTAAGTTCGCTTATTTTACAGGAATCTGAGAGTGCATGTCTGACAATAGAAATTGCAGCTTTGAGCTTTCATTTATAACTGTGCTGTTTTGGTATCTTCACAGTTGCAATAGCACAATGTTATTTTAAATCAGTTTATGGGGAAGTGGGACTTGAACTTCTGTGTTTTCTATTTATATAAATAAGATCTTAGATTGTCCTCTGTTATGTCAGTTTTCTGCTGACAGAAAAAATGATTTTTGAATCTTACTGAAATAAAATTAGTAACAACAGTTGGGGCATCCTACAGAGGCACTGGTGTGGACGTCTTTGGTGGACATGATGCTAATTTAGTTGCTATGTTTTGTTGCTTTGGACTTTTTAAAAACAGTGCTAATAGTACTCTGGCTCAGCCCAAGCTGTAAACCAGACAGTAGTTACTCTTCTCTCTAATAAATATTTTTTTACTTAAATTATGGAGTTCCTCCCCTCACAGTGAAGACTCATGCAAAATAGGCGAGGGAGAATTATGCAGTTAAATGAGTGAAATATTTTTAAAAATATATAAGCTCTATTTTTGGTATGTGTTGGATTTATAAAGTAATAAAACTAAAAATGGGACATTAGCAGCCTGTGCAATAGAGCACAAGAAGTGTTGTATATGCTGCATCGTAGTGTTACTGGATTTGGGGACACTTTCCTCTTTCTAGGGCTGTCGATTAATTGCAGTTAACTCACACGATTAACTAAAAAAAATTAATTGCAATTAAAAAAAATTAATCACGATTAATTGCAGTTTTAATCACACTGTTAATAGAATACCAATTAAAATTTATTAAGTATTTTAGATTAAATATAAGGTGGATAGAAAGCTGGCTAGATCGTCGGGCTCAACAGATAGTGATCAACGGCTCGATGTCTAGTTGGCAGCCGGTATCAAGTGGAGTGCCCCAGGGGTCGGTCCTAGGGCCGGTTTTGTTCAACGTCTTTATTAATGATCTGGATGATGGGATGGATTGCACCCTGAGCAAGTTCGCAGATGACATTAAGCTGGGGGGAGAGGTAGATACGCTGGAGGGTAGGGATAGGGTCCAGAGTGACCTAGACAAATTGGAGGATTGGGCCAAAAGAAATCCGATGAGGTTCAAGAAGGACAAGTGCAGAGTCCTGCACTTAGGACGGAAGAATCCCATGCACTGCTACAGGCTGGGGACCGACTGGCTAAGCGGCTGTTCTGCAGAAAAGGACCTGGGGATTACAGTGGACGAGAAGTTGGATATGAGTCAACAGTGTGCCCTTGTTGCCAAGAAGGCTAATGGCATATTGGGCTGCATTAGTAGGAGCATTGCCAGCAGATCGAGGGAAACGATTATTCCCTTCTATTCGGCACTGGTGAGGCCACATCTGGAGTATTGCTTCCAGTTTGGGGCCCCCCCACTACAGAAAGGATGTGGACAAAATTGGAAAAAGTCTTGCGAAGGACAACGAAAAATGATTAGGGGGCTGGGGCACATGATTTATGAGGAGAGGTTGAGGGAACTGGGCTTGTTTAGTCTCCAGAAGAGAAGAGTGAGCGGGGAATTTGATAGCAGCCTTCAACTGCCTGAAGGGGGGTTCCAAAGAGGATGGAGCTCGGCTGTTCTCAGTGGTGACAGATGACAGAACAAGGAGTAATGGTTTCAAGTTGCAGTGCGGGAGGTCTAAGTTGGATATTAGGAAAAACTATTTCACTGGTGGTGAAGCACTGGAATGGGTTACCTCAGGAGGTGGTGGAATCTCCATCCCTAGAGGTTTTTAGGGCCTGGCTTGACAAAGCCCTGACTGGGATGATTTAGCGGGGTTGGTCTTGCTTTGAGCAGGGGGTTGGACTAGATGACCTCCTGAGGTCTCTTCCAACTCTAATCTTCTATGATTCTATGATGTTTTTCTACATTTTCATATATATTGTATTCTGTGCTGTAATTAAAATCAAAGTGTATATTATTTTTATTACAAATATTTGCACTGTAAAAATGAGAAAAGAAATAGTATTTTTCAAATCACCTCATACAAGAACTGTAGTGCAATCTTTTTGTAGATTTTTTTTGTTATATAACTGCACTCAAAACCAAAACCAATGTAAAACGTCAGAGCCTACAAGTCCACTTAGTCCTACTTCTTGTTCAGCCAATCTCTAAGACAAACAAGTTTGTTTACATTTACAGGAGATAATGCTGCCTGCTTATTGTTTACAATGTCACCAGAAAGTGAGAACAGGCATTTGCATGGCACTTTTGTAGCCAGCACTGCAAGGTATTTTCGTGCCAGATATGCTAAACATACGTATGCAACCTTCTGCTGGTGGCATCTGACTCCGATGATGAAAATGAGCTTGCGTCAGTTTGCTCTGCTTTGGATTGTTGTCGAGCAGAACCTGTCGTCAGGATAGACACATATTCCCTGGAATAGTGGTTGAAGCATGAAGGGACATGAATCTTTAGCGCATCTGGCATGTATATATCTTGCGACACCGGCTACAACTGTGCCATGAGAACGCCTGTTCTCACTTTCAGGTGACAGTGTAAACAAGAAGCGGGCAGCATTATCTCCTGGAAATGTAAACCAACTTGTTTGTCTGAGTGATTGGCTGAACAAGAAGTAGGGCTGAGTGGACTTGCATGCTCTACAACTTGCATGCTCTACATGGTTTTATTTTTAAATGCAGGTTTTTTTTACATAATTCTACATTTTTAAGTTCTACTTTCATGATAAAGAGATTGAACTACAGTACTTGTATTAGGTGAATTGAAAAATCCTATTCCTTTTGTTTTTTTTTTACAGTGCAAGTACTTGTAATAAAAATAAATATAAAGTGAACACTGTACACTTTGTATTCTGTGCTGTAATTGAAATCAACATATTTGAAAATGTAGAAAACATCCAAAATATTTAAATAAATGGTATTCTATTATTGTTTAACAGTGTGATTAATTGCCGTGACATTATACTCCATATTCTTTTGAAAAGATGCTTGTGGTAGGAATATGACATAACTAAGGTATGTTTTATGCAAGATAACTCTTGTAAGGTATCATTGGAAAGGTTATAATTTACTGAATATAATTATCCTATTTGTATGCATGTATCGTTTATGTATCTGAAATTAGGAGTATTGACTATGTCTCTATAGTTCAACTATGTTACTTTGGGTGACGCCCCCTGCTAACACTTCAGGTACAACAATGAAAAAGCCAGACAGTGCTGATGGCCCATCAGCAAGAGACAATGGACTGCAAAAGAGCTTAGTCTTCCTGTGAACATGTGGGTCATCCTGTGAAGAATGTCTCTAGGGGCCTACAGAGGCATGTGACCATGTCACCTGATACTGGAACCCATCTTAAATTCTATCCTTTTCCATGAGAAGCTGAGGGGTGTGTGTGTCAAACTAGGAAACAAAGGACTCTCGTCTTATGCAAATCCTATTTAAGGGTGGGGAGTGAGGTAATCCTGGTCGTGAGTTCTCCCCTGCTACTCCACCCAAGATGACTGCTGGAAACAACTAAGACTGAACTGGGGGAAAGAACTGGACAGAGGCTGGAAGGATGTCTGGCCTGTGAAGAAGATTATTAAAACCACATTTAGAGTGAGAACTTACATGTAACCAGTTTCTTTAGTATATTAAGCGTAGTTTGTGTGTTTGATTTCATCTGATTAGTAATCTGTTTTGTTCTGTTTGTTACCCCTTTTACCACTTAAAATCTGCCTTTTATAGGTAATAAAATTTGTTTTGTTTATTAAACCCAGTTTCTGTAATTTCTAGCGGGTGGGGGGGAAGAAGTGTGCACACCTCTCTCCACATTGAGGGAGGGGGTGAATTTCATATAATTTTGGGTTTGTACCCCAAAGGGAATTGGATAGCTGGGTGCTGTGGCAGGCCCCTTAAGCTGAGCCTTCTCAGAGTGGATCTCTGTCTCTCTGTGGAGCTGGGTGTGGCCCCGCCTGTGTGCTTGGCTGGAAAAGGCTGGGGAGCCCAGCCCAGCAAGACCAGGTAAAAGGGGGCCCAGGCTGGCAGAATAGGCTGACTCAGTGGTGTCCCAGCACACCAGGTGACATCCCAAGGGGTCCAACCCGTGACAATCGCGATTAATTTTTTTAATCGCTTGACAGCCCTACTGCTTTCATTTATAGTTTGAGGAATGTGCTCTGAATGGGAATGAAGATGACTTCAAGAAAGACTGAATATTTAATCACTGACATATACTGAACTGTATTTTTAGCATAAATGCTTCTCAGCTCTTTTCTGATTATTTATTAGTGTGTGCTGTAAGCAGCCTCAGATGCATACATGTGCTTAATGAGTGCAATTTTATTACTACGAATTTTGTATGAGTATTGATTATCTCAAATATTCAAGTTAATAAATAACATCTTTTTGCACTAAAATTAATACCAGTGTTGGGGTCTTACACCAGGACCTCAATATTAGCTTCTACTGAGATGCATTAGGTTGTTAGCATTCCAGTCTTCCAGAGGTAGCTGAAGCCTACCTGCATTTGGCCTCCTGAGTGGATCAACTAGCCCTAATATTCTCACTTTCTTTCTCTTTAAGGAGTTTTAATTGCCCTGAAACCAAATCAGAAAAATCTATACATGTATTATTTGAAATGGGTTTGAGGTATTTTTTTTTTTAAAACTCAAAAACTAGAGGGGACCAGTGGAGTATACTTCCCTAGGCCTTTGCTGAAAATAATTGCCGTTGGATGCAGCTTGCTCCATTCCAAAATCCTAAAAATATTCCTCAAGAGCACCTTTGAGCCAAGGGTAAATTCCATCACAGGCAAGGAAATCAGCCCAACCTTTCTTTGAATTTGCTGTGGAAAAGTTAAGAAGAGGCTCTTCCCCTCCTCCCCAGTTAGAAATTACAGAAACTGGGTTTAATAAACAAAACAAATTTTATTACCTATAAAAGGCAGATTTTAAGTGGTAAAGAGGTAACAAACAGAACAAAGCAGATTACTAGGAGCCTCCTCTAGCACATCATTGGAGACAGTACTGGATGTCCAGTTCCATTTGTAATTTGCAGTGTTGTTGTAGCCATGCTGGTTCCAGGATATGAGAGAGACAAGGTGGGTGAGATGGGCCAACTTCTGTTGGTTGAAAGAGACAAATTTTAAAGCTTCACAGAGCTCTTCATCAGGTCTGAAAAGGGTAACCAGAGTATCACAGGTAATACAAGGTGGGAGAGATTGTTAAGCATAAGAGGTTCACATATGTTGCAAGAAACCACTTAAAATGAAGGGGGAAATTAACACTTCTGCAGTGATAGGATGAAAGGAGGGTTAGTAGGTTACAAATTGTAATGAGCCAAAAAAATAGAGTCTCTGTTGAGAAAATGATAAAAGACAAAAACACCCTATGAGACATGGGCGAACACTTTTCACAAAGCAGTTACTCTGCATCTGACCTATCAGTCCTCGTCCTCAAAGGAAACCTGCATAACACCTTCATAAGATGAGCTTGGGAACTTAAATTCATACCTCTGCTAGATACTAAAAACCATGGTCTAAGAGACACTGGCCTTCTGGCTCATTACAGCAATTTGAAGTATTTGTAAAATGTGACTATCCTGGAAATAATCTACTTAATTAACTATATTATTCATACACAGCTGCTTTATGGCACTGATATTTATAAAGAAAAAGGGAGTAAAATGATACTGTTTGAAATGAAACAAACTATTTCAAGTGTGACAGCCTGAAAATACAGGATCCCAATCATCAGAATTTTCAAAAGACTTTTTCCCCCACAGGTCAGGTATGTACAGCTTCTTTTCTGTCCAAAAATGGCCCAGAATCTGCAAGTGAAAAAACATGCTGAACTTTTAGTCTAATTTATTATTTATTTATATTATCATAGTGCCTAGGCACCTCAGTCATGGAGCAGGACTCCATTGTGCTAGGGCTGTAAAAAGAACAAAAAGACAGTCCCCACCCACAAAGAGCTTATGATGCCCCAAAATTTGATTAACACAGAGTTAATGTTACCCAGGGGTGTCCAGTGGCACTCCCGAATGTCGAGAATGGCTAAGCTTAAATCTCTGAAAACCAAGAAATACAATGTTAAGGTACACGCCACCCCTGCACCTGGACTCTGCCCCTTAGAGCTGGCAGTAATCATTGGAAATGGTTTGGTACGAGTGGTATAATAGGTAGATGTGAGAAAGTTTTAAGAGAAGATGCCATTGTATGTGTTGTGCACCACAGATTTGAATTCCAGCAGTTATCTGCATGCACTCCAACTGCCTTCACTGTATGGAATACGGAAAGGATTTGTGGGAGTAGTTTGGCAGATCTGTTACTGTGATATGTTGAAAGGTGCATGTGTGCTTCATTTCAGCACAGAATTTTGTCAGTTTTGTCCATGGAGGTGTAGGAGGGCATCCTTTTGCCGTGGAGATTGTCAGTGTACTGGTGTACATGACTGTGGTCTTGCGGTTTAGTGAGGAGTAAGTGAAAGCAATGTCTCAGAAGGCGTCTTCTAGGCCAGGGTGAAGGGGAGGTGATTTTGAGCAAGTCTGGGGTGATTTGTGGGGATAGGCTCCACAGTTGAATGTAGGTCAGTGTAGTTAGCTCCTTTTTGCTATGCCTGACTTAAACCTGAGTTTCACCTTAGGCAAAGAGAAGTTATTAGCCTTTTTCCTACCCAGCTCATATGCTGTATTCCCAGTGTTTTGTAGCATCTGTATGGGTAGTGCAGAGATAAAATTCTTAGACCGCTTCTTCATTGATGTCTGCTTCTTGGAGCAGCTAGTCCTGGAACCCACAAGCGGAGAGGCAATTCTTGATTTAGTTCTAAGTGGTGCACAGAATCTGGTCCAAGAGGTGAATATAACTGAACTGGTTGGTAATAGCAACCATAATATAATTAAGTATAACATCCTTATAAGGGTTTGGGGTGGGGGCATGCCAAAAAAATCCACCACAGCAGCATTTAACTTCAAAAAGGGCAGCTACACAAAAAATGAGGAAGCTAGTTAAACAGAAATTAAATGGAACAGCCATAAGGGTGAACTGCCTATAAACTGCATGGAGACTATTTAGAAACTCCACAATAGAGGCTCAAGTTAAATGTATACCCGAAAGAAAAAAAAACACACAAAGAGGACCAAAAAATGCCACCATGGGTAGACAGCAGAATAAAAGAGGCTGTTAGAGACAAAAGGACATCCTTTCAACATTGTAAGTTAAATCCTAGTGAGGAAAATAGAAAGGAGCATGAAATCTGGAAGGTTAAGTGTAGAAGTATAAGGTAGGCCAAGAAAGAATTTGAAAAGCAACTAGCTAAGGACACAAAAACTAAATTATTTTTATTTTTATTTTTTTATTTTTTGCTGTAAGTACATTAGAAGCAGGAAGCCTGCCAAAGAATCAGGCCACGTCTACACTACCTGCCTGAATCGGCGGGTAGAAATCGATCTCTCGGGGATCGAATTATCGCGTCTCGTCGGGACGCGACAATCGATCCCCGAATCGATGCTTGTACTCCACCAGCGCAGGTAGGAGTAAGCGCCGTCGATGGGGGAGCCGCGGAGGTCGATTTGCCGCTGTCCTCACAGCGGCGTAAGTCGGCTCAGATACGTCGAATTCAGCTACGCTATTCGCGTATCTGAATTTGCGTATCTTAAATCGAACCCACCCGTAGTGAGGACGTAGCCTTAGTGGGACTGCTCTGTCAAGTATCAGGGGGTAGCCAGGTTAGTCTGTATCCACAAAAACAACAAGGAGTCCGGTGGCATCCAGTGCAGACTGAATGAAATTTGTAAAATGGGGATAGTAAACCCCACCTTTGTGAAAATGCTTTCAGATTCTGGTGCTTCAGGCACTATATAGGTGAAAAGTTATTATTTGGATGGTAATATGTGATATAAAATACTTTGTACACTTGTATCGCTTTTCACCTAAGGATCCCAAAGCACATTGCAAACATTAAACCTCACAACCTTCCTGCCAGAGAGATGGGTGTGGTGACTTTTTTTTTTTTTGTAAGAAAGTGGGGAACTGAGGCGCCCTGAGGGTCAGTTACTTTCTGACATCAGAGGAAATCGGTAGCAAGAGATGAGCACAGAACCCAGGTGTTCTAACACTCACTCCTTTGATCCAGCCCCAGGACCCTCCTTCCCTTCACATTTGTGTTCTTCCTAAAACTAGGATGACCATATTTCCCAAAGGGGAAATGGGACACCCTGTGGAGCTGGCCCGAACTCTCCCCTGCCCGTGCGGGGCTGGTATCGCCGCTCGTCCCCACGCACGTTCCTCTGCACCGCACCCCACTTTTTTCTGACAAAACTGATCAAGTCTGCAAGACAAACCGGACAGATGCTCACTTTTGCCCCCCCAAAAAGTCAGGTCGGCCGGGACAGGGTTTCAAAAAGGGATGGCCTGGCCAGAACGGGAGCTATGGTCACCCTATCTAAAGCGAATGAACGGCACCAGGAAGCCCTCTCTGACAAGAAACACGCTGCTGCAGCCTCTTCCCAGTACATCGCCTTAGGTTATCCTCCTTTACACTGGTGCTTGGGAGCGCTTTTCCCACTGGCGCTTGCATTATTCATCATCAGCCATTGCTTTGGCTAAACACCAGGGAGGAAACTCCTAAAGGCAAGATCGCTTCAGTCTATCATACCCTCCCACCCCTTTAATCCCCAGGGTGTTTTGTTTTACAGAGGTTCCCGTTGCCAGGGTCAATCCCAGCTCATGTACTCTCACTCACATCTATCCACGTACCCATTAAAATAACCCCGCCCCGCCCCCCAAATACCCCACCCCATAAGGCACCATCATGTGCAGGGGCTCTGGGGACCGGCAAAGGCTGCTGCGGACAGGTGGGTGGGTTTAACCGGCTGTGATGGGCAGGGAGGGGTGTCTCCTTTTGTTGCTGTTACTGTGTTTATGATTAGCGGCCTCGGCGAGAGCAGGGCAGGGTCTGTGCCTCCCTCGCTCAGGCAGCAGCGTCCCTCGCTGTGCTGCGGCTCTGCACACACAGGGCTGGGACACGGGGGAGTGCAACACCCGGGCTGCTGCAGCTACTCCGGAGCCAGGAGCTGGCGGCCGCCAGAGGCAGCGGCTGCAGCCCAGCGGGGCCAGAGAGCTGCATGGGGGGGCTCCGTGCACAGTGCAGCATCTCCCTGCCGCTGCTCTGAGTCTCTCCCGCGCTGCTCGCTGACTCGGGCTCTCTCTGCTCCTGTTCCCTGCAGGACCCGTTTGTTCCCCCTCGGGCTATAAGAAGGCGGATGATGAGATGTCCGGAGCCACGTCTTCAGCGGATCAGGCGGAGGCAGCAGCCCGCACCATTTACCTGAACCAGCCCCAGCAGAGCAAGTTCCGCGACAACCGGGTCAGGTAAGAGCGCGCGGCCGCCTAGGGCAGGTGCCGCCCGCCTCCTCCACCCTGCCCTAGCACTTGCTGCTCCGCGCTAATCCCCAGCCCGCGAAAACCCTGCACGCTGCGAGTCCCTGTATTACTGCTGCTGCCGCCGGCGCCTCTGGGGAGAGTGTTTTTGTTTTGCAGCCTGGGGCCGAGGCAATACCTCAGCCGGCTCTCTGCGGGTGAAGTCCTGCCTCTTGGACACCCATGTGTCGCAGTGTAGTCATGTCAGTAGCTGGTGTGCGGACTCGGGGTGGCTGCAGCCCCAGAAGGGAGCTACAAGCAGAGGGAGAGACGAGTGAAAGGCAGGTCACTCGCAGGTCATGTACAATGGAATCACTTTTGTGGCACAAAAATGAGAGAGTCAGTTACAGGTGATAAACTCTTAGTCCCACAGTAGTGAGAGAGAATTACAAGACTCTTTGGAGCAGGATTGTGAGAGCTAATCACAGGTGATATTTATACCCAAGGTTCTTGTTTGCAGCTCCAATGATGAAAGGCAATAGCGGGTGAGATGTAGGATAGTAGGTCTAAATCAGATCTCACTTCAGCTGATGTAAAATAGAAGTAACTCTGGTGGAGTTACTCAGGGGCAAAACTGGTGCAAGAGAGGTCAGAATTAGACCCACTGTTTGGAAGAGGCCTCGCAGAGTCTACATCTTTGCATTTTGTTACCGTTTTCAAAGACGTACTAGATTTTTTTAAAATATGACATAATAGTAATAGGAAGTAATACAAGTTTAACCAGGCTAGCCAGTTATATATATGTTTGTGTGGGACATAAGCCCAAATAATTAAAAGATCATGGCCAATGAGTTATTGTGCATCTTTGAAGGAGATCAGTAGGAATTTGTTACAGTAATTGCTTAAAATGCTTTCTGTATTTTAAAAATCTTCTGTGGCATGGGCTAGTTTCAGAGTGGTTACTTGGGGGGATAGTAGGAATGGTGCTGAATATCAGAGACAGGTGCTCAATAATTTAAGGAAGCTTCTTGTCTAGCGGGTTTTCTGCTGTTTTAATCTTGATGTTTGGTTCATTGGTCAGAGATTAGTTTGTTATACAATAATTTATTAATGTCTTTGTGAAGAAAAAGGAATTTCAAAGCATACCTAGAATGGCACTTTCTATTTGCTGTTCTAGTATGTCTGTTACCAATGGTAATTGTTTTGAGAATGTTGGTGTTCTGAACAGGGCAGCACTTTGCTTATATTGGACTTATCCACAGCTTGGATATTGTACATTGTATCCTGAAAGAATCTTATATGGGTTGAACAGCTTGGTTACAATTTTCCCTTGCTTGAAATCCCTCCTTTTGGAATATTTCCAATGGATATTTTTTCCTATAAGCTTTCTGATGAACTGGTGTAGAATGTTGCAGATCTTTAGGTTTTCTGTAACTTTCTCCACTTCATTGTTTCCTTCTTGCTAAATGCCTGTTTGTGGGCTGAGAGAATTTTGTTTTTAGTTATCGAGAGCACTTGTGCTCCTTTCTGTCTCCCTTAGACCATTGCAGGGTGAAGGGCAGAAAGTGAACATTGACCAAAGTGTGCAGGTTTTTGAGAGGCAGATTCTGTTGTCCTAGGCTGTCTTAAATTGCATGCAAAAAGGAAATACCGTGGAGTGGGGAGAGGGTTGGTTAAAATAAACAATAAGAGATCAGTTCCTGTTACTATGTTACTGGTAGTTGGGAAACTGTTGCACACCCATAGTTGCTTTTTGAGAGCCATCCAGTACATGTTGAAAAGGTTGTTTAGGCACAATACTACCCAGGGAGATTTTGATTTAGCAGTTCTCCAGTCTGTTTCTTTATTTGCTTCAGACACGGAGTTCCCGGGCTATATGGCAGTGGTTTTCAAACTTTTTTTCTGGCAACCCAGTTGAAGAAAATTGTTGATGCCCGTGACCCAATGGAGCTGGGGATGAGGGGTTTGAGGTGTGGGAGGGGCTCAGGGCTGGGGCAGAGGGTTGGGGTGGGGGGGTGAGGGCTGCAGGGTGGGGCTGGGAATGAGGGGTTTGGGGTGCAGGAGGGGGCTCTGGGTTTGGGGGGGGGCTCAGGGCTGGGGCAGGGGATTGGGGCACGGGCTTAACTCGGGCGGCTCCCGGTCAGCGGTGCAGCGGGGCTGCTAAGGCAGGCTTCCTTCCTGTCCTGGCACCGTGGACTGCGCTGCACCCCAGAAGCAGCCAGCAGCAGGTCTGGCTCCTAGGCGGAGGCGCACAAGCAGCTCCATGTGGCTCTTGCCAGGATGCACCGCCCCCCCCAGTTCCCATTGGGCAGGAACTTGGGGTGGGGGCAGTGCGTGGAGCCCCGTGACCCCCGCCTAGGAGCCGGACCTGCTGCTGGCTGCTTCTGGGGCACAGCGCGGTGTCAGAACAGGTAGGGACTAGTCTGCCTTAGCCGGGCAGCACCGCCGACGGGACTTTTGAAGGCCCGGTCGGCAGTGCTGACCAGAGCCACTGTGACCTAGTGCCTTACACAGGGCCGGCTCCAGGCACCAGCTTAACAAGCAGGTGCTTGGGGCGGCCAAGGGAGAGGGGCGGCACCTGCCGCAATTCGGGGGCAGCAGGTCCCTCACTCCCTCTAGGAGCGAAGGACCTGCTGCTGAACTGCCGCTGCCGATCGCGGCTTTTTTTTATTATTATTATTTCCAATTGCCACTGCCGATCGCGATCGCGGCTTTTTTGTTGTTGTTGTTGTTGCTTGGGGCGGCAGAAATGCTGGAGCCGGCCCTGGCCTTACATTCCAGACCCAGTACTGGATCGCGACCCACAGTTTGAAAACCACTGCTATAGGGGCACTACCGCACCAGGAATAAGTCAAAGTGCTAGCTTGGTGTTCACAGCTCATGCTCCCTTTCCATGAGGTGTCTGCCACACATTGACTGACTGGAATTCTGCTGTGATAACTTGAGCCACCTGGGTTCAGGTTATACCCCTCTTTATTACAGACCTGGCTGAGGCATGTTGTAGGTTCTTTCCCCTGTTTAGAGGGATGCCTACAGCCACTGTTCATTACCTCCTCTACAAACACACCAAGTGC
Source organism: Terrapene triunguis (assembly GCF_002925995.2). Classification (NCBI taxonomy): domain Eukaryota; kingdom Metazoa; phylum Chordata; order Testudines; family Emydidae; genus Terrapene; species Terrapene triunguis. Next base: position 3,282,624 of record NW_020664490.1, on the reverse strand, counting down.
AGTCACATTCCTTGTTGCCTTCTGGGTTTGATGCCTCCTCCTCCAGTTGAAAAAGGACTTTGGGGAAAGCGTGAGGAGAAATTGTGCCTCAGATTGTGGCTGTCCCTTGCACAGGTGCACAAGGGCAGAGCTGGCAAAATACACAGGCAGAAGAGCCCGCTGCACCATCCTAAGGGGGGTGCACAGTCCCATTTCCCTTGGTCACCTAGGAGCTCCCTTTGAGGAAGTGTCGTTCTGTATCACACCACAGTCCAGTTGGGCTGCATAGAGCAGTGGTTTTCAACCTGTGATCTGTGGACCCCAGGCGGGGGTCTGCAGACCATGTCTAAGATTTCCAAAGAAGTCCGCACCTCCATTTGAAATTTTGTAGGGGTCTGCAAATGAAAAAAGGTTGAAAACCACTGTCCTAGAGCAGGTGTTCTCAACCTTTTTCTTTCTGAGGCCTCCCCAACATGCTATAAAAACTCCATGGCCCACCTGTGCCACAACTGTTATTCTGCATATAAAAGCCAAGGCCAGTGCTAGGGAGTAGCAAGCAGGGCAGATGCCCAGGGGCCCCACGCCATATGGGGCACTGCGAAGCTAAGTTGCCCAGGCTTCGGCTTCAGCCCCGGGTGGAGGCGTTCAGGGCCTTGGGCTGCAGTTCCTTGTGGCAGGGCTTTGGCTTTCTGCCGTGGGCCCTAGTGAGTCGAACACCGGCCAGGCTTGGCGGACCTCCTGAAACCTGCTTGCGGCCTCCCATGTGACCCCAAGATCCCTGGTTGAGAACTACTGTCCTAGATGATGGCCGGTCTATGGGCTAACCTCAGTGAGAGTTTGAGTAGGGACTGAGTGAAATCTCAGGAAGGGCATGCTCTTTTGTTCCTACAAAAATAAAATCAAAACCACTTTGACTGTTTTAATGATTTATATGAGTATTTTACCAGGACAAACCCCTAAAGATGAAACATCTCATTTCCAAGTGTGTCCTGGGAGCAGCAAAAGGAAGAAGTAGTGCTATAAATCCACTGTCTCTGAAGTGAGAACAAATAAATATAATAAGCAGTTATGTTGAGTTCCCAGTTCTTTAGATAATGCAATTTGTAATGGTTTGCAATTAGTAGTACTTCTTGCAGAGATTAGGTAACAATGCCATGATGCAGCCAGATAACTAAATAACAGATGATCAAAGCCATATTTTTGGATCTGATTGCAAGTTTTAGTACTAAATTCTGATTACAACAGCTATTATAACTGGTGCGGTCTTTGTTTAAATTGATACTTACAAACTGTAGGCCTGATCCTGCAGCCTGGACACAGTTCCATGATTTTGCCTGTGTCAGGTTCAGCCTCTGCAAGTAGGTGTATAAAAAAGGCATAATCCGTAAGGGCAGAATTCTGCTCTCTACTACATATGGTGGATCTTGATTCCAGTATTTTGCTCATTCTGCCTGTAAAAATCTCCCATCAACAACCCTGAGAGCAGAATTTTGGGCTTACAGTCTTGTAACATGAATCTTGTGGGACTTCTTTGGTATCCTGCAGATGAGATTTTTCTTATGTTCTGAGATTAATGGTCATCTTCTGAACAGACAGAAGGTAAATCATCCCAGGAAAGAAGATAATAGACCAGGAGCCTTCAGTTTTACCTTAAAAATGTGCTTTACAAACAATGGCTTAAGCCTCAAGGGGCCCTGTGAGACAGGGAAGTATTCCCATTTTGCAGGTGTGCACACTAGCGTCCAGAGAGGTGAAGTAACTTTCACATAGGAAGGCTCTGGCACAGACAGAGCTAGAGATCTTGTTATTACAAGTTCTGTGCTTCAGCCAAAAGGCCATCCATATGTCTTAGAGCAGTGGTTTTCAAACTTTTTTTCTGGGGACTCAGTTGAAGAAAATTGTTGATGCCCATCACCCAACGGAGCTGGGGATGAGGGGTTTGGGGTGTGGGAGGGGCTCAGGCCTGGGGCAGAGGGTTGGGGTGTGTGGGTGAGGGCTACGGGGTGGGGCTGGGAATGAGGGGTTCAGGGTGTGGGAGTGAGCTCTGGGATGGGGCAGAGGGTTGGGGTGCAGGAGGGGGTCAGGGCTCTGGGATGGGGGTGCAGGCTCTGGGGTGGGGCCGGGGATGAGGGGCTTGGGGTGCAGGAAGATGTTCCAGGTTTGGGGGGATCAGGGCTGGGGCAGAGGATTGGTGCGTGGGATTGGGGTGTGGATTTACCTCGGGTGACGCCCGGTCAGTGGCGCAGCGGGGGTGCTAAGGCAGGCTTCCTGCCTGTCTTGGCACCGCAGACCGCGCTGCACCTGAAGCAGCCAGCAGCAGGTCTGGCTCTCGCCCGCAGGCACCACCCCTACCAGCTCCCATTGTCCAGAAAGCCGGTGCTTGGGGCGGGGGCAGTGCGCAGAGACCCCTGGCCATGGCCGGCTCCAGGCACCAGCAAACCAAGCACATGCTTGGGGCAGCAGATTTTCAGGGGCGGCATTCCAGCCACCTTTTTTTTTTTTTTTTTGCTGGCGTGGCAAAAGCCTAGAGCCGGCCCTGGTGCAGCAGCGCGTTCTGCACAGTGGGTGCCCAGGGGCCGCTGCGGTTCGCGTCGGGGAGCAGCGCCCGCACCTTATGGTTGGGCGGGCTCTGAGCGCGGGACACTTGGGCTGGGGCCGACCACGCAGGGCGCATGGAGCCGCCTGCAGCCACCCTCCAGCGCTGCAGCCGGGGCTGGGCAGAGCGGCCCGAGCCACCCAGGGACTGTGGCAGGGCGGCCAGGAGCAGCAGCAGCAGCGGGGCCATAGTGGGGACTGGTGCCCGGGGTGCTGCCGTGCGGGGCCCGCGTCCCGCTCTCCGGGGCTCCGCTCCCTCTGGGGCTGCCCTGCCCCAGCTCCTCAGCCCTTTGCCGGGCGGTCCCCCAGCTCTGTCCTCCCGGGTCCCGGCCGGTCCTGGAGGTGGGCGCCCCAGCTGGAGGGACCCTGGGCTGAGGCGCGGCCCGGGAGCCCCGCTGCTTACTCCAACCCTGCTAGCGCCAGACCGGCTGGAGGCAAGGGGGGAGTGGGCGGAGTCAGCACTGGTGGGGGAAAGCCCGGCACTGGGGCAGCAGGGAGTGCGGGTGGGGGGGAGAACCCAGCTCTGGGACAGCAGGGGGGTTTGGGGGGAGCCCAGGGCTGGGGTGGGGGGCAGCCAAAGAATTTTTTGCTTGGGGCGGCAAAAAACCTAGAGCCAGCCCTGCCCATGGCCCCCCTGCTTAGAAGCCCGACCCACTGCTGGCTGCTTCCGGGGCGCAGCACGGTGTCAGAGCAGGTAGGCACTAGCCTGCCTTAGCTGGGCAGCACCGCCAATGGGACTTTTAACGTCCCGGTCGGCAGTGCTGACCAGAGCGACCCAGTGCTTTACATGCCACTACCTAGTACTGGGTCATGACCCGAACTTTGAAAAATGCTGTCTTAGAGAGGTTCTCAAGCTGTGGTGTACAGAGCACTTGCTGATGATGGACAGAGAGCAGGTTGATCACATGGTGCTGACTCCTTATTTCCAGCTCCTAAACTGCAGTAAAAGAAATAAAACATATATTAAATACTCATAGTATATTTTTGCCATATAAACAAGAGCTGTAATTGCCACAGGGATGTTATGCACTTGCAAATGGGAGGAGGTGGTCTATGTGATTGTGAATAGGGGGGAAGATGGTCATGAAGACAATCTGTATATTAAAATGTGGTCCATACTCTCAAAATGTTTGAAAATCTTGAGTTCGTAGCTTTATGTATTTTCCATGTTACTTGTACCAATGCTGATCTAGCAAAGAGCTCTGGATTTGTGGTTGAAAATGTGATTAAAAAGTCAATATGTGCAGTACTCCATGTACTGTTAATCAACACACCTCTTAAAGTGAAATGCTGCATCAATAAACAGCTCTGTGCTTGTATGTGTGACTTTGTTATTAAGCTTCCAATAAATGAATAATATTCTTAGTTATTGTTAGAAACAATATCTAGTTGTATTGTTTTTGTACTGCTGAGAACAGAATAAAGCCAAGCAAGTATATGAGAATAGAGCACTTATTGGGGTTCAGAACAACATTACATTTTGAAATATTATAGTGCTGCTTTTTTGATCACAGGTTCTGAAAGGCACTTGTGATAAAAAATTAATACACTACAACAGGGGTCGGCAACCTCTGGCACGCAGCTCTGGCCGGGCCAGTTTGTTTACCTGCCGCATCGGCAGGTTCGGCCGATCACAGCTCCCACTGGCCGCGGTTTGCCGTCCCAGGCCAATGGGGGCGGCGGGAAGCTGCGGCCAGCACATTCCTCGCCCGCACCGCTTCCCGCAGCCCCCATTGGCCTGGGACGGTGAACCACGGCCAGTGGGAGCCGCGATCGGCCGAACCTGCCGACGCGGCAGGTAAACAAACTGGCCCGGCCCGCCAGGAGCTGCGTGCCAGTGGTTGCCGACCTCTGCACTACAAAAAACTATGCGGAGGTCTTTAATCTATTTCAGAATGGTTTGCAGATATTGACATTCCTCAAAGAAGAAATATTCCTCAAGGTTTTTTCCTTATGTATTATTATTGTTAAACACTTGCTATGTTTCACTCTAGAGGTGGAAGCATTTCAGTGGTGGGTGAAATGATCACTCTTATTATGGGTGAATTTCATCCATGATGAAAGAGAGCCTGCAGAAAGCTATACGACATCACTCTAGCTCAGGGGTCAGCAACCTTTCAGAAGTGGTGTGCCGAGTCTTCATTTATTCACTAATTTAAGGTTTCGCGTGCCAGTAATACATTTTAACATTTTTAGAAGATCTCTTTCTATAAGTCTATAATACTGTATGTAGTTAGCTATTTTGCATTAATTAGTCCTAATGTGGCTCCTTTACCTTTATTGTAATAAGGGTCTGACACACGAGTGTTGGCAAGAAACTGACAGTTTACTTCTGGCACACAGGAAGGTGAGCAGGGTATATCCATTGACTTCAGTTACTGCTACCCTTCCTTTGTTGGACAGTTAGTATTTTCCAGTTAACGACCACAACCAATTATTATATTTGATTTTCTTATTAAAAGTTTCCAGCTGACTGTAGGATTAGGTACGTAGTCACTACTTCTGTTGGAAGCGAGATGTTTGTGTTACTGTGGCAATGACATTTTTCAGTGAAACATTGCTAACATGGGGCTGTGTTATAAACAATACCACGTTTCTGTGCCATTTGTGCAGCTTTTCCTGGTCGTTCTGGTTCATAAACCATCTGAGCTGTCAATAAATTCAGAATTGAAAATACTAATCAACTACACATCTGTTTTTTGTAGAGCGTTTGTGTAAACAAAGAGAACAAACAGCAAGGACTCTCCTGTTTAACCAAATATCCAAAATGCGCAAAGTTAGGAGTAAAAAATACTGTCATTTCTTTCTCAAAAACCTGATACCCAGGATGCCTAGCTATACACTAGTCTGGAGTATATATTCAGTACAACCCTTTTTATTTTGTAACTGTCTTCTTGGACACTACCAGAGGAAGCTTTGAAATTATTTTCATGTGATAGACTTTTTATTTCTGTAGTAATGTTACAGTCTCTTAATGCTATAATTTATTCCTAAATATGGGCAAAATGCTGCAATCCACATTTAGGCAAAACTCCCATTGAAGTCAATAGGAGTTTTGCTGAAGTAAAGACTGCAGGATTAGGCCCTGTAGAGGGAGCCATTATTTGTTAAAGGGATTAATTTTCCTGTTAATGTATGGATTATTTATAGGATTAGCATGTGTTTTCAGGTTTCAGAGTGGTAGCCGTGTTAGTCTGTATCTCCAAAAAGAACGAGGAGTACTTGTGGCACCTTAGAGACTAACAAATTTATTTGGGCATAAGCTTTCGTGGGCTACCCACTTCATCGGATGCATGTAGTGGAAAATACAGTAGGAAGATATATATACACAGAGAACATGAAAAAATGGGTGTTGCCATACCAACTATAATGAGACTAATCAATTAAGGTGGACTATTATCAGCAGGAGAAAAAAAACTTTTGTAGTGATAATCAGGATGGCCCATTTCCAACAGTTGACAAGAAGGTGTGAGTAACAGGAGGGGAAAAATTAGCATGGGGAAATAGTTTTTACTTTGTGTAATGACCCATCCACTCCCAGTCTTTATTCAAGCCTAACTTAATGGTGTCCAGTTGGCAAATTAATTCCAATTCTGCAGTTTCTTGTTGGAGTCTGTTTTTGAAGTTTTTTTTGAAGTTTTCAGTGGATGATAGCCCGTATAAGCACATTTTTGCATGTGACACTTTCATACCATTATCTTAGCAACTGGCAGATAACATTTAATAGTAAGAAAAGTTGATTAAGCTGTAACAATAAAAAGATGCAAGAACACTGAATTAATTCCTGGCGTAACTCCACTGAGATATGGACATAGACCAGGCATGAATTTGGCTTATAAACTTTATTGTGTCCTATTTGTGAAATTAAGCTTGTTATCTATTTATTTAACAAATAATATACTTCAATAAAAATTAAAAGGTAATCAGTAAATGAGGTAGTAATTGCCTCTTCATTTTCACAGTCTAACGGGATTTCATGAAGCTTGTATTAATATTTAATAGGTGCATTACCTTTGTAATATGAAGGAAATAGTTCATTTGATCTTATTAGTATTAATTTATCACACTCTACATTACATTTCTCTGAATGAAATGCTGTGCTTAAGTGGGATAAACATTAACTCTTGTGTGTATATATTACAATGGCAACTGCCCATTTATCTGTTTTAAAATGTTAATTGGAAGAAAGTGTTACCTCTCACCCCCCCCAAAAAAAAAATTCTCTGCACTAAAATTTGTCATAAAAAATCTCAACAAACATAACCATCTTTGGCCAGATTCATCCCAAGTATAACTCCCAGTTTCTTCTGTTTGATGCTGTCATGATGTAAGAATTATGCATTCCATTTTTCTATTCTTAAACTGACATAGAAAGGGAGCTTTGAGTGCTGTGAAAATGGCATACTCCACTTATGGGGTAGTAGAGGGATTAGCCTTGGGATATTCTGCAGTGATACCTGCTAATTTATTAGCATTAGGTGCACTTCCCAGGAAGCTCAATTCATCCCTGTCAGCATGAGGACTGTTGTTAAAAGCAAAGCATGTGGAGTGGGAAGGGAAATATGTTACAGTTCAATAATGAAATCAGTGGAGTTTTCAGTACCCTAGACTTATTCCAGGCTATCTGAAAGCAGGGGTGCTGGAACTAGGGATGCTGCGGGTGCAGCAGCACCCTCTGGCTGGAAGTGCTTTCCATCATATACAGGGTTTACAGTTTTGTTCAAGGGCTTTCAGCACTTCCACTATAAAAAATTGTTCCAACGCCACTGTATGAGAGTGGAATTTGGCCAATATGTTTGATCTGAGAATTGGTTGATATGTTTGTATAGGACTTTTGATTTTCTTTCACCTTGGTTTTTATTTTCATTGCCTTCAGTAGGACACCTCACTTGCTGGATATGGCCTTACATCATGAAGCATCTTTGGTAGTTTCATATTTTGGGCTTTGAGTTGGAGTCTGCCTTCATTTAGGGAATGAACACACCTGTAAAAGCACATCCTTGGATTGAGCGAGGTAGGGGGTTGAATCTTCTCAGTGGAAGCATCAGGAAGTCCTGGGCCTGCCACCCTATCATGGAGTGCTGCTGCACTCTGCTATTCAGAGCCAGAGGGCAATGAGCAGCCAGACACAAGTTAGAGCAGATTAAAATGGGGTCCAGCTAACATGAGGATAGGGGAAGCAAAAAGGCAGCTTAAGCAGACAGAACTGGGGTCTGGATAACATGAGGATAGGGGCCCCCCTATTCCTGCAGCTGGAAAAGAGAATCAGTCTCACTGACTTTGGTGATTTACAGTAAGAGTCTGGGACTCCTGGATTCTATTCCCAATTCCATTCCTAATTACCTGTATGACCGTAACTTCTGTGCCTCATCTTAACTCATAGGAAATGGGTATCATAGCGGCATGGTGGGGCTTAATTTATTAATGGACTAAATTCAGCCCTGGGCTGTGACTGTTTCTGTTCAGGATAGCAGGCTCCCTTGGTGGTAAGCCCATCTTGAAGGGAATTGAAGTGGGGCATGGCACCTAAAACGCTTGCTTTGCTGGGGAGCACGGAGCTGGCTAGTGTGGCTTCAAAAGAGGGGCACTACTTAGGGGAGAGATGTGGCAGGTGGTGCTCTATGGAGGAGCTTTGAACTGAGGAAGGGTTTATGTTCTTTCCCTTTGCACCACCAAGTCAGCTTTAAACTTTTGTACATGAATTGCTCCAAGGCACGTTGGCCCCCACTGCATATTGCACCATGCTGCACCTGAGGGTGTAAATGAAGTTCAGTTTTTTAAAGTACTTTGAGATCCTTAGATAAAAAGATGGTTTAGGAAAGCAAAAGATAGTTACTGTATTCACAAATAACTATGCTTTATGCATAATTAAGGATGGGAAATGTAAAACTGATATGTCAGAAATACCCGCAGGTTAATGCTAGGTCTAGCAAAGTTAACATTGCCACATTATATTTCCTATATTTGTTATGGTATGCACATTTATAATACATGCAATACATTACACGTTAAATTGAACATGGGAAGGAAGAATAGAAAATACGAATAGATGCAGCATTGTTAAATTAGAGTTTCAGGAGCAATGTCAGCGTTTGGAGTTTCCTGTCTTTTGAGTGTGAGATTTTTTTCAGTCCTTATTGTTGCATTGATATAACTTTGTATTTTCCTCTTTGCATTTAATTTCCTGGGGGGCGATGGGGAAGGAAGAGCTGTGGGATTAGAGGGTGTTAAGAAAAATGAAAAAATAAATCTGGAGCTTTTCAGCTTGGGAAATTTTCAAACTCTTCCTGCATTGCCTTGGTCTGGACCAGAACTGCAGTCTTGCACAGTTTAGGAGCTCTGCAGGGACAGAGTTTAACAACTACATTCTTAACCGTGGTATCCTTAACTTGTGTATGCGTACAGCATTAGAAACTGCTCTAGTTAAAAAGTTCAGCAAGAAACCTTGTTTTAATGGTCATATTTGAATTCACAACTTAAAAACACTTCAAACCATAAAAATACATAACTGATTTTCTTCTGGCCTAGCCTATTTTTCTCTTTACCTCTTAGATCTACAAAATGACAAGTTTGAAGTTCGCACCTATAGCCATTTTGAGTTACAGCATTAAAATTATTTTCAAAGCATATGGAAAAGTGTATTTTTTTTGCATATTTGAATAATTCAGAAGTAACAGAACTGATTTTACTCATTTTCTCCCTTTAAAAATAACCATTGGGAATGCATGGAATAGTTCACTCCAAAAGGGATTTATCTGAGAAAGTTAGAATCAGCTGAAAAATGGGGTTCAACATTAATGACATTAAGTGCTACTTACATCTACCATAATTATGTAACATTGAAGTATAATACCTTAGTGATTGATATGAAAATATTATGCTATGTGATACAAGCAGAGCCTTCTCTTTCTTGTAAGTTTCCAGAATGTTTATTGTCCTGGATGATTTGAATTTGTTTATGTAACCAATCTCTATGTGAGACAAAAAGAAGTGTCACGAAAAAGCCCAAAATGTCATCTTTGCCACTTATGCAAAAAGAGTTACATGAGCTAGCTAACGACAAATGCTGTCTACATATGAATAAATATGAAACACCGACTGCCAAAAAGTTTGTTCTGTACAAAATAATTTGTAGATCTGAAGATATGTAATCCTGGAATGTGGAGCATTCCTGGTATTCATTAGTGAGGCATTGTCGTAAAGAGGGCACCTTCAGATCCTTCTCAGAGTGCTTTAATATCTCTTGCTGCCTTACGCTTGTAAGATGTAGTTAAATGTCATTTGAGAGACGCCTGCTGTGTCTCCCCACTGTAACAGTATTTATCTGACAGTAGCATAAATTGGTGTTGGCTCTGCTCTCTGAGGACCTAATCTTTAGCCATTGAAGTTAAATGGGAGTTTTGGTTTTGAAATAAATGGCATGGGTTTGTGTGCTGCGGCCCCAATTATATAGGCATTTTAAACATGTGAGTAGTCTCACTGCAGTCAATAACATTAAATAAATGTATAGGTGTTGCAAGATCAGGCCTAGATAATTAGGATCTGGCCAAGATTGCATTATGGAACAAAGGCTAATGTCCCTGATAAGCCTGATTTTTTTTTCCAAGTCCCAATTTCACCCACAACTACCCCAAAAAGAAGCCAATCTTTGAAATTGCAAAGAGTTCGGTGTCCCATCAAGTGGCAGGATCCAGTATTGTTTCTTTACTCCCCCATTGGACTCTCTTCCGCTTTTGTTGCCTGTGACAATGACCTAAGCCACCCTTGCACAAGAGTGTTTTTGGTTGTATACAGAGAAATGTTTAAAATTGACCTGCTAATTGAATCCAAGCAAGAACTGTGAAGGGGATGTCCAGGTGGACATGGGGGGCAAGGAGGACAGGGACTAGGAGACTTGGTAGCTTGGAGCCTGGGAATGCAGGAATCTGGGGAGTACCAGGTACAGGAAGTGGGAGAGTGGCAGAATAGGAAGGGGATGTAGTGGGGAAATACATGAAACTGGGGAAGGTCTAGAGGATGTGTGTACACATCCTGGGCAGGGGGACAGGAGAGTGAGGCATGGAAAAGCAGAGGCTTTTATCTATGTTAAACTTAATTAAAACAATTAGTTTTCAATTTGGATAAAAGCTTCCTTTCCATTCTTCTCCACTACCCCAATATCCCACATGGGTATAACTCCCCTCCACCACACACACCTCCTGTGGACTTGCTGAAGTCTGGAGGTGGAGAAGCCTGCTTTGATGGGCCTCATAAGAATTGTCAGAGCGGAGCTTCCCTCCTAGGAAACTTAAATACCAACTCTATTTAAAATTATTCTACACTTTTTGTAAAACCTAAATGTTATGAAGGGAACAGTTAAGAGTTCCAGACTTTTCCCACTGCCCTATAGTCCTTCATCCTTCTCTCATTCCACCTGATTTATGCTACTCACATACCCTTAAATTTCCCATTGAAATCTGAAAAATGAACACACAATAAATTACTGATTTATAAAATCCCATTTCTTATTCAAGGTTCTAGTTCCCAAATCCTTTATCTGTTCACTTCAAGACTTGCTTATGTTTGTTTTGTTTTTTAAAGGTGTAAAATTTTTGTTGAAGTGTAGTGTTGTTTTTAGATGGATTCCATTGAAACACACCTTTAACCTTAGCTCTCTATAATTTTTTTGTTGGTAACTAATGATATTTAGTTATAATTCCATGAAAATGGACAGCACCATGCTCTGGGCTTTTCTGGACTGTTGCTTCAGAGTATTTGGGAGGGCACTCTGTAAAATGATCTTGTCCTATCACTGAGCTACTTTAAAAAATGTGTGTTTAGCTCATTCTACAATTGAGATATCTTTGTTCTTGTGCATCCTTAGGACAAGGAGCCTAACTACATACTCCCTACAGAAGAAAACCCCTATTGATTTCAGTGGGAATTTTTCTTGCATGAGGAGTATGGGATTAGGCCAGGGGTGGGCAAACTTTTTGGCCCGAGGGCCAAATCTGGGTATGGAAATTGTATGGCAGGCCATGAATGCTCACGAAATTGGGGGCTGCGGTGCAGGACGGGGTGAGGGCACCAGCTGAGGGTGTGGGCTCTGGGGTGGGGCTGGGGATGAGGGGTTGGGGGTGCAGGAGGGTGCTCCAGTCTGGGACCAAGAGGTTCGGAGGGCAGGAGGGGGATCAGGGCTGGGGCAGGGGATTAGAGCACGGGAGGCGGTCAGGGGTGCAGGCTCTGGGTGGCGCATACTTCAAGCAGCTCCCAGAAGCAGTGGCATGTCCACCCTAGGCTCCTAGGCGGAGGCGCAGCCAGGCAGCTCTGCACGCTGCCCCGTCTGCAGGTACTGCCCCTGCAGCTCCCATTGGCCGTGGCTCCCAGCCAATGGGAGCTGCAGGGGTGGTGCTTGGGGCTGTGGCAGCCTGTGGAGCGGAGCCCCCTGGCTGCCCCTACACATAGGAGCCGGAGAGGGGACATGCTGCTGCTTCCGGGAGCCGTGCAGAGCCATGGCACGCACGGACCAGGGCAAGCCCCCGACCCCACTCCCCGGCTGGAGTGCCAGAGCGGGGCAAGCCCCGGAACACCCCACTCCCCCGGTGGGAACTCAAGGGCTGGATTAAAATGTCTGAAGGGCCAGATGCGGCCCTTGGGCCGTAATTTGCCCACCCCTGGATTAGGTTCATAGGGCCAAGCCCTGAAAATCACAACACAGAGTCATCATAGTACAAGATATTGCAAAAGGCAATTCTCCCTATGATCAAATCATTCCTATCGGGCTCTCCACTGTCTCTTCTTCTAAAACCTTGTCAGTTATAAGTTCATTCCCTGATATAAATAACTCCACTGAGTTCAGTAGGTTAACACTGGGAATGAAACTTGGGATGGTTGGGCCACAAAGAGAAATGCAGGAGCGGTGTCCAGAGCAGCGAGAGAGGTTCCCAAATGAGGGGTCAACCGTTGTAAGGAAAGGGGGTAGTAGAGGTTCCTGTTCAGAGGTAGTGCTGTTTAGGGGAAATGATTGTGAAGAATGTGCTGGTTCTAAGCAGCTGATATAAATGGGGAAGCTGAAATAAAGTGTAACCCACACACCTCCTGGGTGTGGTGCTCTGTCCCATCTAGTGACACCGAGACCACTTAGGGAGAGAGAGAGACTAATGAGTTTGCTCTACAGCCTTAGTTAAAGGCCATGTGGCTTTTAGTTCATGCAATAGAGGCTCATGCATTTAGCTATGGCTGTAGAGCAAACTCATAAATCTCTTTCTAAGTGGTCTCGGTGCCACTAGATGGGACAGAACACCACACCCAGGAGGTGTGTGGGTTACAAAAGTATCCCAGGACCCCAGATAATGCCAGAGCTGCCAAGCCACAATTTTCTCCACATTTCTTGGAAGAGGAAGGTTCCCTGAATCTTGCTGATACTTTCTCCACAACATTTTGAAAATCTGACTGTTCCTGTCTGTTCCAATTGTAAAAAAGCTTGTCTGGCGTGCACAAAAAAAAAAAAAAAAAAATTGTCTAAGCCCTCATCGCTCATCTTGGTTACTGTAGCCTCCTAATCCAGCCCACATTCCTCTCCTTTCCCTACCACTAGTTTCTCCAAATTGTGGCCACTAAATTTGTCCTCATCCCCAAAATACCAACTAGCAACTGACTGACTTGATGTGAGTGCAGACGTTTCAAACAAAGATTGGTTTCTGGAGTGCTTCTTACTTCAATGCCTTCTTCATTGCTACCTTGGCCAATCTCTATATCAAATGCAAAATAACATGACAGGTATAAAGAAAATGCAAAATAAGCATTGCCCCAAATAATGATTTGGGCAATGCACGTAAATGGTCTTAAAATGAAACCTTTCGTGCTTAGGTTTGTGTTCCATTTAAGGATAAAACAGTAATACTAAGTACTCTCCTAACTATAAATTCTATTTGATTGATTTTCCCCCCACCCAAGTTACTTTGCATGCTCTTTAAAGCTCTTACTGTATATACAGTGGAGGCATCATTTAGTAAAGTACATTTTGAATATGGAGCCAGCATTTTAGATTCATTACTTTTGCTACTTTATCATTCCTTGCTACCATCAGTAAAATAGGAACTCGTTTTTTTAATGATTCCGCAACCTCCGCTTTTCTCCTCCCTTAAAAAATAGTTTGAATTCTAAAGCAGCGAATAGGAGTAGTGAGCTCAAGGGATTGGTAATAGGCAAGGCTGAGGCTTTGCCATGGAGTTTTCCTCCGTAGTTACAAGGGGTGAAATGGGAAGAGATGAGGGGCTGCTGTTTCTGGCATGGCCTCATTGTTCTCTTTGGCACAGGGATGTATGAGAGCCTGATGTGACTTGCCTTGTTTGCAAATCAGGGAGGCAGTGCAGGTCAGTGGATAGAGTACTTGATGGGGACTCAGCAGACCTGCATTCTATTCCCAACTCTGCCATGGAGCTGTTGTATGATGTTGGGCAGGTCACTTCACCTCTCTATGCCTCTTTCCCCTCCCATCCTATGCTTATATTGCCTGTTTAGACTGTAAGTTCTTTGGAGGAGGAGCTCTTTCTTACTGTGTGTTTGTACAGCATCTAGCACAGCCAGGACCTGATCTGTTAGGCCTGTAGAAGTTACTACCATAATTCAGATGATAACCATATTGTCAGACAAGGCATTAGGGGAATAGCATGGAGCAGAGGTAGCCATCTGTGACCCAATTTGAAAAAACAAAACAGTCATAGATTTTGTGCCTGCCAAGACTGTGCCTTAGGCCTGCTAATGGAATACAAAGCTTTCCCATCTCTGGGTCACTTGTTTATACCCAGCCCTAATTAGTAGCTACTTAATATCATTATCTCATCATGACTAGCTGTAGGTCTGTGTGAATGTGTTGACAGGCTCAGTCCAATTCCAAGTTTCAGCAAAGAGGCTAATGATTAAATGAGCATGGAGACTGAATTATCCTCTCATCCTTAGAAGCTGTCTCTCCAGTTCTACCAAGGCGTATTGGTTAAGCAGAGTGGGGAAGTCTGTTCTGCATAGTCTTCAGTGAATAAAGAACTTGTACCAAGTTCTCCTTTCAGAATAGAACCCCTAACGAGAGAGGAAGCCAAGTATTAAGCATGTTGCCAGTGCTTCTGGTTGTGTACCATGGTGCAGGAGCTGCTGTTCTGGCACTGGACTTTAGAAACAAAGGGGACTGAGCCTGGAGGCTACAAACTGGATCTTCTAATTTTACACTGGAGGGAGGCCAACATAAATCAAATCCGGATCTTCTGAATGACAGTGCTGAGCACTGCCACTACTGCAGCACAGTACTGATTTAATTTACGGGCACAAAGTATTATATTTAAAATATACAAATAGTATGTTCAGATACAAGAATGGATCCTGAAATATCAAATAGACAGCTGTGGGGTGAATGTGACAAGAGGTCAATATGTGACTGCTAATCAGCACTGGGTAGGTATGAACACAAGTGTCCCAGTATAGCTCTTATTTAATTTTCTCTCACTGAAGACTGTAGGAGACAAATTTAAAGAACATTCAGGTCCAGAGTTTCCAAATAGCCCATATTTTAAATAAAAATCTTCCAACCAGTGAGGAAGAAAGATGGATCCCAGATGTCCCTGCCATTGTAAATATGATTGTTTAGTTTTTAAAAAACAAACCCCTTTTACCTCCAGATCTGCCTGCCTGAAATGTGAGGAGCAATCTCCATGCACTTATTTTGTTGTTGGGAACTTTCCGGGCCATTTGCAGGATAATTCAGTGCAGCCAAGTTTTGCGATATCGTAGCACAGGATGTTTATTTTGTGGGGAGGGAAGAGGTGGTGGGAAATACGGGAATAGAAATTTGTTTAATTATACAAAAAATATACTGAGGTTGGAAAATGAAGAATCATTCTTGCGTGGAAAAAAACAGGTTACAATGTTTGCTAGTATCTATATGAATATTATCACAATGATGACTCATCATTAGTGCTTAAGAGTAGCATGGTAATGAGTGGAACTAAATGAATGAAAGTAATTTGTTGAAATTATATAGGAGTTGCTTTTAGAAAATCTTAGTGCATTGTTGTGGAGACAATGGGCCATACTCTGTTTTCAGCTGCACTGAAGTATATCCAAAGTAATTCCAGTGGAATAGCTCAGAGCATAATTGGTCCTAAATTATGTAGCAGATGTTGAGGCAGATCTCTTCCAGTGGAATATTTGAACACCTACCTGTTTAAATGCTGTTGACCACTGATCCACACAGTAATTTATCTTGTAACAGGCACTGACTTAGTGCTAGTATTTTTTTAAACGGTCTTTGATTTTTCCCTGTTGAACTGCAACTCTTAAATTCCGCTCTGACTTACATGTCAGGGCACTTCATTGAAGATAATGGAATTGCACAGGTTGAAGTCAGGGCAGAGCTTAGCCCTTGCAAATGTGAATCTGTATTATTTAAACAGCGTGTTTATGGCAAAACCTCAACCACAAAATTCCTGTCTACTTTCTTATGCTTTATTGACATAATTTCAACAGGTTTCCCCAGCAGCTACTTAAAAAGCTTGAGATTCAGAAAACATTATGATAGGTGGGGAAAAAAATGAATTTTTGTGTTCTCTCAAAACATCATGGGCCCATGGTAAATCTGAACTAATGCCATTGATGAAATTACCCCAGAATATGGCTCTCTGGCCCTGACAGAGCAGTATCTAGGGAAATGGGTCATGTGGATACTCAGCATTCCTCATTTTCACTGTATGAGGGTTTTCTGGTCAAAAAGTAGTATTAAATTACGTAATGGTTGCCCCTTAGTGTCACCAAATTGGTGACACTGGGATTCTGCCAGTCTTACTCACCCAAGTAGTCCCATTGAAGTCAAGGATTTGCCACTTACAAAGGGAAGACATAACTCTGCACTGATTTTTTTTCTAAACTTTTCCCCGATACCAAAAATTAATAGTATTGGGTGAGAAAATCCTATATAGCAGGGGTCGGCAACGTTTGGCACGCAGTTCGCCAGGGTAAGCACCCTGGCGGGCCGGGCCAGTTTTATTTACCTGCTGATGCGGCACGTTCGGCCGATCGCGGCCCCCACTGGCCGCGGTTCGCTGTCCCGGGCCAATGGGGGCGGTGGGAAGCCGCGGCCAGCACATCGGGGCAGCGGAATATATTTCAGGGTTGTGGTGGTGGTTACCTTGTGCATATTTCAGAGTTTTAATGCATTTTTTTATGTGATGATATTGTTGTTCAATGATTTAATCCTAGTGAATTGACTAGCTAGGCTAGTCTGCTGGTGTGTGACACTACTGCCTATCATGCTGACCAGTATTGTCCCACTGCTTCCTTGTACTCCCCCTTCAGCTTGTCTGTATCCATCTGTAGTCTCGTGTCTTATGCTTAGATTGTGAGTCTGTGGGACCAGGGATTGTCTTTTGGTTTTGTGTTTGTACAATACCTGGCACAATGGGCCCCTAGATGCTACAATTAATACAAACCATTAATAATATGACAGTAAAACTTTGCTTTTCCTTTTTAGTTATGCCTCTTCACCTAGAGTTCATGTGTTATGAAAGTGTGTATGTGAGATGCTTTGTATTATTTGAGCACAAAGAAACATGGAATTCAAGATGATTTTGGTACCAGCATTCTGTGATGATCCTGAGGCATATTTAGAAAACATTCATTTGTCAATGCATACATATTGTGGCAAAGTACCTTCTTCTCAGTAGGCTCAGTTGTTTTTAGCCTTGGAGACACAGGCTTGGGCAAGGCAAATCCTTATAGGTAGCACAGGGTCCGGCTAGTCCTTTCCTTAGTCAGTCCCTTGTGCTTGTTTTCCTTCCCTTCTGGGGAGGGAGTGCAGCCTTCCTGGAAGGGTTCAGTGTCTTGCTGCACCTAGTCTACTGGCAGCTTCCCTGCTTCTCTCACACACCTTCCTTCCACGCAGGGGAGGGTTTAAAAAGGTCTCAAGCAGTTGGAGCCAGCTGAACCTAATTAATTCCCTAGTAACCCCTTTTCCAGCTGAACCTTATTTCCCTGTGGTTCTCTCTCCTCAGTGGATAGGGAGAGGCCTTTTAACCCCCTGGGACTAATTACTACACTCCCCCTCCCCCCCATGTAGCTGTTTGTCCTGGGTTTACCACAATATACAATAGAACATCAAAGATACAGACACCAGAATTACAGACTGACGGGTCAACCAGACACCATGTGAAACCGGAAGTAACCAATCAGACAGCAGCAGAGATAAACAAACAAACAAACAAACAAACAAGCAAATAATATACTGTGCCTGTATTCGTGGGTAAAAAACCTCACTTTACCCATGAAAGTTTATGCCCAAATAAATCTGTTAGTCTTTAAGGTGCCACCGGACTCCTTGTTGTTTTTGTGGATACAGACTAACATGGCTAGCGCCTGATACTTGTGCCTGTATTGTATCTTAAAGGGAGGGACATCTGGGCTGCCTGTCCCCACCCCTCCACCATCGCGCATTGGGCAGCCACTTACAACAAGACGCTGAGGCTTTCTCTCTCTCTCTCTCTCTCACACACACACACACACACACACACACACCCCCCTACCTGCCCGGAGGGGAATTAGCTTGAAAACTCATGTGGGGCACTCAGTAAAGAGCTCAACTGCTGTTGAAACCTGGCATGGAGTATCAGCTGCTGGATCTGGAGCCTGAACTGTGCTGTATTCAGAGTTACGAACATTTCAGAGTTATGGACAACCTCCATTCCTGCGGTGTCTGTAACAGTACTTGGGGTTGGGGAATCTCTTTGTTACAGAAGTGACTGCAATGGTCTAAAATGTTAACTTGGTTAAACAATTAATTTTTCCCCACTGTTTTAAAGTATGTGAAAACCATAGAGAGATCTGTGTGTTTAATTACAGTCTGCTTTACAAGAGTATCGTGCTACACTTGGGACTATAGAAATGTGAATGAAAACTAGATAAGAATCCTTTCAAGTAATCACAGTTGATGGCAACTAAAGTAACATTAACTTAGGGGGAAATAATTTATTGAGAATTCCACATCGTCAGGGATGTCTTCATTATATTGAAAGCATGAATATATGAAAATAATCTAAATACTGTTAATTGTCATGATTCATTAAATACAATGACATTTTGTGACTGCTTGTGATTGTGTTGAAGTGTCACATTTAGTACATAATGTGTGGTCTCCCCCTGACTCTCTGTATGCAGTATAACATATATGCTGGGTATGACTGTAAAGAATGTTATCTTCTCTAGAGAGAGGGTGAGGTAGGCTACACACCCCGACACCAAGAGGCTCTGGTTACACAAAGTAAACAAACAAAGTAAATTAAATGGAGCTGTAAAAATGAAATGACAAATTAATTACATCATATCAGTTTTAACAATTGTGTACAGGCCACAATTTTAAAATTAATTTTTTATTTAACTTTGTTCTAATTTTATGTGCCTCACTAAAGATCTGATCCTGCTGCCATTGTAGTGAATGGCAGATCTTCATCAGTGGGATAGAATCAGCTCCAAGCACCAAAATATGCTGGTACCTCTCATAATTTTGTTATTCATACTTAGATACAGCAAAATCCCATTAACAGTTGGGAAAAAAGACAGTTAAAGTAAAAGGATAACAGATTGCTAATCATGCTTAAGTTTTCTCACATGTGAAGTCCCATTTACTCTGTAAGTCAAGTTAACATGTTCATAAGTGTTTGCAGAATCGGGTATGTAATGAGACTTATATTTTATTAGTTAATCATTATGCATGGCAATTAATTAAATGGAAAAAGCAGACTTTTTTGTGAATACCTGTTTTAATATGGCAACATAGACTAGTGAATCAAAGGCACATGGTAGGTGTAATGTGTTTGGATTTTAAAAGAACATTTGATTATGTATGTCTCATTCTTACTCTGAACCTTGTTGTTAGTTTGGATATCAGTGCTGCCATGCAGTGAAATTGGCCAAAAGACTTCTTGGGGAGGACTGGAAATGCTCACTTGGTGCATCCCACAGAGAAGGCAGGGCTTACTGTCATGGTACAGTCTGCACCTTCCTTATGTGTGTGGGGGAGCTCGGGTGTGGTGGTGTCTTGGGTCCTGCGGTGTGGATCCTAAGGCAGGAGATTGGAGAAAACAATCTAACCCCTCTAGATTAAGAGTGCTATAGAAGCTGGTTCCCTGGGAAAACAGCTAGTTAAAAACAGGGGGGGCTCCAGGCAACAGCGCACCAAGTGCGTGCCTGGGGCGGCAAGCCGCAGGGGGGCGGCCTGCCGGTTGCCGTGAGGGTGGCAGTCAGGCTGCCTTCGGTGGCATGCCTGCGGGAGGTCCGCCGGTCCCGCAGTTTCGGCGGCAATTTGGCGGCGGGTACGCTGAAGGCGCGGGACCGGAGGACCTCCCACAGGCATGCTGTCGAAGGCTGTCTGACTGCTGTGCTTGGGGCGGCAAAATACATAGAGCCGCCCCTGGTTAAAAATAATCCGTTTGTCCCAGATACTCTGTTGGCTCTTGTAGAGATTATAGTCTCAGTCTTCAGGGGGCCAGGGGATGGCAGCTGCATTATGAGTACTGCATTACTAGTACAGCTGTGGGCAGGCTGTCCCAAAGAATGATACTAGCACACACAGATTTTGTGGGGCAGAAGGGAGTAATTTTAAATTGTTGGATGACAAGTAATTTTATGTTAAAAATTACTAGAAACATTTAGTCCAGAGAAACAAGAAGTGGCTGGCCAGCTCTTACTACTTGTTTCTCTTGCTGCCAAATCAGGGAAAACCAAAGTAAAAAGATGGAATTATTGATACAGGCTATTCATTAGACTATTTCAGATGATGTGACTCCCACTATGTTAGTAACAGAGGTTCTTTTACATACCTTCAGGGATGCCAGGATTAAAACCAAGCAAAGTAATCATAGTTATTAACTAGGGCTATTTTATTATTAAAGAAAGGAAAAGAAAACGTTCAACAAAAAACCACAAATGACACAATACAAGTGATTAACTGGTTACTTTAGTTACAATCTCTTCTGTATGCTTCCCTGCGGAGAGCTTTTAGGAGAGATTAAGCCTTTGCCAGTGGACTGTGTCTGGAGGGTGTTCTTCATCTGGTAAGTTAAGACCAAAGTTCACTGTTTTCCAAATTTATTTAAACTGTTTATAATTGGACAAAAGAATTTAAGAGCACGTGGGGCCTGTTTGGTATATCATTGGTAACCTAAACAGTTGATCATTGGGCAAAGTACGGTAAGTAATATTAACTAAGTCCTGTGAAATCAAAGAAAATATTTAAACCAGTTATTTAAAAGGAGCCATTTAAGGAACAGTTTTGAGATGGGAAAATTATGAATATTAAGAAACTTACATACAATTAAATCCCACTATTTTTTTGTTTACCAATGTTTAGCCCCTGTTACCTCTTCAAGAATATTTGGTCTAACCATTTGGTGATTAACAGGAGAAACTGTTAATATTTTTAAGTTACAAAAGCATTCCTTATCCCAATAAATATTCAGAAGAGTTTTAATTTAATCAGTTGGCAGTGTCTTAGTTAACTTCCTCTCACCAATCCGTGTTGAAGTCCTGGGGAGACTTTCCTTGGGTTGCTTTCCTTTTGAGGCTTCTCTGTTTTTCTTATCTGACTGTGGCAGCTTGCTTGTAGAGATGGACAGGATGAGTTGTGGCGTGCTTGCTGTTTAAGCAAGGTAGCAGAGATGTGTGTGTGTGAAGGGTGCTCCATTTGGAGTTTTATACCCTTCTTCTTTATATTTTCATGAAGATTTAGGAAAACATACCTCTTTCAGGCTTGTGTAGATTCCAAGTTGGTTGCTATCATCCTTTCACTGGGCTCAGTACCTTTATGGGTTTTGTGTAGGAGCTTCTTCGTTAAATGAATATGCTGCACTTTCTAACTGCCTTTGTTCTTGTGTTGGGAAAATCCCAGATAACCTTTTAAAGTTAGAGTTTAACATTTTATTTTTATTCAATCCATTGTCTGACATAGTCCTTCAGTTTATTTAGAGTTCAACAGGAAATGAAATTTTTTAAAGAAAAAAGTCCAAACAATCCTGTTCTTTTTACAAATCTTTTTAGTTTTTAATATAGTCGTTTAAAATTAAATAATTCTTAGAACTTCTTTAGTTTAAGAATCAACAACTCCTTGAGTAATTATTTAATTTTTTTGTCGTTTAAGTTTATGATTTTTCTTGTCATCTTGAGTTGGGTGAGGGAGCTATTTAAGCATGCCAATTTAATTAATCCTCCACTAATATAAATATTCTATACTTAAATAGCTTCTTACATCAATAATTAGTTTAGCAAGATCATTAGAGTCTGTTAGTACATGAGCACTTTACTATTTACATAGCAATGATATTAGGAAATTAATTTAGTGCTTTGCATTTAGTTAAAATACTTGCAAATATGCCGTTCAAAATGATTTGCCGTTTCACAACTGAACAAATAAACAAAGGTTTAAAACATTTCCAACTACACATGTTTTTCCTAGATACTTCTGAGTGAAGTTTTTAGAGTAATTATAAAATTCAACAAGGATATTTCTAGAATTATTTGTGTGGGTTTACTCTGAAATTTTTCTTGGGAGGGTGAAAAAGCCCACTTTACACCTAGATTTAGTCTTTGATAACGTAACCCTACATTCCTTTTCACAAATCAGGTCTTTTCCTAAAAGGTGAATGTTTTTTGTATGGTGTGTTTTCTTGAGACAAGGATTACATTTGTACCAAACTGGTATTTTATACAAAGGGAGGTGTCCTGGTTTGTTTGTCTCTGGGGTGACAGAAAGCAGAAGCCCTTGGAATTCCTCTCCTTAGCTTGAATGTTTTCTGCAGTTGAATAAACAAAAACATATATATGTGAGGTACTTTTCTCCAAGTACCATATATATGAGAATAATGATAAATATATACTAATCTTCAGTAAAGGCACAGGGAAGCTTAATTGCATAATATTAAAATAGTGTATTAATATAATTTTTGCATTAATATTGAGGTCTCTACCTCAATTTATTACTTAAAAACAAAGAGCTGAATTCTCCCCTGCATCCGGGGTCTTCTTGTTGTGAGGGGAAGGAGGTGGCCATTAGGGAGCCAGATACAGCTAGCTCCCTCATTCAGCACCAGTCTGGCCCTGACATTCCTTAGAGTAGCCCAGGTGCTACTCTAGCTTATACCACTAGATATCTTCTTCCAGTGGAGTGTAGTAGAGCTCTGCTAAGGTAGAGTGAAGGGGTGGCTGGTATGGGAGCCAGCTCTACCTATTTCATTAGCTTTATGCCAACAGAGAAATCCCTTCTCCAAGGATAAATCTTCACTGGCCACTTATGGGCAGAACACAACCAGTCTCCACTGCCCGAGCAGCACAAAGTGAATGCATCATACTGCAGGATCTGGCCCAACATATTTCCATTTCAGTTCTCTATACATTGTAGAGGTTCATGAGCCTAGGAATTCTATTTGGTACTCATGTTTATGCTTGCACTGGTCACCTATCAGCCAGGTTTGTGTTGTCACGGGGACATGGCTCATTACAAAACTGAACAATATAATGTCTTGGGCTTTATAGACTTTTCTCCTGAAATTGACCATGTTTTCATTTGTATCACAACATCTATTGTTACTTGTGCTGTCCATTATACAGCTAGCAGAGAAAACGACACAATTTATCTGAGAAATGAGTTTTCTTCCTAATCTGTCCGTATGGCTAGATGTATATCACCTTTTGCATTACTCTTCCTGTGGTGTAATTACCTCAAGATATCACTACACAAAATGATCAGCAAGGCTAATTCTGAAATTATCTATTATTTTTTTTTTGGTAGCTTAGTGCTCACAACGAGGGCTTTGAGTTCAGCATACTAGGTCAGTTCTGAGCCAAGAAGTGACTCAGAGTACGAAATAAAAGGCAGATTGTAAATTGTGTGGCACATTTCCATAATTAAAATAGCTGTTAATTCTTTAAAGTGTGGCTGTACTTTGAAAAATCACTGTAAAAAAATGGCATTGTGGAGTTTCCAGCCTATAGCCTGGTTATAACAGTTCTAGGCTATAACAATAACAAATGTAGTATTAATTGGACTTAACCACATGCTTAGAGATAAGCACATGCTTAAGTGGTTTTCTGAACTGGGTTCCTAATGAAGTACAAATGTAAGTGTTAGAGAGAACTGCCCATAGTATTGGAGTTTGGACAGATATTTTAAATAGATAATTTTTGTCTTCTGACTGTATCATCAGGTGATATTTGTTGTAATGATCAGAGATCCTGCCTTTCTGCGAGCCTTCAGGGTCCAATATGCGCTCCCTCAGAAGGGAGAAGTACAATATATTTCTATACATTATACATCTCCTTAATGTTTACCCACCACTTCCTATATTAACTTTGAACAATGAAGTCATTGCTAGCTCTTGAGGCACCATCATTTTTCTGCGGGTTTTTGTTGTTGTTACAGTACTGTCCTTTAACCAAGTTTTTTTTTTTTTTTTTTTTTGAACCTACAGTACAGCCAAGTACAGTGTGGTGACATTTCTACCTCGATTCCTCTATGAGCAGATTAGAAAAGCTGCTAATGCTTTCTTCCTCTTCATTGCCTTACTGCAGGTATGGTTTTATTGTTTTACCTTTGATTCAAAAGAAATTCAAATGTAATTACAAAGTAACTAAAAGAAAAACAAATCAAGTATGTCTCAATAGATTAATTGATAAAGTAGTCACCATTATCACAATGTGAAGTACATAACTTTAAACAGGAAATTAAAGGATAGTTGGAGATTTTGAAAGCTGTTTGCAAAGTAAATTCCAATTTAATAAGAAGTCTTGCTGCTAATTTCACCGTAAATTACTTTTAAACTAACCAAAGAGACTAAAAAAGCTTCCTTTTTTGCATACATGTGCTTGTAAAGCCAGGTTGTCTTAGTTACTATGGGCCAGATACTCATCTGGTGTAAATAAAGAAAATGCAGGTTTGCTGATTTACACCACCTGCATGAGTTCAACTGTCTAGGCCTGGGAGGGAGAGAGAAATGTATAAGTAAAAGAATTGTAGAAATTCGAAAATGGCCTATGATAGCTTTCCTTTGCGAAATAATGCTATGATTTAAAGGTCTGGTATCTCAGGGCCTTTCAGAGCTGTAAGCAAGTGCGTATAAACCATTGAGAAGCTGGGAATCTCCACTTTCTACTGTTTATAATGCTTCCCTTTCTGGTCCTGAATCTTGAATATCTCAGTGATACAGGACTTACTATGATCCATCCTGCACCTCTGACCAATACATTTTTAGGGGAAACTTGTACACTTGGGTGGGAGGGGAAGAAGGAAACATTTCTCTGACATGTTGTTTTTAATTGGTATGAAAATGGATCTGTTTGAATAGTCTCAAAGTTTATGATGTCAGAATAAGCCCCAGTATACGTGGGGTAGAGGGCAGAGTGCAGCTGAGACGATTAAGGTTCCATCCCTTATGGCTGCTGCTCTAGTTCCACTTCTCACTTGATACATTCATAAAATTCTAAACTTTACCTTATATAAATCATAGATTTGCTGCATAAAACAGTTTTATTTTGTCCTTTACAGCAAATTCCAGATGTCTCTCCAACAGGAAGATATACCACCTTGGTGCCATTGCTATTTATTCTAACCGTTGCTGGCATCAAAGAGATTATAGAAGACTATGTGAGTATAATTTATTTAATTTGGGAAACAGGTAGGCTTCCCACCAATGAAACACATACAGCTTTAGTAAATGCATCTTCAAGAGTGACACAGTAACCGTTGTTGGATCAAATCCTGAGATCTTTGCTTAGTTGTTACTCAGCCCTTAGTCAGGTAAATAGTCCATTGACTTTAAGAGGAGTTTGCCTGAGACAGGACCTCAGGAGTCGGCTCATTATCATTATTTAATAGTACTTTATTAAACATATGTATGTCTCACTAGGTGTGCTGTCTGTTTTGAATAATTGAATGGATCTGGGCTGGTGTGTTGATGTGAAAGCGTATGTACAGTAGGAAATGCAGATGAACTTTGAACTGGGTTACAAAAACACAATATTAAAACAAATGGAACTTCATCTATTTATATCAGCGGAGAATCTGCCCCATAATAAAAATATTTGAATTTATTTTATAAAGAGAATTCCAAAGTTTAAAACATATTGAGAAAAGCAAATTTTGAAGAGGCTATACATATATTTTTAATTGGAAGCGTGAGAAATATAAATATCTTTCAGTGCTTGCAAGAATAATCACACTCACTAAATCTCATCTCTTTTCACTTTCTAATACGTGTAGCACAAAAATTGCACAGAAAGGGGCAAACTTTCAAATTGGCTTCCACAGAGAATGTGAATTTGCATACCCAAATTTTAGCTTGCAGTGTTTTGTTTTGCACACTTCAAAGCTCCATATTTCTTGCACAAGTAGAGCAATTAACTATTTAGTATCCCAGTTTGCACATTTGTATCCAGCAGATCAGGGTGCAAAAAATCTTTGCCTAAAATTACATGTGTAAAAAGAACTAAGTGCAGTTCTGTTTGTGCTAATTTAGCTGCTGCTTTGTAAAATTTGGCCCAAAGGCTTCTCTGAGTAGAAACAAAATTGCTTATTTGTGGCCAAGAAATTGAATCTTTAATTACATATGGTAACAAAAAAAAAAAAAAAAAAAAGCTGTTTCTCTGTTTTCTTTTCCTCTAAACTCAAGTGTAGTATGTTCTCTTTAAGTAGTCAAAAGTTAGATTTTGCCATCCTGAACAGTATCTTAGGTCTGGTCTCTAGAGCCTTTAATTCTGCCCTTTCTTTAAGAAAAGGAGAAAGTATAGTTGTACATTTTATTATCAAAGAGATTAAAATGCCCATTTGTTTAGCAATAATGTCACTGGTGGATGAATATCAGAAGGAAGATATTGAGGGCCGTTGGCACATGACTGAGATGGATCGCTAGGGAACCTTCCAGTGTTTGGATAAACTTTGGTTACACATCCATTTTGGATTTTTCTCTGAACAGAACCTTTGAATCTTTTGAAGTTGGCCCCTCAGTGGAATTTAGATTCCACTTCGGGAAAACAGCATTTTGCTTAGCAATAAATCTCTGCCAAAAAGAAAGGCAAACTGAAAGCAACATCCCCTTTTCATCTGACAAATAAAAAGACATCCCTAATCAGAACTGACTTTCTTTTGTAGTAAGCCAGCATAATCTAGTCCTTTGCCTTTGAAATGTAGGTAAATTCAGTAGCCAAGAGACCTTTCCTGACAAGCAGATTGGAAGACAATGTAAAGGATGATTGTCACCGGGGGACACTATTGCTCCCCAGCTCCAAGCGTGTACTGCCACGCCCAGTCTCTGTCAAGGAGGTTTATAATTCTATTATAACAAAGGTTACCAAACAAACAGAAGACCATCTTAAATCAATACCTGGCCCTCTTGCTTCTAAGCCACCCATCCCAGGGGTCTCTGGCACTCAAGTTCCTGGCAGTTTCCTCCTTCAACAGCTCTGCTCCCCTTCTGGGAATGCCTACACAGCGAAGAAAAACCCATGGCTGGCCCATGCCAGCGGACTCAGGCTTGCAGGGCTGTTTCATTGCTGTGTTGACTTCTGGGCGGTCGCGAGCCTGAACAATGGGACCCTCCCACCCCACAGGTCCTAGAGCATGGGCCTGGGCATCTACATAGCAATAAAACAGCTCCACAGCCTGACTCCCGCGAGCCTGAGTCAGCTAGCATGGGCCAGATGAGGGTTTTTCTTTGCTGTGTAGATGGACCCATTGAAGCCGCAGCCGCTGGGTTGCTTCCTTCAGCCCCTGGCCCCCTTGCTCCAGGGACCTACCACCGGAGTTAGCATGGTTTTGCTCAGCTGTCTCAGTCCTTCCTTCCCTCAGCTGCCTACTAGCAGCCCTTTATAGGCCCAGGTGTAGCCCAAGTCTTCTTTAATGAACTGGATTGGGCTCATCTGCTCCAGTCCAAGGGGAGCTGGGCTCAGTCTATCCGCAGGGACCAGCTACCTTGTGACAATGACCCGTATATTCTCACATCAGACAAAACAATACCAACTATTTTAATTGACATTCAAAGCTGCTGACTCAAATTGAGGTCCTGCGGCTAAGTGAACTAAGTTAGAAAAAGTTTCCATTCCAGACATATGGTAAACAGGGAAGGGATATGGAAAAAATTAAAAATGGAGGTAAGAGGATTTTCTCCCATCCTTTCTCAAAATGGTATTTCCTAGCATTCTCATCCACACGCCCTACCTAGAAAGGCACCCTCATTTGCTTTCTTAGTTAGGTATAAATGTACTCAGCACCCTACGATTGTAAAGTAACTTAAGACAAAGCCTTTCAGACAAATTCTGACACTTGGCAAGTGTAGATGAAATATTAACAAATACAAGGGGAAGAAAAATTCCTGCTCAGGTGAGCAGTCTGTTTTGTAAAATAAGTATTACAGGATTCCAGGAAAGTAGGGTTATTGTAGTCAAAAGGTCTGTCTCCTGTCAGCTCTTGAATTAATTATGTCAGTTTTTTTACTGTATTTTAAGAAGCTTTGAATACATAATGCTAGGACAAATTACACATAGAATATGTGTAGGCAACACACATCATGTAGAATTATTCACTTGTTCTCATTGCATTTTTGGAGGCAGCTTTTACCTTGCCTTGTTATCTGTTGTTACTGAGCAAAGTATAAGTGGTACATTTTCAGCATAGTGAATACCACCTCCTAATTTAGATGCAAAAAGTCGATATCGGTCTTTTGTAATTCTAAGCAAAAAGGTGCATAAAACAGCATAGACGATCTAATTTAATTGACAAGAGAGAGTTCTCTGCCTTGTTCTTTGCTCCTCCAGTTTTTGCCTTGTTCATTCAGCACATGGGTTACTAATGTGGAATCTTCCTGAGTGTAATTAAATGTTTTTTATTTTTTTTTGTTTCATGACAGAAACGACATAAGGCAGACAGTACAGTAAACAAAAAGAAAACAATAGGTAAGATCCTAATGTGTTTCATTTTTTTAAACTAAATATTATGCAGTAGGAATGGCCAGATGCAAATGTATTGTTAAGATGAATAATTATTTTAAAACTAATAATGTATTATCTTCTGATTCTATAAATTCTAAAGAACTAGAGGAAGATGTACATGCATGACTGTTTGAATGCCAGGTGCTGATAATTAGTCATTTGAAATTTTTTGTCTCATTATGAATGATGATATGAAGAACTTGGTGGGATAAGGGGTGTGATGTCCTGGGATGTAGAGACCTCTGCTTCTCTTGAACCCTAGGACACCAGTCTTACTGAATGACTGCATGGAGGCATTGCTCTTTGTTAATGCAATCCTTACTGTTGCTGTATCAGTTCATCCATAACTTATTTAAAAAATGAAAAAATATGATTAGTACTTTGGCTGCACTTAGAATCTTTCAAATGGAAGAAATGCTTTAAGTGAAATCACTGTGTTTTTAGGTATAGTTTAATTACTCTAAAAAAAAAAAAAGCTTAGCCTCCAGAAAAACACTTTGGAGAGCAAATTGCTAAAATTTTGAAGATCTACTCGTGTGTGATCTTTGCAGGTGTTTGCATGACCTAAGTGCAGTTTAATATAGCACTATTGGTTGGTTGCACATTGGGGTTTTGATCTCTAAGCAATGTGTTACCAAACCAGATATGGCCTGCTATTATTCCATACTTTTGACTTTCTGTAGGACCAAAATATTCTCTCATATACTTGCACGTACAGCCTACTGATTTCAAGGGGAATTTATTATGTGAATCCAAAGGCAGAGTTTGACTTTTGGTTCTTTACATCCACATTTTGACCAAGGGCATTCCTTGCTGTGGCTTTCAAATACAAAATAGTCTTTTTACTCATTGCAACTTCTGTGTGGCTTTCAAGTGCATTTAGTTCATGAGAATGTATTGGTTAATGTAGTCTTTGGAAATAAAGGGCAATATCATCCCTTCATCCATGTGGGGCAGCAAAGATGTGATTAGTGAGAATCCTGTCATAGTGAGCCCGAAAATACTGGGGAAGAGACATCTCAGGGCTTGCCTTCACTGCAAAGTTAACTTGAGTTGTAATTCAAGTGTTGCCCCAACTCAAGTCCCATCCATACACACAAACCCTTAACTCGAGAATGGTGATGTTTTTACCAGTCAAAGGGCATAGTCTACAACATGAGTGAGCACAACTTGTCAGCTGCAAACACAATCACTCTGTGTTGCTAATACAATTACTGTGTAGTTCAAGAGTTATTTTGCAGTGTGACTACTCTCACTCAATCTAGGCTAATTTGAGAGAAGTTAACTTGAGTTATCTACACTCTAGTTAACTCTGCAGTGAAGATTTCACCTCAGATGCACAGAAGCAGGATTTACTACTTATTTTGGGATTAATGTACTTTGGTCTTATTTTACCTAGAGAAGAGTGATCCCCCTCTAAGGTATAATCTGTTGAAAGCTCTCCATAGAAAGACACACAGAAGAGATTATAACTGAAGTAACCATTATTCACTACTAGCTAGTGCTCTGTTTTTCTTTTATTTTCCTTTCTTTAGTTATAAAATTGATAATTAAATGATATCAATTATTCAATTAATAAAATAAGTATTATGCTTGTCTTGTGGTGTCCCCTAGGGCACAGTAAGAACTCCATCTGACTAAAATAGTGGTGGTCACATCCCTGAATTAGCATTAAGAGCGGCAGTTAAGATTTGGCCTATCGTTTCTTGTTTCTGTAGACTATAAATTGTTAGTGGTTTTTGGAAAAATAAAAAAAAAAATAGAAAAGTTTAATGGAAAACTCCAAGACTTGACAATTGCAAAGACATCCAAGAATCCTGTTTGGGAGGGTGGGAGGATGGGTTTGCTGCCCTGCAGGTTAGGAGGAGTTCTCCTCCTTAAATAGCATGAATGTTCCAGGATCTACAGGGAAATCCAATGGATTTCAGGATATTCATATGTTGGACAGCTTCTCCCTACTGTTTCCCAACTCTTCCCCCTGCAGCAGCCAAACTGGAAGTGTCTTCCTTTTACCTGCATCCTCCTCCCTCCAAAACTTCATGGGGAGGTCAACGTCATGGAAAAGGGACTTGGCAGGAGTTAATGCTAACCTTGTCAGCACAAATTCCCATGAGGGGATTTCTGAATAAGGAGTTGCTGATTCATTATCGGATAACTAATTATTTCCCCAATTAATATAACTATTTTATACTTAAATAGCTTCTTGTGTTAGTCATCAGTTATAGCATTAAAAGACCTTGCTATATTTATATATAAAACATCTGACTATTCACATAACAATGGTATCTGGCTGTTGTTATTATATGAAGTATTTACATTTCAATAGAAAATATTTGCAAATAAACATCTCAAAGGAAGCTTATACCATCTTAAACATTTGAGGGAGAACTTTTAAGACAAACCCCAAGTTAGATACAAGTAATCGATATCATCTGGAAAATATTTCCAAACCATAATTTTCCCACCCTTGAAGTTTGAAGAATGAAACTTCAAAGTGCCTGTAAAAGAAATCTGTTTTTTCACTAAGAATATTTTCAGAATTCTTTTTGTGGGTTTAAACTAAGGCTTATCTCTTTGCAAAGAGGAGGAGTAAAGACGTCCACTTCTATGACTTAGGCTACGTCTTCACTACGGGGGGGGGGTCGATTTAAGATACGCAAATTCAGCTACGCGAATAGCATAGCTGAATTCGACGTATCGCAGCCGACTTACCCCGCTGTGAGGACGGCGGCAAAATCGACCTCCGCGGCTTCCCGTTGACGGCTCTTACTCCCACCTTCGCTGGTGGAGTAAGAGCGTCGATTCGGGGATCGATTGTCGCGTCCTGACGGGACGCGATAAATCGATCCCCGAGATGTCGATTTCTACCCGCCGATTCAGGCAGGTAGTGTAGACCTGCCCTCAGTTTAGAGCTCTGATAACACATCCTTGGTATCACAGTGGTTCTCAACCGGGGGTACATGTATCCCTGGGGGTACGCAGAGGTCTTCCAGGGGGTACATCAAGTCATCTAGGTATTTGCCTAGTTTTAGAACAGGCTACATAAAAAGCAATAGTGAAGTCAGTACAAATTAAACTTTCATACAGACCTGTTTATACAGCTCTATATACTATATGCTGAAATGTAAGCACAATATTTATATTCCAATTGATTTATTTTAAAAATGAGAAAGTAAGCAATATTTCAGTAATAGTGTGCTGTGACATTTCCGTATTTTTATGTCTGATTTTGTAAAGAAATAGTTTTTAAGCGAGGTGAAACTTGGAGGTACACAAGACAAATTAGACTACTGAAAGGGGTACAGTAGCCTGGAAAGGTATTATATCCTGTATAAAGAACATCCTTATGTCCTTTTACATAATCAGGTCTCTTTCTAAAACATAAATATCCTAAGAATGTTTTCATGAGATAAAGAATCTGTGTAAACACATTTAGAAGCAACAAATATGGTTTCATGGCTAAACAGATGTCACCCCCTTTGACGCTTTTGGTGATGATTCTCTGCTTTCCTAGGAATTTCTTTAATTAGCTCGAACATTTTAGTTAGCAACCAGATTAATTTTTAATAAGTACGCAAATGATCATTCTTCACTCATCATGTGTATGAAATTAATGGAAATATTTCCTTATCTTCACTAAAGGTGAAGGCAAGTATGTAATAACCTAAACCTACATACAATTATAATAAAATTATTAATAACCACGTTTGCATCACTGTTGATGTCTGTTCCTCAACACAATAGAACCCTGATCTTTTTTTTTTTTAAGATCATAGAGGACACTCAAAAAGTTACATAAAAGTGGGGCTTCAGATAATCAGTACCTTCAAGCCTACCAGAGGTCTTCAGTGCTATAGGAACTTAACATCAGCACTGAGAACTTAGGAATGCCCTGACAAGGAAGCCTGAAGCTAAGCTACCTAGTCCTGTGGGGTTTAGTAGCTGCACAAGGGTTTAGCTTCAGCCCTGTGGAACTTAAAACTCTGTAAAACTGAATCACCACCTCCATAGAGATCTGCAGGAGTCAGGGCCAGCTCCAGCATTTCTGCCGCCCCAAGCAAAAAAAAAAAAAAAAAAAAA
>NW_020664490.1:3201026-3249881 GCF_002925995.2 Terrapene triunguis | reverse complement strand
AAAAAAAAAAAAAAAAAAAAAAAAAAGCCGCGATCGGCGGCGGCAGTTCAGCGGCATGTCCTTCACTCCTAGAGGGAGTGAGGGACCTGCCGCCCCCGAATTGCCGCAGGTGCCGCCCCTCTCCCTTGGCCGCCCCAAGCACCTGCTTGTTAAGCTGGTGCCTGGAGCCGGCCCTGGCAGGAGTGGACCTTTAGCTAGTGTAACCTCCGATGACAGAAGTGACTTTTGGTTAACTGGGATTTTCAGCAAAATGAATTTAGGAAAATCAGGTTGCGCTATATTGAGGTTGGTTTTGGGGTAGAAGTGACATGAATTAAATTTTTTTTTAAACCTACAAATACAGTGTGTACCTTTTTAACCTGACCTTCCCCCCCCCCCCCCCCCCCCCCCCCCTGGGGGGAGTACAAAAAAAAAAGAATGAAAACATTCTAGATAAATCATTTGGTGTGATTAAGTCATTGTAAACTTCTTTGCCATTACCCAGTAATGTACAACAAATCCCTCCCCCCCCCCACATAGTGTGTTTCAGGAATGATCATTTTCATATCTAAAATGGGAGATAAGACTATGTTATAGTTTAAAATAATGGAAATTGAATGATAGTGGGCCACCTACTGTTCTTTGTAACAGCAGTGTTTCTGGCTGTGTAACCAACATCAGAATGTTGGGGTGATTTCATAGAAATAGTATGTACTGCGGGCCAGATTCTGCCCTGGGACGTGTGTGCCTGACTCTGATTCATGTGTGCACTCGCACACATCTGAGGATGAAATTTGATCCCAACTTCTGAAAAATATTTAGGATTGTATCCCTGCACATGAGTTAATTTGGACCTTGGCATATATACTTCCTGTATTTTAAGTTGTTTGGATAGTATAAGTCATCTTGATCTTTGATATGCATTGTAATAAATAAAAATTAATTAAAGTTGATGATTTTTATTTCAGTTTTAAGAAATGGAATGTGGCAGACCATTATGTGGAAAGAGGTAAAAAAACAATTTTTAAAATGTTTTGAAAAGAATTACTTTTGATGGAATGATTCTAGGATGGCACAGAGCCAACGACACTGGATTTACAATGCCTAACGAGTCCCCTGTGTTGGGGGAATCCTTGGCTGCCTGTTTAGGGCAGCTTTTTGTGGCTGCTTTGCACTGTGGTAGCAATGCAGAGCTCTCAGATCTGGGCCTCAAGATTGTGTCCAATTCATCTGTTTTTCGAATAACAGTTGTCCATTTGTAACTTTTATAATAACAATTAAATATTATTGATATTACCATAGAGACTAGAACCCTGTGCTGTTTGCTCCTCTGTAGCACATTGCTTTTATTCCAATAAAAGTTAAATTAGTTTCACTGCAATGGCACAGCTATATTAATATTGTTTTTAACAACTTTATATGTTCCCTGCAGATCTATGGGAATTTTTTCTCCGAAGTCTTAGGCCCAGATCTTCAAAGGCTTTGGAAGTTAGGAGTCTAAATACCTTCAAGGATCTGGGCCTTAGTTAAAGACTTATTTAACTTTGGTAATTTCTGGGGCCCAATCAATGAGAACTTTTCCCTATAAGAAGTTCAGATTTTTTGAGACCAGGTTCTACAAACCCTCAATTACAAGGATAATCTGTACAGGTATAATGAACCTTTGTGAAGGGAGAGCCAGCACAAGGCCTATGCACGGCCATGTAAATCCCACTTAAACTCATTTTTTTTTTAGGATTTAAGTGGGACTTCAGTGGTGCATAAGCCTGGTTCTTACCCTGTGCACAATTGTGAATTTAACCCCAGGTGAATACTCTGATTGTATTTAATGAGGTTACTCATGTGAGTACAGATTTTTCAGGTCAGGCCTGTGGCTCTTAGAGAATTTATTATAAATCTATATTTACCAGAAAGTCCAAAATAGCTCTTTGAGCTTCATTCTGGTCAGTGATAAATAATGTACATCCCTTGTAACTTTCTGAGAAGGACTTTGAAAACCAAATCAGGAAATTAAACCCTTAAAATTATATTTAAACAACAGTAAGGCTCTGATGAAAACCAATGAATCCCAGGAAATGTAAAGCTGATGCTGAGACGTGCCACTATCTCTTAATTTTTCTACCAGATTGTGAATTAGAGATGTCACATAAGGCTGAATATGGAATGTTTTCACATTGTGTTAGTCTTCACATTTAAACAAAGATTCTTGACTATATGTGTTTCATTTTGAGTCACGAGGATTCCAGTTTATCCATTATTTTGTCATAATTACTCAGCTGTGTTTAGCATATCACCTGTTTAAAATATCAGAGCTGGTTTATTAGACGTTATTAGACCTGATCTTGCTACCATTGAGGTCCCTGGGAATTTTACTTCAGTGGGAGCAGGGTCAGTCAGGCTTGTCTTCTCCTATGAAGTTTACGGGTAGAACAAACAGACTTGCCATCTACTTTTGGAAACTGCTTGACTTTTCAGGGTCCATTCCGACATTAGGATTATGTCTTGATGTTCAATCTCAATCCAGCAGTTCATAATTTGTATGAACAAGGACAGATGACGTGCGGGCCCCTAAATGATTCCATTGTGTCTAGGCATGAGAGCTGGTGAGCACCTTCAACTCCCACTGAAGGTAATGGGAGTTGTGGGTGCTCAGCATCTCTAGGAACAGGTAAGATGTGAGAAGTGAAACACAGTTGCTGGTTGTGTTCACAGCATCTACCACTAGTTTGTGTCGCTACGTACTAGAGCACCTGCTGATGTTTAATGCTACAAGTGCTTAAGATGAAAAGCATCTGATGTGGGAAGAGTTCAAGTAAGAGGAGAGTAGCAAGCTGGTGAGTAGTGAGAAAACATGGAACGAAGAAAGAAAAGGGAGGAGAAGAGGTCAGAGGAAGAGTAAAACAGACGATACATTAAACAGATGAGTAGAGACAAAAGCAAAGATAAGAAAACTTATGTCACCTGGGAAAGCATCTCTTATCAGCTGTCAAGAAGAGCCACTGCCTACAGACAAGCTAGTTCAGGCAGTGGAAGGAGTGATGGGATCGGGGGGGGGGGAGGGGGGCTTAATTACCTTATTTAAATTAAGGAAAAACTGAGACTTGAAACTTACTTCTGAAGTTATGTATTTTTTGTCTGTGGTGGACACTGTTTCCCTTCATTAAATGTGTGAAATGAGCCCTGACGTTGAACTTTTACTTTCTCAATGGTATATAACCAGACTGAATTCAAAGCGTCACTGTAGATGTTCTTTGTAAGATACAGAACTCTTCCTCTCTTTGTGAAGGGAATAGTTAACAAATTAATAATCCGGATGAACAATTTGTGTTCATTTTCTCTTCTTCCCTGCTGCTGCACTCCTGCCCCTGTATCAATAGGTGGCAGTAGGAGACATTGTGAAGGTCACCAATGGGCAGCATCTTCCAGCAGACATGATCATTGTATCTTCCAGGTCAGATATACTGAGTGGGTGTGACATGATGCTTCTGCTGAACTGAGGTTTTAAAGAAATTATTTTTATCATTAGGAAGTGTAAACTTAAAGATCTTAGATGCCAATCCCCTCTCTTCCTCGCAGTGTGAACTGGATAACAACATTTCTACATCAAAAAGATATATTTGCCTTATCAGGGAAAGAAATGATCCTATCCAGTCACACTCTCATTTCATTTGCATTGTGAATAACTTCTCAAGAGCAGCCAGGTAAGATGGTGTTCAAATTGGTGGTGCTTGAAACTGAGCTCACTGTAGCATTTTGGGAAATTGACTCTGGCAGATTTGTAGGGAGGGGATTCGGTATGACAAAAGGTGAGTGCAGTCAAATTGCTCAGTGATTTTTGAAAGGCCTCTCATTTCTAAAAGGTCTTCACTGCTAAAAAAAAAAAAAGTGCAATTTTTTTACCTCAGTGTAACTGGGAAGCACGAGCTGTCCTGAGGTAAAAACACAGTGAAGACCCAACACTTTAGTTTTATCGTGAGGTAAATTCACTGAGGACAAGGGGGGTGTAGAGCTGTTCAGCTCATGATATAACTTGTCCTCACTGTGTTTTTTACCTCAGGACTGCTCCTGTATGTTACTCACCCCAAGGTATAAAACACACCCTTTTTAACAGTGAAGACAAGCCTTCAGAGGATTTTGCAGCTAAGTGATTTTTGGTGGTGATCAAAAGAACTTATCTTTAGTTTTGTTTCTTTGTATTAATTCAATTGAAAAAAATTCCAGCAAGTTCCCCCCACACTTGGTGCCCAGCCCCCAAGTACTTGTGCCACCTTCTTCCACTGCAGAGTTAACTGGAGTTATGTATGATCAAGTTACTTCTCTTGAGTTAGCCTCGCTTGAGAGAAAGCAGTCGCACTGCAGAATAACATTTGAGCTGCTGTGTCCACTGCTCTGGTGCTTCACTTATTCATGTGTGTCACTAAAGTTTAGTCTATACTACAAACTTATCCACACCCCTGGGCATCCTAGTTATACCAATTTAACCCCTGGTGTAGACAGTGCGAGGGCTTCTCTTGTTGACATAGCTACCACCTCTCGGAGAGGTGGAGCTCCTACGCTGATGGGAGAAGCTCTTCTTTTGGTACCGGTAGTATCTTCACTAAGTGCCATAGCACTGTATGTGTAGACAAGCCCTGGGACTTCTGGGGGCATATCTCATGGGTCTTTGCACTGCAGTTAGATGAGCTGCTCTTTAAATTCTTTCTTAGGGCTTGTCTATACTTACGCGCTGGTTCGGCGGCAGGCAATCGAACTTCTGGGTTCGATTTATCGCATCTTGTCTGGACGCGATAAATCGAACCCAGAAGTGCTCGCCGTCAACTCCGATAATCCTGCTTGGCGAGAGCAGTACGCGGAGTCGACGGGGGAGCCTGTCTGCCGCGTCTGGACCATGGTAAGTTCGACCTAAGGTACGTCGACTTCAGCTACGTTATTCACATAGCTGAAGTTGCGTACCTTAGTTCGAATTGGGGGGTTAGTGTAGACCAGGCCTTAGTAAATTATGGGAGAACTTGTCTGTCCTCTCTGGGTGCATGGGAGGGAATTGTGAGAAGGCATTGGAGGACTGTCAGCACTCGAGTGGAACTAGCTTGTGGCCACACTCTAGAGTGGTCATGCTAGCATCTGCTGAGTTGCGCTCTCTGAAGTTTTAGCCTGTACCCCCTGATGGGCCAGCCAACTTGTGTTTAAAAGCACCACCACACTTGAGTTAGGAGCAACATTTGAGTTATAATTTGAGTTAACTTTGCAGTGAAGACAAACCCTAAGACTGCAGGTCTTCTCTTCACCACCCAAACATCAAGCAAGGGATCTTGTGGGTGTTCTTCTCTCTAACTACCAATGGCCACAGGTCACCCTGATCCCCAGGTCCTGAAATTCCCTCCTGGAGAGGGAAACAGATGACTAACCTTCTGAGAAATGTCTTTTCTGAGCTATTGGCCTACATTTCCTGCCCTGCCCTCACTTCCTGTCTCATTCTTGTGTCACCAAGAGAAGCAGTGGAGATAGCAAAAGGTAAAAATGAAGATCTGAAATTTCAAAAGTGACTAGAGTTTGGGGGTGCTGCAGTTTTAGGGTGCCGAATTGAAATTCCATAAGGTGTCCTGAGGGTGCTCAGTAAGTCTGAAAAATATTGTCCCTTTAATCATGACTCAGGTTGAGCACCCAAAAACTGAGGTACCTCAAATACCTAGTTGGTTCTAGGATTTAGGTAAAAATTTAAAAATAAGATTTATTTAAATAAAAGCCCCAAATTATTATTGATTATTTATTACTAGCCAGGTGATTCCCACATTTAAGTGCAGGTAGTGGATACAACCACACTTTAATCAGAATGGCAATTTCCAGTTTTGAGGGATACTCATTCCATTTTGGGATTTCTCCCCCAACATTTTATATTTAAACTTTCTTTCCCACTTACCTGCTTCATTGGGATTTAGTTCTTAAACTACATGGGCCAAATTATTCTGTCAGTACCACCCCAATAACGCCACTGATGTCAGTGAGGTTACACTGGTATAATTAAGGGCATAATTTGGCCCTGCATATGCTGTTTAATTTACAAAATGCTTTGCTTTTAGTATTGGCCATTTCTGTTGTGGTTTTGCTTTTACCATGGTAGCTTTGTTAGGTACATAATGGTTCTTTGAAATGGTAATAATAATAAAATAGCCCTCAGTTCACCAGAAAGCTTTGCATGCTCTGCAAAGATGGATTGTTTGATTTGTATATGGTATGTGCTGTATTAAGGTATTGTGTGTATGTGTGTACAGGTATATTGTTTTGACTGATAAAAATAAATTAAGGCGTCAGTGTCTATTATTTTGATTATTCACATAAAGATGATATTCAAGGGATCTTACAGACAGCAGAAATTCTTAAGGCAGAAAAAAAGACCAAAAGCAATTAAAGACCATATTTGGATCTTATTTGCACTGGGTATAAGAGGCATTTTCAGTTATAGATACAGATGTGAAGGACTGTGTGTAAAACTTTCTTGGCCTGTGATACAAGTGCTGCTTCTGATCCACCATCTAGATTGCAGTGAATTTGCTGTTCATAATACAACCAAAAATATGGACCATTGTGGTTTATGTATTAGAGTCTGTAGTGTCCATTGGATTTGATCTGTTAGTTTGCCCATATGTGGGAAGCTGGGAACCTGTGTGCCAGCTCCCATTGCTGTCTGACTTCTGAAAGAAAATTTATTTCTCTGGAGACCACATATATATCTGTGTATATGGCTAGATCTGCATACCTGCATCTGTCTGGCATTCAGGTGTCTGGCAGTCAGGAAAATGGCAGCAATACAAGGGTTAATTTAAATCTGATTGCTTCAGGAGGTATAGAACAGCATCTCAATGTATAGAAAGTAGTCTGCAAAAACTGGAAGATGAAATGCATATCTGGGTCCAAGTAGGCAGTGAATTCCTTCATTGTGATGCATAGCCATAAGTGAGGATGTCTTTTTAAAAGATACGCTCTAGGAATTATTTTGGGGGAGTTCTATGGCTTGTGTTATAAAGGAGATCAGATGGTCATCAGGCCTTGAAATCTATGAATTTATGAACTACAGAGCATGATAAATGGGTACAAACTCTGGGCAAGATTCTAATACTCCTCAGGTGTGCCCTGAGAGTAGGCACTCTGTGAAAGCAGCATCATTGTGCACCTGAATTTGACCCATACTTAGCTCTCTCCCACCCTCGGACAGACTATTCCAGCCAGGAAGAGGAGTAATTTCTGTAAGACAGGGTTGTGTGGGGATGTGTAAGAGCACAAACACTCTAGTAGAGCACACCCCTTGCGTCTAACCCTGGTTCCAGAATGCCTCTCTGTGGCTCCAACCACAGGACACCTGCAGAGTTGCCTCTGCAAGTTTGGGGGGAACTAGAATCAGGGAGGTGGAACATTAACATCTTCTGCTGCCCTTACAGCCATGGCTTTTAGGTGGTTTGTATGAGCAACCTATAGCCAGATTTGGCTCTATGGGGAAAAAATGTACAAAGGTATGAAGGGAGCTGGTGCCTAACTGTCCTTAGTACTTTGAAAATCTCCCCTGTTTTAATGTTGCTATGATTTTCCAGCATTCTTGCTCAACAAATTTGGGGAAGAAAAATTCTAGAAGGAGAACCTGACAAAAGTGAAACAGTTGAGTTATTAAATAATGTGAAGAATTGAAGCAGAGGTTCTTTAATATTTTCTAGAAGTGATGTGTACTTATGTTAAAGCTCCTTGTTTTTGCTGGCTAGCATCTGTACTGATTCAGTTAGAAGTGTTCTTTTAAGAAATCATTTAAGTCATTTTTAAGTGAAGTAATTTTAAAAGGGATTTTTAAAAAATGGCACTCTGTCATTCACCCTCAGAATTTAACTTTTTGCCATATAACGTACTGAGAATAGTTATAGCTGGGTACTTTCAAAGCACAAGTAAGGCTCAATGTAATTGTTTTATAAAATGTTTAATCATGAAAATTTTACTGTGCTTTCTGCAGTGAACCTCAGGCAATGTGCTATATTGAAACATCTAATCTTGATGGGGAGACTAATCTTAAAATACGACAGGTAAAATTACATTTATTTTGTTAGTGTATAATGTTAACTAGGAAGTCCTGTTTAGCAGTTAGGAAAGGGACTTGGGTGTGAGGAGATCTGGATTCTAAATGCAGCTGTATTTCTCTTGACTAGTTACTTATGCTCTCGCTGCCAGTTTCTGCATCTGTTGAATGGAGGTGGTAATAATTGCTGTACAGATTTGTTGAGAGACTAAATTAAAGAGAGGCATGTTCCTATGGATTTAAACATGGGAATGGACATCAGGAAGATCCTGGCTATGAAGCTTATGTCTAGTGTGGCCTTCAAACAAATATTTAACTTCTCTGCCT
This sequence comes from Terrapene triunguis, assembly GCF_002925995.2. NCBI lineage: Eukaryota > Metazoa > Chordata > Testudines > Emydidae > Terrapene > Terrapene triunguis. The sequence goes on along the minus strand of NW_020664490.1, from coordinate 3,241,522 downwards.
CACTTTCCCCCTCTCTAATAACAGCAGTATTATTCCCAGGGCTGCTGTAATTACATGCTTGTTAAGTGCTTTAAACATGAATTTACTCTCTCTTGATCTGACAGAACCTGCATTTGATGACCTTCTGGTCATGTTGCAAAGCATATGGGCCTGATTCTCATTTACACTGAGGCTGCCTTATACCACTCTGGCAGCGTAAATAGACCTTTAAAGAGTGTGAATTAGACGTATCCACTTCAAGGCTCCTTTACACTGCCAGAGAGGTGTAAAGGTGAATCAGGGCCTGTGTTTTTACCCATGCTTTCTCCGACTCCTAAGTGTGAGCACCTCAGTCTTTGGGTGGGGAGCAGCATGGAGCTGAGATTGGTACTTTTGTGTGAGTAAAAAGAATTAACTGACACTCTTATGTACATCCTACTTAAGGGGATCCCCGTAATCACAGAGCCAGAGGCCAAGCTCCCACCATCCTCCTGCCCATCCCCAACATCCCCTGCAGTGGTTTATCAGAGCTGATGCAGAACCCTTGGAGCGTGGCGTCCCTTTACATGCCCTCTCCATACCTTATACAGCCTGGATACAGTGGCTGTTCTGTACCGGGGGTGTCAGTCATGTTGTGCCCATGATAAACTTCACCCAGAAGGACACATTTTATTTTATGCAAATATATCTGTACAAAATAAGAGAAGTTGAGAGGTGAGAAAATAAGTTTGTATTTTAAATGTTTGGGAAATGTAAAGTTATCAGAGAAGGGGAGTTAGAGATTCTCCTCTTACTTACCCCGGTATCAATTGGAAGTAACTCCATTTAGTCACTGCAGCTGCTCAAATCTAAAACTAGTGTGCAAGGAGAATCAGGGCATTGAGCACATTAAGATGCAATTGCATGTGACTGCAGCATACCCCTGACAGTATCAAAGCAGCACTTGGAAACCTGTGTACTTCACTGCCAGATGATTAACAAATCAAAGAAACCATTATGGTTTACTAAAGGAACTATCAAAGGTAGGAAAGTGCTGGGTTTCAAGCACAATAAGCCATGAGAAGTGTATTTGAAATGCCATGATTTGATTATTACACACTATGCTTGTGGTCAGAGTTGGAATTTAGCTGCCCAAAGTAGAGACCCAGTTTCGTTGACACTCCTCTTCATTTATAAGAGGTGCAGGATGTAATGTGTTCCTCCTGGGGTGCCACCTGGAACTGGGGTACCACTGAGCCCTCTGACTCACCAGCCTGGGCTCTCTCTCACCCTGTGCTGCCGTGACAAGCTGCAGACCCGCTACTGGTCCTACACTTCCACCAGCATTCACACAGGCAGGGACGCACCCAGCTGCAGTTACATGGAAGCTGGCCACCCACTGCATGAACCAACAATAGAGAGGCTACAGCCAAAATAACCACCAGCTTCCCAACCTAGGACCCCAGGGCTGTACCGTCCTGCCCTGGTCAAAACCCCGACCAGTATGAATTTATTTTCCAGTTCGGCAACAACCTTTGCCCCTTGAGCTAAGATTTTGAAGCACTTCATTCAAAGTCACTGGTTTAGATAAAGCAAAGACAAGTTTATTAACTACAAAAGGTAGATTTTAAGTGATAGCAAACAGATCAAAGCAGCTTACCTAGTAAATAAACAAAAACTCAAACTAAATTTAACATACTAGAACAGGGGTCGGCAGCCTTTCAGAAGTGGTGTGCCGAGTCTTCATTTATTCACTTTAATTTAAGGTTTCGCGTGCCAGTAATATATTTTAACCTTTTTAGAAGGTTTCTTTCTATAAGTCTATAATATATAACTAAACTATTGTTGTATGTAAAGTAAATAAGGTTTTTAAAATGTTTAAGAAGCTTCATTTAAAATTCAATTAAAATGCAGAGCCCCCCGGACCAGTGGCCAGGACCCGGGCAGTGTGAGTGCCACTGAAAATCAGCTCACGTGCCGCCTTTGGCACGCATGCCATAGGTTACCTACCCCTGTACTAGAAGGATAGGATTTGAATTAACAATCTCTCTCCCTGACTGATGGTACAAGCAGGGCTTGCAGATTCTCAAGGCACAAGCTGCACTTGCTTCGGATCCCCACCCCAGTTCCAAGTCCTTTTCCTTAGGAGCTTCTCTTAGGTGTTCAGCTGTGGGGGAGTGAAGAACAACAGATGATGTCACTCCCTGCCTTATATAGCTTTAGCATATGGCAGGAACCCTTTGTCCCAAACTCAGTTTGTGGAAAAACACTGGTATCCAAGATGAAATTCCGTGTCATGTGGCCTGGTCACATGCCCTTGCATACCTTGCTGAGTCATAGCAACCATTACTTACAGGCTGTCTGGAGCATTCTCAGGAAGGCTCACCAGGTGGAGCATAAGCTTCTCCTAAAGCCTATTGTTTTTCCTAATGGCCCATTACCTTGAATAGGCCCTTCATAGCCGACTATCTATCTGGAAGCATTTTGCCTAGTGGGTGTCACCCAGGTGTGATTACATGTGAAATACAGATACGCAGTCAATATTCATAACTTCCGATACAAAAATGATACGTGCATACAAATATGATAATCATATTTAGCAAATCATAACTTTTCCAATGACAGCTCATATGACCTATCTTGTACAAAATGCATCATAATAATGCCATTGTAACTTACAATTCATATTTGAAAACATTTATATTTGCTTCCATTTTAATTTTGTTTGAGAAAATGTGATTGTATCTGCAGGTCTGATACCAAGGACAGTAGTCTGGGGCGGCATCCTCTGCAGATTTTATTTATATATGTGTCACTGCATTTAAAAAATGTGGACCTGATTCTCCAACTGCCTTACAACGTGGAGTCTCACTTGAGCAAACAAGATGGAAAATGGGTATATGGCAGTGATTTACACTCACTTTCCACTCCCTTCGCTCAAGGGTAACTTATGACACTAGGTAAAAAGCAGTGAAGAATCAGGCATGTGGTTTCTAAATTTCAGAAAATTGCATGTTTGAGTATGGCTAGTGATACATATGATAAATCTTACACTGCCCTCCCAATAAATCAATACATTGGGTTAAATTCTTGGCTGCGTGTGCAGTCTGCACTGAGTGCAATAGGATGGGGGAGCTGCAAAGGAGCTGGATGCAGTTCCTCAATCCTGGGGGCAAGAGAGGACCAGTTTGGCACCCAGCATAGTTTAAGTCAAGATTGGATGTGTTCATGAAAGAGATGCTCTAGGAATTATTTTGGGGAAGTTCTACAGCTTGTGCTATACAGGGGGGCAGACTAGATAACAATGATCCCTTCTGGCCTTGGAATCTATTAATCTGTGGTGAGTTAGCAATCAACCCTGAGCCAGGGCAGAGCATGGTTGTACTGCCCCAGGAGCGGCCCAAGAGGGAGAGTGTGACTTAGCTACACGTGTCAATAAGCTACATTGCCCCATGTGGGAGGAGGGCAGAACCAAAGCTGCTCTCATTCCTTGTTTCTTCCCGCTCCCTCCTGCCCGCTTGTGCCGAGTGGGGGAGCGTAAAAGTTCTGTGAAGCCCGTTTTCCATCCAGCGCTATGAATGGTTGTAGAGGCAGCTGGCACAATCTAGTAAGGAGGTGCCTTATGCCACTTTACTGCCTTGAGTGCCCATGCAAGCTAGGGCAAAATCTCGTCCTTATTAAGTAAACAATTTCTGTGGGGCTTACAGAGCCCCTGAATCCCATAAGCAGCAGAAGAAGCTCGAGTACTAAGTCAATGTACTCAGCTATGCCTCTGTCTCTCATTTGTTGGGATACATTATAGAACCACATGTGGAAAATTAAACTAACAAGAAAAGTTGATTTGACAGGCATCTCCTCTGGCTTGGTCTCTTGCAGGGATTGACTCAAACTGCTAGTCTTCAGTCGAGAGAAGACTTGATGAAAGTGTCTGGGAAGATAGAATGTGAAGGACCCAACCGTCACCTCTATGACTTCATTGGAAACTTGCGCTTAGATGGCCAAAGGTATCAACTTTACTGAAAAGCGATAGTTGTCTTCTGTTAAGAAATATGTCTTATGTGTATGTGTGCACCGTGGCTTCTCTGGCAACACAGAAAGAACATAAAGGTATTTCTGTGGGTGACTACTAACTGGTGCATGAGCTGATCGTCAGCTAGTGTAAAATGGTGTAGCTCTATTGACTTCAATGGACAGTCTTTACCTTAAGTGGTAGAGGCCTGTGAGTTCTGGAACTAGAGGACCTGGGTTCAGTGTTCCCTCTAATTCTTCACACCCATGTGCGGAATTAATTTTGTTATGTGCACCAATATGGAGATGATGTGTGACACATCACCTTCATATCGGTGCACATAACAAAATTCATGTGGTGGGGTGGGGCCGAGGGGTTCGGAGTGTGGGAGGGGGCTCAGGGCTGGGGCAGAGGGTTGAGGTGCAGGGGTGTGAGGACTCCGGCTAGGGGTGCGGGTTCTGGGGTGGAGCCGTCAATGAGGGGTTTGGGGTGCAGGAGGGGCTCCGGGGCTACGGTAGGGAGAGAGGACTCCCCCCAGCTCTCTCTCCCTGTGGCAGCACCTGGGCTGGCGGGGGAGAGGGGCCTCTCCCTGATGCAGCAGCTCTGGGGCTGGGGCCGCAGGATAGGCGCCCCTCCCCCAGCCCCCAGAGGTCCGGGCTGGGGCTGGGTTCAGGGAGGGGCACCCCGGCCACGACAGGTCTGGGCCAGGGCTGGGTTCGGGCCGGGTGCCCCGTGACAGGTCCAGGCCAGGGCTGGGTTCGGGGAGGGGTGCCCCATGACAGGTCCAGGCTGTGGCTGGGTTCGGGCAGGGCTGCCCAGGTTCAGGGCTGGGCAGGGCTGCCCGGGTTTGGCCCAGGGCAGGGGTGCCCCAACCGCGGCAGGTCCGGGCTGCAGCATAGTTGGGGTCGGGTGGACCGTCCTGGCCGTGGCAGGTTGGTGGCTGGGCTATATTGGGGCTGAGGGAGGGGCGCCCCTCCCCCGGCCACAGCAGGTCCCTCCCCTCAGACGGGTTCCCTGAGCACCTGCGCCGCACTAAATAGGCTGCTGCTCAGCCATGCAGCTTACAGGGAATTTAGCCAGGATTCCAGTCCCACCTTTGCAAATGATGATTGTTTATTATGGGAGAAGTAATAGCCCTTTCATAGTTGAGCTTGCAACCACAGTTCCTTTTTAAGGGTAATTTAGATCCCTCTTGTAACTCTTAAAAGAAAAAGTTTCCTGCTTCAGTCATATAAATTCAAGTATTTTAATCCATAGAAATTAAAGTGCTTTAAAAAGAAGGGGAAGTGTCATTATGCTCATTTTATAGGTGGGGAAACTAAGGCCTGGTCTACACTAGAAAATTAAGTCAGTTTAACTACATCGCTCAGAGGTGTGAAAAATCCACACCTCTGACCAGTGTAGTGAAGCTGACCTAAGCCCCAGTGTAGACAGTGCTAGGTTGACGGAAGAATTATTCCATTGACCAAGCTACCCGCCTGTCGGGGAGGTGGATTACCTACAGCAGTGGGAGAACCCCTCCCATCAGCACAGATAGTGTCTGCACTGAAGCGCAGCGATTCAGCTGTGCCGCTGTAGCATTTCAAGTGTAGACGACCTCAGGTGCAGAGAGATGAAATGCCTTGCCCCAGGTAACACAGCAGACTAGTGGCAGAGTTGAGAATAGCACCTGACTCCCCTCTGACAGGCCACTGGATCCTGCTGCTTTCTGAAAATGTTGATTACTTAGTGACTAAGTACTTTTTGAGATTAAAAGTCTTTTTAGTGGCTCATTTTTGAAAAGTTTGCCAATTGTCTCGTGCTGTTTATGTCCCTCCGTTTGCTCAACAGAAATCACATTAGCTGGGGTGTTATTTAGGGCAGTCTTGAGGCTGTTCTATAACATGCTGGATGCCAAACTGGGAACTGTAGCCAGCTCCTTTGCAGCTTCCCCCACCTTGCTGCACTGTGCAGAGACTGGAATGCAATCGAGGAGCGAACTCAATGTATTTATTTATGGGTGGGCAGTGGCAGATTTATGCAGGAGGTCCCTAAATATTAATTTCCTTCCAAGTGCTGGGTTTTGTAAATGATATGAAAGGGGAGTATCCAAGAAAAGAAGCATGTGTTCATATAATGAAAAATAACTTTCTTGAATGGTTAGAATATCTTCAGAGTCATTTAAAATATCTGTACTTATTTTTTCTTTATTCTTGGCTTCTAGTCCGGTTCCCATTGGGCCTGACCAGATCTTGCTGAGAGGTGCACAGCTTAGAAACACCCAATGGGTCCTAGGAATTGTTGTATACACAGGACATGACACAAAGCTCATGCAGGTAAAATGGATTGGAAATAATATCTCGCATGTGTTTTGATGGAAATCGGTATTCTCTATTTCTGTATTCTGCCTGTCCTTATGAGTTGATTATGCAAAATAAAGTGTCGGTCATTATATTTGTAATGCAGTAGCATCCAGAAGCCTCGAGTGAGATTGGGACTCCACAGTGCTGGGTGCAGTATGCGCTCTTAGTACCTGCTAGGAAGAGCTTACAACATACATTTTTTACATGATGAAGGTTAAGATTTTGTCATAGTTATTTTTAGTAAAAGTCACAGACAGGTCACAGTCAATGAACAATAATTCATGGAAGCCTGAGCCCTGCCACCCAAATGGGGGCGGGGGGTGACAGCTTGAGCCCTGCTGCCCAGGGCTCACCGTGCCGCAAAGGGCTGATGGCCCTGCCGCATGGAGCTGACAGCTGAAGTCCCATTGCCTGGGGCTGAAATCGCGGATATCACCAAAAATCATGGAACCCATGACCTCCGTGACAGACTCGTATCCTTAGACATGATATATAGAACTAACTTTTTAAAACCTAAATGTATAAAGTAAGTACCATTGCAGCCTTCCCAGAGCACCATGGTAACGCAAGCTTTTCCATGACTCTCACGCAGAATAAAGAAGTGAAATAACAAGGAGAAGTAATGTCAACTGTGACTCTGCACTACACCCCTGTTCACTTTCTGGAACAAGCAATCTTCTGTGGGCTGTAATCCTGGAAGAAATTATCTACTTCTAGAACAATAAATCCAGTTAAAATCTTTCCATGCATTAATATGTGCCCTGATCCTGCAAGTAGTTCTATTCAGCCAGGTTCCATCAGACTTTAGTTCGGCTTTTTTAAGTTTTAAGGCTGTAAAAGAGAATTATACTTGGCTGCTGTTGAACTGTGTCTAAAAACTTGCAGTGCACAAGAGCTGAGGGGAGGATTTAGGGAGCATTTTCCCCCTTAGAGCCTGTGCAGAAACTAGAGAAAATTGCAATCCTTGCATTCTTTTGAGGGCAGTAACTCCTGCTCTCTGCTAGTGTTCCCCTGGGAGCTAGACCAGGGGTGGGCAAACTGTGGCCCGGGGGCTGCATCTGGCCCTCCAGGCATTTTAATCCGGCCCTTGAGCCCCCGCTTGGGAGCAGGGTCTGGGGCTTGCCCCGCTCTGGTGCTCCAGCTGGGAAGCAGGGTCAGGGGCTTGTCCCACTCCGTGCAGCTTCCAGAAGCAGCAGCAAGTCCCCCCTCTGGCTCCTACACGTAGGGGCAGCCAGGGGGCTCCGCACACTGCTCCCACCCCAAGTGCTGCCCCCACAGCTCCCATTGGATGGGAACCGCGGCCAATAGGAGCTGCAGGGGTGGCGCCTGCGGACAGGGCAGCGCGCAGAGCCGCCTGGCCGTGCCTCTGCTGCTTAAGGTAAGCACCACCCAGAGCCTGCACCTCTGACCCCCTCCCATGCCCCAACCCCCTGCCCCAGTCCTGATCCCCCTCCCGCCCTCTGAACCCCTTGGTCCCAGCCCGGAGCACCCTCCTGCACCCTGAACTCCTCATTCCTGGCGCCACCCCAGAACCTGCACCCCCAGCCAGAGCCCTCACCCGCTCCCGCACCCCAGCTCCCAATTTTGTGAGCGCTCATGGCCTGCCATAAAATTTGCATACCCAGATGTGGCCCTCGGGCCAAAAAGTTTGCCCACCCCTGAGCTAGACCCTCAGAGGCAGGGACATGGCCTTGTTCTTTACCTGCCTTGGCCATCAGAGTGGGATGAATAGGCTGGAGGGAGTATGCTCAGCTCCCAGAAGAGATTGAGTATAGTACATATCCCCTATGTCTGACTCACAACAGTAGTCTGTTAGTCTCTGTGTGTATGTGTATAATACCACCATAGTGGCTAGGGGCCCTAGTCATAGACTTTGCATAAATAATATATTTAACTGGCTGGGGGTGGAGTTTGAGAACAAAGTAGCTAAGTCCACAGTTTTAAGACTCTGAAAATTAACTGTGCACAGAGGAACTAAGGAGAACAGTCCCACCTTTGTAGTTATTGTAATATTATTTAGCAGTTTTTCTCACCATTTGCTATTGTTATCGCCATACTTAAACCAATTCTCAAGGCTGTTTCTGCTTTTGTTCAGAATTCAACCAAAGCCCCTTTGAAGAGATCAAATGTGGAGAAGGTGACCAACATGCAGATTCTGGTTTTATTCTGCATCCTTCTGGTCATGGCCCTTGTGAGTTCTGTGGGTGCCTTACTATGGAACAGAACACATGGTGAAGTCATCTGGTACCTTGGCTCAAATGGTGAGAGTTTGATTGCAGGTGGTCCATTGTCTGTGTGTTAAAACAGTGAGAGCTCATAAAGTTTGAGGATTCTACAGAGCATGCCAGGCCATTTATCTTTGCCAAATAAATGCAGAAAAGAGGCCCATAAATAAAAATCAAAGCCAGCAGCTAACTTTATTTGACAATGTATTCTAGAAACAGCCTGCAGTAACTATGGAGCCCAGCTTGCCTGCGAATGTGCTGTTGAGGGATGCAAGATGTTCCCCCCTCCCAAGGTCTGAGAATGCTGCTAGGCAGCTGTCCAAAAATAAAGTGGGATCATAGAATATCAGGGTTGGAAGGGACCTCAGGAGGTCATCTAGTCCAACCCCCTGCTCAAAGCAGGACCAATCCACAGACAGATTTTTGCCCCAGATCCCTAAATGGCCCCCTCAAGGATTGAACTCACAACCCTGGGTTTAGCAGGCCAATGCTCAAACCACTGATGGAGAGTTAAATATCAGGTGCCTCATACAGTGGTGCAAAATGCCACTCAAAGATGACCGAAAGACTCCTTATTTCAGTTATGAAAAATTGATTGGGGCACTGTAACTTACTGAATTGGGTTAAGGATTTGTGGTATCAGCCTCCTTTCTGTCGATCAATCCTTTCGTCTACATACTTCAGCCACAACCTCTTTTCACCAGAGCCTAGGCTGGTGTAAAGTGTCACAACTCCACTGACTTTAATTTAATGCTGATTTATGTCAGCTGAGGATCTGTCTCTCTGTGTTTTAGTTAGCCCATCTATAAATTGGAGCTGATGATCTCCCCTATATGGATATCCTGAAGATTAATGTTCACACATTAAGTATTATTGCTGTCTTTGTATTTGCAGGACCAGGTTGTTCTAGCTTACAACAGAGGGGTAATTTTGCAATTGCAAAACTCTGATCCTTTATAGTGTGTGTGTTTTATTTAAGGACTCCATTTTACTTCCTTTTTGCTACCTGTATTTACTTATGAGATTAAATAGTAACACAAAGATACGGATATTGTGAAAACACATCAAGATAGAATATAAGTCATTCTGCAGGAGAGAGATTTTTGGCATTTCAATTTCTATTACAATCACCTAGAAAATGTGTCAGACATTGGCTATTGTGTTACTGACACTATCTTGGGATGCAGACCTAAATAAATAAATGTCACTGGAATTGTGTAAATCTTTTACTGGTAGTGGTAAAACCGCTGGCAATGGCTGAGCTGTCATCTGTTTCAGATGAACTGCAATTATGGTACCTTTACTGAAAAAGATCCAATCTCTGAGGAGGAGTGGAGTGGCATTGATAGCAGGCTATATAGATCTCAAGACCCATTCTTCATTGAACTAGCTTTGACTTCAGTTTATGTCAATCATGTTCTTTCCATTTTAATCACTGTTACTGCTACTAGAGATTGTTTTTAAAAAAAATAGTGTTGCCAGATTTAATAAAAATTCTACACAGGAAAAATATGAAACACAAGATATGTAAATGACTGGAAGAAGCAGTGATGAATAGAAACAAATGGAATATGATTTGGAATGGAGAGTACTCAAAAGTTATAGGGACTGATCTCACAAACTGGTGTAAATTGAGAATAACTTTGCTGAAATCAATGTAGTATCATTCCTGAAGTCAAGATATCGCCCACAAGTATTGTCTCACCTAGGGAGATGCATTTTCAAAGCAGTCTCATGAGTTACACACAGAACCAGTCATTCTTTCTTATTGTCAGAAAAGGGGAGTATACTTTATTCTTTCATAACCAAAACTTCAAACCTGGGTGCCTAACCAGAGTGCCTAATTCTCACAAATGTCTGGGTAGAAAAAAGCTTCTTTGCCCATTCAGCTTGCCTCTTGGTTTTCCTTAGAGACTGGTCCAAGCTGCAGAAAATTCTTCTCCATATCTGGATTTTAAACACTCCCAAGTTCAGAAGCATTTGGACCCAGATTTTGGTTCAGCCTGGCATAAATATTGAGCCATTTAAAAATTTATATTTAACTAGGTTTCAAAGCTTCTGAGAATTCAGGAGTGTTCATCTCTGGCTCTCATCTCTGCCTCTTCAGTTTTTTCTCAGATTCATTTGCCTGGATTCTTCAGTTCCTATACTCTTAAATGACTGTTTTTCTTAAGCTCATTTGTACTTGTTACTTCTATGCATTTATTTGGGCAACTTATCTAGCATATTCATTGCTGGTAAAACCATTTTATTTGGATACCTTATTTAGTTTTAATTACACATCTCTTTGATTGTGATCTTTTTTCAATTCTCACTGGAGTGAATAGTTTACCGAACTTGCCAACACTGGAAGCTATAAATACAGATATGTGGTGAAAATAATTGGGACACACCTTCTAACTCTATTGAAATATGTGGAACAAAACCAGCTTTTTGGAGAGGCAGAGTGAAAATGTGCTGCTAGAAATAATATCTGTAGTTCTTCAGTGGGGACAGATGGCATGTATACAGGATTACCAGATCCCTTTGGACTGTAATATGGAATATTGCACTTCTAGTAACCTGCTTACAGAACTGAGAATAAACTCAGTTACTCACAAATCTAAATCTCATGTTTCACACAGTGTGCACATAGCACAGCTAGCCTTTCCCCTTTTCTGAAGTTGATGTAATATGTGTAGGGCCCTGCCAAATTCACAGTCCATTTTGGTCAATTTCACGGCCATAGGATTTTTAAAATTGTAAATTTCATGATTTCAGCTATTTAAATCTGAAATTTCATGGTGTTGTCATTGTAGGGGTCCTGACCCAAAAAGGAGTTGTGTGTGTGTGGGGGGAGTCACAAGGTTATTGTGGGGGGAGGTTTGCGGTACTGCTCCCCTTACTTCGGCGCTGCTGCTGGTGGTGGCGCTGCCCTCAGAGCTGGGCATCTGGATTTGGTATTGCCACCTTTACTTCTGTGCTGCTGCCTGCAGAGCTGGGCCTTCAGTCAGCAGCCGCCACTCTTCGGCCGCCCAGCTCTGAAGGCACCAGCGCAGAAGTAAGTGTGGCATGATATGCTGTTGCCACCCTTAGTTCTGCGCTGCTGCTGGTGGAGCGCTGCCTTCAGAGCCGGATGCCCGGCCAACAGTCGTCACTCTCCAGCCACCCAGTTCTGAAGGCAGCACAGAAGTAAGGGTGGCAATATCGTGACCCTAAAATAACCCCCTCCAGCTCCCTTTTGGGTCAGGACCCCCAATTTGAGAAACACTGGTCTCCCCCATGAAGTCTGTATAGTATAGGGTAAAAGCACACAAAAGACCAAATTTCACAGCGGGGACACCAGATTTCACGGTCCGTGACGCGTTTTTCATGGCCGTGAATTTGGTAGGACCCTAAATATGTGTATGTATATATCAATTTTAAAAAACACCTCTACAAGTTCTAGGCACCCTAACGTGTAATTAATATTACAGTAAAACCCAAGCAGCATTAGAATAATCATTCAACAAGGAACTTTGCCAGTCAGCCACCTTTTCACCTCTTTGTCACTCTGGGAAGACTATCCTCAGCCCTTCCCCCAAATGCCCTCAAACAGAAGTGTTTTGCAGTGTGCCTGGAAGGTCACCAGATTCAGGCTGTTTTGGATCAAGTAGGGGGAGCAAATTCAGGAGGTCTTATAGCAGATGCCCTGCCAGCAGCCCCGTCATATATGAATACTTCGTTACAATACTGGGAGAATTTCAAACCAGCTCTGATCTTTTATTGGTGTAGAAAATAACTTCTGTCCCATATTTAGACATTTTAGGTAAAAAGTCTTCTTTTGTTTATCATCTTTTAAAACAATACATTGGGTGAGATTTTCACTTTTCAGTTCTATTTTATTCTATTCAGGTTCTTACACCGTGCTATCTGAGCACTTGTTATGGCAGGGGAACTGGGATAAAGAAGTTCTGTGCGCCGTGACAGCTCCTGGGGGCATTGTGTCTGAGGCAGTCGTAATGGGCTTGATTCTGATATCCGTTGAACCATTTTTTACATTGTTTTGCAGAAAGTTAACTGGAGTTTGTCCTGAATTTGTACTGGTGTAAGTGAGATCAGGATAAGGACCATGGTGTCCAGGAGTGCACACAAATAGCATTGTCTACAACCTTCAACAGAATGAAGCATGCTGGCAGGAGAGGAGTGGGGCAGGGCCATGACCTGGATTTAGTTTTGCCCTACCCATTGCTAGCATTGCTTTCTGCACTGGAATCTTATGTGCCATGAAAGCAAGAAGCAAGATTTTGTTTGTCTCCTGTGTAGGGGCACAAGGTAGAAGGAAAATGCCTAGAGCCCTCACCTACCCACATGAGGGTAGACACAATCTAGCCCTTTTCAATAAATTGAATAAAGTCAATAAATTGAAAAGGTCTGTTTTGTGGAGAGAAAATAGATGTTCATCTATGTATGCCATTGGTTTAAAATGGGAACTCTCCACAGAATTAACACTGTAAAAAATGCATGGATGATTGAATACAAACATGTGCCTTGGTGGTGACCTTATCCTATACCTTTCGGTCCACAGAAGAGCTCTATGTCAATTTTGGATACAATCTGCTGACATTCATAATCTTGTACAACAACCTCATTCCCATCAGTCTGCTGGTGACCCTGGAAGTCGTCAAGTTTACTCAGGCTCTTTTTATAAACTGGGTAAGTTGCAAGAACAAAAAGTTGGTTAATAAATTGCGGTTTTGAATGTCACATTGGTGTAAAACCCTTAAAATTAAATTTGTCACCTTTTTGTCAGTGTCTCTTTAGTTATTGCCTTTGGCAAGACCAATTAATAGTTCAGTGAATCTGTTCAATGCTAGTTTACTGGTCCATGTTACCAGGGCTTGAAAACACCACTTGCCTGTAGAACGGTTCCGTGCATGAGTGCCATCCACTTCTGCAGTTTCTAAGCTTCCATTAGAAAAAAAATAGCTTTTAGCGCTTTCGGTTGCTAGGAAAGCCTTCTGAACACAAAATGAGTGTGAACAGGTAGTGTCATCTTCCTCAGCCTTTTGGCAAACAGCAGTAGTGACTCTTCTGCAACTCATAGGTTTACTAAGATTCAGCAGAGTGAAAAATGACCAGTATCTTGTCATTTTTTCAGTTATCCTATTCAGAACCCTGGGGGCCACTGAAAGTAAAACATGGTCAGGTCACTTTCACTCTGGTGATGCTTGAGCTGCAATGTTTGTCCACAGAGTGCAGGTTGGGAGTGGCTCATGTCACTAAATAGTGACTTCTCTGGTCAGGTAAGGAACTGAAGTGGTAGTTTTCATATGGATTCCCGTTCAGTCCCCTTGGGCATAAAGATGTTGGCTGTGATGTGCCTGGAGGGTGTATAGTTGAGGAAAATGTATCATATGCATCTGCCTGGGTGTGTGCATATGTACAACCTCAGGGCTTCAACGTGGCTGTAGAAGAAGACCCCTAAAAAAAGATAACCCCAGATGAAGTTAAATTTATTTTGCCTATGAGATTTTTATGTGAGTATAACTGAATCATTTCCAAGCTGAGTCATCTGGAAAATTGCTTCTCGGATTACTGGCACATGCAGTAGCTATTTTTGCAATGTATTCCAATTAAATGCAATGATATAAACAGAACTGGTTGTAGTATAGGTGAGCAGTTTTTCTGTTTAGAAGTGAGGTCTGGACTACAGTAGTTTAGTGACTTTTAACTATATGTCTTCTGGGTAGAATTATTGATATCCTGTAAAAGAATTTTCCCTGTGTTAAGACTCCTGACCCTTTTTGTGCATTGAGCTGAACATGCAGCAAAGGAAATGCCAGTGTTTTTTTAATAGGTGTCATTTTCAAGATGTCTACTACACAGATACATTTGAGAGACAAACTGTTGTTCTCCAAAGGACCATATTCTGCCTTTGCTCTGCAGCAGCACTCCCATTGGCGTGGCTGGAAGTCACGTGGGCAGCAAATGCAGTATGTTGCCTGAAGAGACTTAAACTGTTGATTAAACTGTATATCTTAGGTCTGTTTTCACTTTTCTTTCAGGACATAGATATGTATTATCAAGAAACAGATACACCTGCAATGGCCAGAACTTCAAACCTTAATGAGGAGCTTGGGCAGGTGAGAGAACCTCATTGGGAATATCGTACTTGTCATATAACTTAGGAGAAACACATGAAAAGGTACCATACAAAGGCAACGATTTTCTTATAATAATTATAGGCTTTTCTCTGGTCCACCTCTTACCCTGAGATAGGGAAGCTCTATTTTACAGGTAGATAATTGTGCTGCACAGCAAGATTAAGTGACTTGTCCAAGGTCACTTAATTCCTGACTCTGACTTAGACTATTTGAACCCAAATCTCCTACGTCCCAGTTCAGTGCCTGAACCAAAAGACCATCTTTCCTCCTCTAAGGGGCCAAATTCTGCCCTGGAATGTGTATGTTTGTCACATGCTGGGGTGTAGTTCAGACCAGTTAGGGGCTGTGTCCCCAGTTGCCCTACAAGCTTGGGTGCTCCCAATTCTTTGCTGATTTAACTCCCAACCTGGGCCCTTCACAACCAGCCAAAGAGCACGCAGGGCACCCCCTGAGTATCTGTGTATAGCTGCAGCCTACTAGCAACACTCCATTCACACCCTAGCTCCCACTAGCCTTGGTTACCACTTGCAGGGTGACCCCCAACACACCCTGCCCTCAATTTTCCCAAAAATGTGTGTTCTGCACTGTCCAGCCCGCTCCTGGACAGTATAGATATTAGAGGTCTGTTGCCCTTGCAAGGGGTCAATATTCAACAGTTTGCTTTTTAACTGGAGTTACCCAAATCATTCAGTTTAAACACAACACTGGATTAGTTTTGATTAAAACAAGTTTATTTAACTACAAAGAGATAGGTTTTAAGTGAGTACAAGTACAAAGCAGTAAAGTCAGAAATGGTTACCAGAGAAATAAAGATAAAACGCTTTCTAGTAACTAAAACTTACCGAGCTAGACTTGGTTCTAGGTAAAATCTGTACCACATGTTCCCAGCAACATTGCTTGCCAAATTTTCATGTTAGGATCCCTCCCCAAAAAGCTGATGTTTTTGTCATCTTGGGTGAAAGAGAGATAGAAAGAAATAATATCTGGGGTGGTTTTGGCCCTCACTTTTATAGTCCAGTCAGTCTTTGAAATGCATTTTCCTGATGGCTACCCCTAGATAAAGTTCCTTCCCACTCTGAGGATGAAGACATGGAGTCTGGTGGTGAAAGAGGTTCCATGTTTTTGTTTGTTAAAATGCAGATCGATCTGTCCCTGCCTGCCTTTGTTGTCAAAGAATGGCCACTTGACTGGTTAACTTTGCTGACACCTGGCTAGAGGTGTCAGCTTATCCTTTGTCTTTGATAAACAGGCTTACCCCTTCCCCAGACGTGTCTGATAAACACATTTCCATCATCACCTCAGCTTATCTTCATAACTTTACATATAATGTTGCTACCCACATTTCACCATGGTATTATTGACCAGTGAGTTATTAGCTTTCAAATGATATCTCTCAAAGCATATTTTGTACAAAGATTGTTACAGTAGTGTGAAGGGTTTTAATACAGGGGTGCATTCAGTCAGTGTTCTTCCCGTTAATTTCTGTAGGAGCTGCTGGAGTGTATTTGAGGGCACAGTTTTGTCTAAAGTGTTGCCTCAGTTTTTATTAAGGTCTGTTTTAGAAGATCATAAACCTACTCTGAGTCTGCAGGCTTGTACATGTGCCTCCATTGTCCTACCGACACACCGATTGCATGTAGTCTATTGAGATATGAGATATTGAACACTGGTGAGTGTGGTTAACAGCTCTCAATTTTGGAAACCAGGTTGAGGGAGGGGCTGTTTCTTCCCTCACTGATCTCCGTGCAGAGTATTTGCTAGAGATGAGCGATTCATAGATTTAATGCCAGAAGGAACCATTATGCTCATCTTAGTTCCACCTCCTGTGTAATGCAGACCATAGAATTTCACCCAGTAATTCCTGCATCAAGCACCATAACTTGCAGTTGAACAACAGCATATGTTTTTAGAAAGATGGTGACTTTTTATCTCAGGTCAGTAGATGCATGATTTTATCCCAAAGCTTTCATTCTAATTCAGCATTCTGGATCTCTAATTAAATTGTTTATTAAATCCTAGCTGTACCTTCTAACTCCCTATAACACCAAGCGCAAATGTTGTACTCTTTATTCTGCAACAAGGAAAATAGAAAGACATTAGTGAATATCTCTTCATCCAATTCAGTCATTCCTGAACTGGATGAAGAGCAAGTCACTGTCACGGTTGGGTCGTGGGCAGCTGAACCTAATAGTAGGAGCCAGAGTCCATGGTCACGAGACAGGAGTCAAGAATCAATTGGTTTGGAATACTGGGCGGTCAGAAGCAGGAGACAAACTGGCGATCAGAACAAGAGACAGGTCAAGTCAGGATACCAGTGGGTCAGAGGTAGGCAACAAACTGAAAGTCAGAAATCACAAGTCAGATGCCCCGAGTAAAGACAGGTCAGAATGCCAAGGGATCAAGCCAGGGAAGCATGAGCAGGTAGTAGGAGCTGGTAGCAGGAAGCACAAGGCCATAGTCTAAAGCACTTGTTCAGATGGCTTCTTGGTCCTGCTGTTGGCTTAAGTAGGGTCAGTAGGCCAATCAGCGGCTCTAGGACTCCACCAATCCGGCCTCAGGGATGGCGCCCCCCACTGGGGCTGGGCTTCATGGATCTCAGGTAAGCTGTTGCCAGTAACTGCCAAGTGAAGAGCTGGCATGAAGCTGCTTCCATGAACCTCGCTGGCCCAGGTTTGAAACCTGTGGAGTCATTACACTTGCATTCTTACAAGAGCATTTATTGTAAGTCCTTCAGGGCAGGGACCATCTGTTTTGTTGTGTTTGTACAGGAGCTAGCACACTGGGGTCCTGGTCCATGACTAGGGCTCCTCGGTGCGATGATAGTACAAATAATTAGTGATAATAATAATTAATAATGTCTCAACCTGTTCTAATTAAAGTATAAAATATGTGTGGTTGCTCAAAACTTTTCTGTACAATTCTGAATAACAAATAGAATATTTTTCAGACTTAAGGAACTTCCCAGTCAACTTTCCCAAAATAAAATTCCAGAAAATGTGGAGACCTTACAGGCAGAATTTCTATTGTAGCATTCGAAAATGATTATCACTGTTAGATATGTATATTCATTATCTACTTTTTAACATGCCAAATCTTTACTTTGAAAATTTATAATGGAGCTTTTTTTCTAAAGCCCTTTCCCAGCAGAGTCCTAGGCTTGTGCATAACAGATTTACTGAAAGCACAGTTTTTAACAGGTTGGTTGACACTGTTTTTCCTACCAGAGTAAGACTGGTCTTTCCCCCAGGCCAAGAATTTGAATAATGGAAATTCTGATTTTAATCTGGAATCTTTTGGATCCTCAGGGCTTTCATATCTCTTAATGAAATATACAGTGTAATTAGGCTAGCATGCATCTAATTTACATATATCTTAATGTATCCATCAGTCATTGACTTTATTATCATTTGCTTGAGGTAACTAGATAACTTGCCTTGGTTTTTTTATATTTTCAATTTGATAGCTGGATCATAAATGTCCCTCTGTCTAAAATGATTATCAGTGCTGAATATATTAGGAGTCACACTGGGTTGGAAGACAGTTTCCATCTGAAGCCCAGTTTTAGGCAACCTCTCCAACATAAAACTTTGAGAGTCTCAGCTTTTGGCTACCCACTCTGAGATATATGAATTCGAGACACCAGTTTACAGAAGGTTTTGAATGTCTATTCTTCAAATTTAAGCCCCCATTAGCTGACTCAAGTTGGGCACTCAAAAATTGAGGCACCCAAAATCGCTAGTCATGTTTGAAAATGTAGACCTTCACGTTTAGCTGAGTGAACAAGTAAATTTTGAGTTGTGGATCTTTGAAAAATGACCATGTTATGTAGGTAGGTTGTGGAAATGCAGTCACTGGAGATTTTTAACAGGTTAGACAAAAACCTGTCAGGGATAGTCTAGGGTTACTTAATCCTGCCTCAGTGTGGGAGGATGGACTAGCTGACTTGTTGTGGTCTCTTCCAGCCCTCCATTTCTATGAATGCTTTTTCTTCTTAGGGACATTTTTATAATTTGTTTAAATCAACAATTTGACTTATCTACAAATGTGACTTCTGTACTAGGACTCCATAAAAACTTGTGCAATGGACTGGCTCTACTTTCTAATGTTTACTTTACCAGTTAAGTTGTTCAAAGCCAAAGAGGGTTACATAAGGTACAAGTTGTAATTGGTGAGCATATAACTAGGGCTGATCAGGTAATATCCATGGAATAATTTTAATGTATTTCATGATAATTCTTGAATAGTCAAGAAATGTAAATTATATGAAATGTTATTAATACAATGAATATATTTTCATTATTAGC
The DNA here is from genome assembly GCF_002925995.2 of Terrapene triunguis. Taxonomy (NCBI): domain Eukaryota; kingdom Metazoa; phylum Chordata; order Testudines; family Emydidae; genus Terrapene; species Terrapene triunguis. Next base: position 3,222,559 of record NW_020664490.1, on the reverse strand, counting down.
CCAGGTCTGTTCTAGAGGCCCCTTTTGAGGCTTCATGAAGATAAGTATAAAAGGATTGGTACATTACTTTTAAATAAACCTAAAGGAAATCCTAGTACAAAAGCATTGCTAAAATAGAGTTAAGGCTGAGAATAGATCTTTCTTAAATCAAGATTCATAGGAAAATTAAAATAACAAAATAAGGAAGTGTTCAAAAATCTGGAAATTGTGTTAAGGATCCAGGGCCAAGGTCCTGTGAAAGAAACTTAAGTTTGCCCTGTTGAATGTGTGAGTCACAACAGCATAAGACTTTTGTTGTATGAAGGAATGACCCTTTCAGGTTATATCTGGTACAGGCAGTGGCATCTCCAGGCACCAGCGCTCCAAGCGGGTACGCCGAATCCGCGGGAACGGGGACCTCCCGCAGGCAAGCCGCCGAAGGCAGCCTGCCTGCCGTGCTTGGGGCAGCAAAAAAGCTAGAGCCGCCCCTGGGTACAGGGGAATTAATACCCTTATTATAAAGGTGTAGAGGTGAATGCCTGGCTTGTGTCTGGAAGTTAGGGATGTTAACACACATCTGGAGGGCTGGTGGAGTACAGTGGGATCTCCAGGTGGTATTGAAGGTGTGGATGGGTGTCAATGGAGCCTTTCATAGCCAAGTGACAAACAAGAGTTGGGTGAATATCTGTCAGATATGTGGAAAATGAGCAATGGGACATTGTGATCTCTGATTCAAACCAGGAATGTGAGGAAGTACTGGTCTCCAGCCTGTAAGTGATGGATGGATCTGCAGTTCACAGGACCTCATGCAGAATTTTTTTGAATTAAAATTGGTGTTGGATTCTTAACTGAGAATTTATAGACACTTTTTGTTAGCATTTTGTTCATTTAAACTTCTAGCGCTATATCTTCAGCTGATGTAAATCAGCATAGCTCCACTGATTATAGTGAAGCTCTGACAATTTATACCCACTCAGGATCTGGTCCTTACTTGTTTTTAGAGGAACTATATTACCAATATTAACTCTTATTTTAATTTTTTTTCCTGGGAATTTGCCTGTAGCTTTTGTAAGATAGAACAAATCATCTCTGACAAACTGCAACAAGTTTGCATTGGCCTGTACTGCTGTATTTCCTAAACATGCATACTTTCTTGTGGTTTTTTTTTCTGATTTAATGTATATTTTCCTTTTGTTTGGACTGTGCTTCTATGCAAGTTAATCTTGTGAACTTGCTACAATTGTTTCATTTGTATTCTAGGTAAAATACCTGTTTTCTGATAAAACAGGCACTCTAACATGCAATATTATGAACTTCAAGAAATGTAGTATTGCTGGAGTGACATACGGGTAGGTACTATTTCTATAAACTCCATAGCTTAATAATTAATTTTATTAATTCTGCAAATTGGTATTCTGTTCTGTAACAAAATTAAATTTAACTGTTTGGTTGTATTAATAGAAATTCATTTTTGTGCCCATAAAATAAATTGTTAGTTTCTCCTGCAGCGTGAATTATGGAATGCAGAGGTTGAAATAATTTAAATGTGGTGCTGGAAAGGTTTGTTTGAATAAGGTGTTTTCCTCTTCCTCTTACCTAACTGGTTAGAATGAAACAAGTGGTGCTAAATGAGTTTCAGGCCTTTCATCATAGGGTTTTCCTTAGGGAACCAAATGTTGTGTCAAGACCTTATCCAACTAAAATCATTGACTTCAGCTGAATTAGGATTTAGCCCATAGTTCATATTTGGTGACCAATTCTTCATTCTTTTGTCTGGTAACATTCCCCCAGAAAGGGCAACTACTTCTCATTTTTATGCTGTCTGCTTTAAATCGTTGGGTTTGTTTATTTTTAATACAAAGAATCAATTTGGTTTCTAGCTCCTGGGAACCTGTGCAGGGGTGCATAATCCCCAGTATGGAATCTTCTGTGGCCATGTTTTTATAACATAAAGTATATTATGTCTTTAATGTCTTCTATTTTGCCTCTCCTAAAAAACTGGTTATACTTTATGTGGTCTGCCAGTTTGTAAAGCTCTTGTGAAGGTATATGAATTGCCCCATTTGAAATCAGTTGCTTATCTGGCCATTTGTACATGTTGTCATGGTAATTGCTTGTACAAATTAGATTTACCGTTACTAGTGTATTTTGGGGCATGTCCCTAGCATTTTGATTCCTTAAAAATCTATCCTTTAATGTCGATGGAAAGCAGGAAGTGTCTTCAGTATTTAAGGTCCCATCCAAAATAGCCTTTCAGGGTACGTTACATGGTATTTAATTGAAATGTTTGGAAGGAGGAAGGTTAAATCTCTGCTACAAGTTGATGAACATGTTTCCAGGGTATTGGTGTTTCAAACCTGATTTTTTTTAACCACTTAGCTCTATGTTGTCATGTACTCCCTTTCTTTTATCAAACTAGCCAATAACTATACATTTTTTCCTTCTTTTAGTCACTTTCCGGAGTTGGAAAGAGAACGTTCATCAGAAGACTTTAGGTAATAATCATTGACTGGAACTAGTTTGGGACTATACAAAGGAAGACAGCTAGCACATATCTAACACATATAAATGAAAGATTATTGTTTGTCCAAAGTTTAGAGTCAGAATGGAAAAGCCCAAGGCGTGACAAAAATGATTAGAGGTATGGAATAGCTGCCGTATGAGAAGAGATTAAAAAGAATGGGACTTTTCAGCTTGGAAAAGAGATGACTAAGGGGGGATATGATAGAGGTCTATAAAATCGTGACTGGTGTGGAGAAAGTAAATAAGGAAGTGTTATTTACTCCTTCTCATAACACAAAAACTAGGAGTCACCAAATGAAATTAATAGGCAGTAGGTTTAAAACAAACAAAAGGAAGTATTTCTTCACACAACGCGTAGTCAACCTGTGGAACTCTTTGTCAGAGGATGTTGTGAAGGCCAAGTCTATAACAGGGTTAAAAAAACTAGATAAGTTTATGGAGGATAGGTCCACCAATGGCTATTAGCCAGTATGGGCAGGGATAGTGTCCCTAGCCTCTGTTCGCCAGAGGCTGGGAATGTGCGACAGGGGATGGATCACGCGTTGATTACCTGTTCTGTTCAATCCCTTCTGGGGCACCTGGCATTGGCCACTGTCGGAAGGATACTGGGTTAGATGGGCCTTTGGTCTGACCAGGTATGGCCATTGTTATGTTCTTAAGTTAACTTGCAATCTGATCAAGAACTGTCTGAATGGAAATATCTAGGCAGATGACATGAGGACGTCTTTTGTTTAAAATAGAGGTTTTTTTAATAGAAAAATAAAAAAAATAGGAAGCAGGAGTCTGTGTAGGCCTCCAGAGTGATCTCATGGTGAAACCCTGGCAGGGAGCTTTAGGCAAGAACTGTCACTGCCACTGTAACTGATTCAGATTGAAATGAGGCAGGAAAGAAGAGATGCCAGAGGAAGGGTGTGAACTGGCTGTTAATGACAAATATAGGTTAGCAATGAGGAAGGTGTACATTGGAGTTTCTGTCCGAGGAAACAGTTGAAAACGGGATGCAATTCCCTTTCTGCCCAAAATGTTGAGCCTCTTCCCTCTTTCCTTACCGGTGTTTTTGTTTCATTTTGATTTTAATTTTTCTTACCTTTGGCCAAGTGAGTTGGGTTTCCCTATTGATCCTGCCTCTTCCCATGTCCTGAAGTGGCCTCTAAGGAAGGAAGAAGCACTTCCTGTCTAACTGACATGAGGTGCTATTTTTGGTGGGGTGGATTTTCTGTCTCTGCCTCTCCTTCTTCTGTTTTTTCTTCCATTTCCTCCTCTGTTCATTTCTTTGCCATCAATATTCCACCATCTTTCTCTTCTCTTTGCCCACATCCTGTTTCTTTCCTTGTTGTTTCTTTCCCCGTCCCCCATGGTCTCCTTTTCCTCTGCTCTTCCTTCTTACCTTCCTCTTGCATCTTTTCCTCTTTTTTCCCCCTTTCTCCACAAGTTTTTTCCCCTCCACCACCTTTTTGCACTTTTCTCCACTCCCCCTTGCAATTGCTCCCTTCCATCTCTCTGATGTGCCCTCTCTTGCTGCTACCGTAGCACACACGACACAGTGTCACCTACAGGAGAGGAGGGAATGCTGCTTCTTGAATCAACACAGTGCTTCCCAGCCTCTGCTTTACAGCACCATGGAGGATTCTTTACTGAAAGTGTGCTGGGCAGTGCTATACTATGTTAGCATCATTCAACTGCATAAGCATGAGCCTACAGGACAACTTGAAAAGTTCAGGCAGGTTTTATTGATATGAAAGATCCCAAAAGAGACTGTTTGTAGTAAAGATAGATGGAGAGGAGTAGAGATTGAGAGAGAGAAATGATAAATTTTGAGATGGTTAAAATCAAAACTTTTAAATTAAACAGAGCAACCTAATTCAAAGGAACACAGTCAACTTTAAATCTAGTCCATTTCAAACAAAATCTAGTAATCTCAAACATATTTAAAAGTAACATTTGATACTACACCTGCTCTGTGTCTCCTACCAATTTCTGAGGTTTTACAGCCACATTTTCCCTGTTTTTTAAAACATTTTTCTTTCTTCTGTTGATGAGTGAAAGACCCACAAACAGGGAGCACTGACTATACAGGAGAAAGAGTGAAAATGCTGATAGGCAAATTGCTGTAAAATGAACAAAATAAACTGAAAATAAAGACAAATATTTCTCCCTGCTTCTCCCTTTCACTTACAATAATATTAGGTGCTACTTGTAATAATAGTAGATAATATGTTTTTAGACAGTAATGTGATTTTCTTTTTTTAGTTGATGCTGTCCCTTTAATATTTCCTGATGAGGTCTATATTAATAATGGAAAAGAAAATGTTGCCATTGTAGTGTTAAATGTAATAATCCCTTTTCTTGCTCCACAGCCAGTTACCTCCTTCTACCAGTGAATCATGCGAATTTGATGACCCACGGCTGTTGCAGAATATTGAAAGTGACCATGTAAGTCTAGTTCTCAAATATTACTTAACTTACGTCTCAAAAATATGCTAGGTCTTTCTGTCTGCTCTCCCTGGGATGGAAGGTCACTGGCAGATTTGCTCAAGTGTGTATGATCATGTCACCTACTACTGGTGCATTCTACCAAGGATAGAAGCACTTAAAGAAAGGAAGGTGGGGGAGAAAAGTAGTTGAGTAGAGATGAGAAGGGAGAAGAAATGGAGAACTAAAAGGGAAGAGTAAAAAAGAGGAGGGAGTGCTACCTCTGCTGTTGAACTCTGACCAAACGGTGACTTTTATATGGGTACCAGCTAGTTTCTGTTAACAGATGTAGTTTTATAATATGGGATGGTAAGAATCCTAACCACTGAGAGAGATTTTATAGGTTCAGTAATACTAGATTTTTCAGAGATGTTCCATAGATACTGTGCTATCGGAAACAATTTACTTCCATTGAAAGAAGTATTGATTCTTGTAATATTGGTCCTTGATACTGGTAGCATGGTGCTTTCTGCAGGTCTCACTACAATACTGCACTATCCCAAAGGCAGACTCTGGAATTAACTTATATGGACCTGCGTGAGAGGAAGTTTAATAACAAAATGAACTTAGGCTAAGACTTCTTTTAAAAGTGACTAGTGATTTTAGGTGGCCCAGGTTTGGGTGCCCAACTGGAGGTGTCTTGAAAGGGCCTTTTTTCCTCAGGTGGGAACTCAGCACTTTCTGAAATCTAAGCATTGAGTTACCCAAATTCATTTTTGAAAATGTTGGCCCTTGCCTTTCTCTTAGTATCTCAGAGACTGCTACCACTCTAACTAGGTTTTGGTTTTGTAAACTAATGGGTGCCAAGCTTAAAAAAATAAAAATGGTCAGATTAGTATTAGTAATTATACAATATTTAAAGTACAGTATTTAAAGTATTATTTGGTGAGGAATCTTTTTATTAAAAGAAGCTTTAAGGAGACGTGCACAACCGCATGACTTTCTCTTCTGTTTACACCTTCTAATACTTCAGAACTATAATTACAACATAATATGAATGCCTGAAGGTTTAATGAATTAATAATGATCAATGGCATAATGTACTGTCATGGAGTCTGCAGATGTTTGTGGATTTCAGTTTCCATCTATTCATCAGAGAGGTAGTCCAGCCAGCAGAATATATTTTATTCTTTTACTTGACCCTGCATTGCAGTAAACTGCATCAAGAAAAGCTCCTGTCCCATGCACATCACCACAGCCCAGTTTAGGTATCTTTACATTCTTCTGATTTGTATTCATTAGATCAGTGGTTTTCAACCTGTGGTCTCTTGTTCCCTAGGGGTTTGCAGACTATGTCTAAGGGGTCCGCAAAAGATGACTATACAAATTTAAGTTTCAGATCCCACAAAGGGCATTCAGTTTTTCTGATCAAGCAAAAGTATGTGAATACCTCCACCTACAGGTCAAAACCCAGAAGTGTTGTTACCATAGAAGCCCACAGTTTAGTGCCCTTTCTCACACTGCATCCAGGGCCGGTGCAACCACTAGGTGAACTAGGCGGCCGCCTAGGGCGCCAAGTAGTTGGAGGCGCCAAAAAGCACGCTCAGGGGAGGCAGTAGACTGGAGTGTAGGTGAGCTGGGGCAGAGGAGCACAGGGAGGGCTGCCCGCAGCAAGTAATGGGGGGGGGGTGCAGGGGAACCGCTCCCCGCCCCAGCTCACCTCCGCTCTGCCTTCTCCCCTGAGCACGCCGCCCCTGCTCTAATTCTCCTCCCCTCCCAGGCTTGCCGCGCCAAACAGCTGATTGGCGCTACAAGCCTGAGAGGCGGGAGAAGTGGAGCGGCACCGGCATGCTCAGGGGAGAAGGCGGAGCGGAGGTGAGCTGGGGCGGGGAGCTGCCGCAGGGGGGCCTGCCTGGGCGGAGTGAGGGCGGGGAGCTGCCGCAGGGGCGCCGCAGGGCGGAGCAGGGAGCTGCCACGGGGGGCTCCCCGGGAGGAGGGGAGGTGGGGAGCTGCCGCAGGGGGGCTCCCTGGCTCTTCCCCATGGCCCGGCCCCTGCTGTTCCACAGGGCCTCACAGTGACAGTACAGTCAATACAAGTGCTCCTGGTGAGGACACACACTGCTGACACAGGGAGCAATGTGTAGACATGCACAGGTGATGTAATTACTGCAGCAGCTGTACGCTGATATAAGTTAGATCAACTTAATTTTGTAGTGTAGACACGGTGTCAGTCTGGAATGAGTGTAAGTTAACATCTGATGGCAGCTCAATGGTCTATGAGAAATGTATCGTTCGGTGGATGCCACAATTTACACTAATTAGTGCCTTCATTAGTAGTCCTTGAGGAAAGGCCAATTCAAATGGATTGGGGAGACTGAATTACTCTCTCAACCTTAGAAGTGGTCCCTTAAACTAAGGATTGAGCAACACTGATGGAGCATTATGGGGAAGCTTGTATTGTCTGCCTGTGCTGTATGTGTTTTGTACATAACTTGTGGACCTTGGTCTCTACAGCAATCTGTGATTGCTTTTCACAAACACTATATACACATGTGCTCACTCATTAGCATAGCCCTTGATTTCACACAGACTTCCCAGCCCAAGGTTGCAAGTCTATCTTATATCCCAGGAGAATGTTCTCCATCATCTGGGGACATTGCTGTCCACGTGCATCTTCTTTAAATTTCTTAGCTCTTTTGGTCCAATGCTAACTCTGAATATTGACTGATGGACAAATCCAATTTTGACTGTCAATCAAGGAGATTGATTATTCTGTAGAAAGATTATTCTGTAGAAAGTTTTCTGGGAGAAAAAATTCACTGTCACTTGACATATATGAAAGGATTCGCATGACCTCTTCATTAGGTTTTGGGGGAAGAAAGAATGCCCATATTTGCCTTTCACAGCTGCTTCCATTGGATGTTTTTTGCCACAGCATCAAGGAGATTATACAGGTTGTATCCTTAGGAAAAAGCCCTAAATTCTTATTAGAATGGAAGTAGCTGACTTTTCAAGGACTTAAAATAATGTTTGCTGAGTATGTTAAACTGTTTATAAACTGGGTAAAATCGATTGATGGAACTTCAAAGTTGTGTATGTGTAACCCACAAATCTTCTGGGTGTGCTGTTCTGTCTCACCTAATGGCACTGAGACCACTTAGCGAGAGAGAGATAAAATGAGTCTGCTCTACAGCCTCAGCTAACAGCCAGTTGGCTTTTAGCTCATGCGGTAGAGGCTCATGCACTAAGCTCCAGAGGTCCCATCCCACCCGCCCATGACTGGGGTCTGTCACACATGCACAGTAAATACCCACAACGCTGAGCTGAGAACTAGCCCCCATGCCCTGACTCTGTTCTGTTTTATCACAGGCATAAAAAAATACTGCGTCATTTTCTACACTTCTAGACTTTCATCTCAATAAAACACACAGGTGCGGATATACTGCAGTTTTTAAGAGTCTGTAGGAGACTTTAGGGGACTGTGACACTTTTCAGGAAATAACTGCTTCAGCCCAAACTTTACCCACTCATCAGCACACAAACAATAAGAAATTGCCATGGTTTGGGAGGAAAAAGAATAATTTTCAAAAAAGCTGGTTGTCCGCACCCCTGCTCCACTTCCTTCTCATTGATATGTGCAATTTAAAAAAAAAACAGATATTCGGTAACGGCTGGCAATTTGTTAAACAAACAAACCATCTTCTCCCATGTTTGTGGGACCTTCAGACCATGACAGTTAGAGGAAAATGAGTTTTGTTTGGATGTTGAGAGAGGTCAGATATGAATTCTTTCTATGTCTGTGCTTGAAGGGTGCTGAATACCTTCAACTCCTAGTGACTTCATGTTTCAGGGGTGCCCAGCATTTTACAGGACTGAGCCTCAAACAGGTGTGGTAGACATGAGAAGTAATACTTGTTCTTGTCATATTGCATTTAGAACAGTAGTTTTCAACCTCTGGTCCATGGACCCCTGGAAGTCTGCAGACTGTTTAAGATTTCCAAAGGGGTCCGCACCTCCATTTGAAATTTTGTAGAGGTTTGCAAATGAAAAAAGGTTGAAAACCACTGATTTAAAGGCATTTAGCAATGGTGAGACCCAAGCCCACATGGGACTAAAATGGGTAATTATTTTGCTAGCTGTGCTGGTGGTAGAACTGTTATCTTGTGGGTAGTAAATACATATCATGTGACCCTGCAAAATGTTTTGTAAGTCTTTATGAACAAACTGACTGAAAAATAAGTCAATCTACTTCCTTTCTGGAAATGTTATGAACCGTGGAGTTGATCTAACATTAAATGTCACTACTAAGTTAGAGATGCATTTTAAAGTCTTTTTTCTGTTACATTTTTTATCATTGTATCTGTCTGGAGATTCTTGGGGATAGAAATAATGGTGCTCTACCCGCTGTGGCATACAGGTGCAGATTTCCAAATCCACGACAATTAAATTGTGTACTCAGCATCCGCTCTGCTGGCAGAGAGGACCCAGTATTAACAAAGCCTGAGTCTTTGTTCCCCCTCTAGTGGCCAGACAACATAATGAGGTTTTGTAAGTCTGCCGCTGCCTCCTAATTTAACAGACCCTGACCTTTATCTCAAGCAGTAAAGGGTCATGCTTTTAGATCAGGTGGTCCTGGGTTCAGTTCCCCACACATAACCCAATGAAGGCATCACCATACTTGCAAATTTGGATTTTTGTGAGCATGTTCCTACATGTGTTTTAAAATCCGGACTTGCATGTGTGCATTGGATGCAATGTATATGGGTTGAGGATCTGGGCCAGGGAGTGCTTTGGTAAGGATTACATATATCATAGGGGGTCTCTTTTTAGGGTGAAACTTGAAAAGAAATAGATTTCTACTTCTAAGCACAAACATTAAAATTAGGGTTAACATGATTGGATGGGAATAACTGGTGCCTGGGAGAAAGAAGGTTAGAAGCAATGGTGCTGGTAAGAGTGGGAGCTACTAGTGGGCAGATGGGGAGCAAAACAAGATAAAGGGCAAAATAAAAAAGTAGAAAAATGTCCAGATATATAAAAAAGAAAAATGGGACTAAAAGAAGGCGGGGGCGGGGGAGGGGGGGAATCAAGAGTTAAAGCAGTGGTGGCATCTGTGCTGGGGCATGGCCCAAGGGCTAAACAAGGAATTTCAAGGGTCTGTTAGAATTTCAGCGACAGAATGGTTGGGTTCTCCTCTTTTAAATGAAAACCATAACTAATAATGCAGAATCTGATAGTCTGTGTGGGCAGGGGGTACACTTCAAACGGAGAATCAGAATTATAACCACAGAAGTTGTTAATGAACATGAGGATCTTTGCACTTAATTCTGAGGTAGTATTTTGATTCTGTCTCAGTCTTCATTGACACAATAAATATTGTGTCAGTGCTGGAACAATATAGCAAGAAAACAAATGGCAGCTGTGCGAAAGAGCTGAAGCGATAGGCCTCACTGTTTGGTGATCTGTTGCTATAGAATTGGGAGGTTGCCATGTAATCCATTGTAAACTGTGAAAACATAAAGACAGCAACAAATTAAATTGGCTTCATACAAGCCAAATAGAGGAGGAGGTAGCACTTAAAACTTATGATGCGGGGGAAGGCAGGTTCAGATGGAAAGAAATTGTGAAAATGCATAATAGGCTAGGTAATATATTTGTTATGTGGACATCAAAGGCTTGCAGCAACAGATGCTGAAATGAGAATCCAGCAGGCTGCATATTTTGTGGAGATGGGGGTATAAGTTTCACCGCTTTCATTAGAAATAACACAGCAACTGCATGTAACCTCCTGGACAATAAAATTTCCATTTCTCACATTTCTTTTTGATGATATACCATCTGTTCATATCCTTGAATGTAGTCTCTGCTCTCCGGTGTAATAATAAATTAGATGATTACCGGTATTTGCTCAGGATGGATCCAAATTCTGCTCTAAGATGTACCCATGCAATCCCATAGGGGTCTAATGATGGGAGCCAAATTCCATTCTTAACTATTAAAATATTCACAGTATAAAACAAATATACAAAGTAAACTAACCATATATTTACTAGGTGTATTGTTTTCTTTTTCAAAGACATCTTAAGACATCTGCTTCCCAACAATTTTTGAGCTTACTTAGTTTTTAATTGAAATGTCATGCAGTAGCTGTTGCAAGATGTTGTGGCCTTAGTATTGTGAAAAAAGAGTTAATCAGAAACCCTGCCAATGGCAGTGGATTTTACAGTTGAAGTGTAATGTGGGCTGTTACACATTACTAGTAGCTGCGAGCCCTTGCTTTTGCATGGGTATAATTAGTAAAATCATGTGTGGCTTTTAAAATAAAATCTGAAAATGGCTGAGAACTTAAAAGTTGGGCAGTAACAGACAGTGAATCCCACGGAGGATTGAATTTGCTCAGATTCTAAACAAAAAGAGCTCTCAACCATGCTTGTAGTTGTTTCCATCACTTCACACTGACTCAAGGCATTCTAGGCTTCAGAGAAGTTTGGGCTTATTGTGTCTGCTGGTTGTATTGTTGAGTGGATGGTTGTGTTGATTTGTGTGTCGACTGTGTTGTGCTGGGAGATTGTGTTGAATTGTGCGGGTGGGGAATGAGTGATGCATGCTGCCGTCAGGGGCTCTGTGTATTTGGGGTTATTGCGTGTACTGGTTTGGTGCTGTGTGGGTGGTTTTGAAGAACTGTGGCAGCTGGGCCAAGTATGCCACCATCTTTGCAGTCTCCCTCATACAACCAATGAAATCATTGCATGCAAATTAGCTGTAGAGTAGGGATGGTAATTGAGTGAGTTATCTATGCTACCTAGGACTCTAGGCTTGGCATAAATACGTGTCTTGCTGTTGCATGATTTGTAATTTGTAAAGTCAAAATGGCTGAGAACTTAAAAATTGTTCTCAGTGAATTCTGGGATTATTCAACCTGGTGATATTCTAAACAAAAAGAGCCCTCAACAATGTTTGTAGCTGTTTCTATTGCTTCACGCTGACTCAACAGACATTCTAGGCTTCAAAGAGTGACAGTCCTAGAATTTTATTATATAGGTTGTCCTTACTGTAGAACTGCAGTTCGAAGCAGAATTGTTTTTAACCTTACCTCTGAAGCTGCACAAAACTTATTTTTTTAATGGTAAAAAAGGGGCAAGGTGAAGGGAAATTATAGTAGTTGAATTACAGGACTAGGAGACAGGAATTCCAGAGTTTTAATTTTGGCTCTGTCACTTGTAGTAGGAAGAGAGCCTGAGACATAAGCCCTTGTATTAGAGGGCTGGTATGAGGCAGGACCTGCTCACAGAATCTGACAGATAAAGAGGAACTGATCACAGAACTAAAAGTTAATGGTAGCTTAGGTACAAGTGATCATGACTTGATCACATTTATAATGTGTAAGCAGAATAAAGTCCAGATCTCTCTCTCTCTCTCTCTCTCTTTCTGTATATATATACACACACGCGCACACACACATACGGCAATTAATAGGACCAATTTCACAAAGCTGAAAACAATTATGAGCCAAATCAGCTGGGCAGGAAGAATTTAATAAAAAAAGGTGAATAATTGAGAATTGTTTTAAGAACACCTTACTAGATGCCCAAAAAGCCACAATCCTACAATTGAGGAAGAAGGCTGTGCTGGTTAAAAACCAACCTAGATTAGAGGGGAAGTGAAAAAATATAACAAATGGAAGAAAGGGCAAGTTGATAGTAATGACTATAAATCAAAAGTTAAGAATTGTAGAAAATTGATAAGGGAAGCCAAGGGACACAAGTAGAACTCTATGACTAGCAGAGTTAAGGACAATAAGAAGGAGTTGTTAAAATGTATTAGGAACAAAAAGAATGCTAACAATGGAATTGATCCATTACTAGCTGGAAATGGTAGAAATATCAATAATAATGCAAAAAAGTCAGAAGTATTCAATAAATACTTATGTTCTTTATTTGGGGGAAAAACAGATGATGCAGAGTGACAATGCTCTTTCCATTCCACTAGTGTCTCGGGACAATGTTAAATAGAAGGTATAAAGATAGACATTTTAAAATCAGCAAACCCAGATAACCAAGAGTTTTAAAAGAGCTGTCTGAGGAGCTCACTGGACGGTCAGTGTTAATTTTCAATACGTTTTGGAGCACTGTGGACGTTCCAGAAGACTTGAAGAAAGCTAATATTGTACCAGGTTTTTTAAAGGGTCAACAGGATGACCCGAGTACATATAGGCCGGTCAGCCTGACATCAGTTCCAAACAAGATAATGGAGTGGCTGATATGAGACTCTGTTAATAAAGAGTCTGGTTTGGTTGATAATGGTAATAGTATTGATATAATATACTGAGACTTCTGAAAGGTGTTTGACTTTGTACCTCACAATATTTTGATTAAAAAATTAGAATCATGTAAAATTAACATGGCACACATTAAATGTATTGAAAACTGGCTAACTGGTAGGCCTCAACATGTAACTGTAAATGGGGAATCGTCATCCAGTGGGGTCCCACAGGGATCGGTTCTTGGCCCTATGCTATTTAACATTTTTATCAATGACCTGACAGAAGACATAAAACTATGACTGATAAAGTTTGCAGAGACACAAAAATTGGGGGAGTGGTAAATAAGGAAGAGGATAGGTCACTGATTCAGAACAACCTGGAACACTTGGTAAACTGGGCACAAGCAAATAATATGCATTTTAATATGGCTAAATGTAAATGTATACATCTGGCAACAAAGAAAGTAGGCCATACTTACATGATGGAGGACTCTATCCTGGGAAGTAGTGACTCTGAAAAAGATTTGGGAGTCATGATGGATAATCAGCTGAACGTGAGCTCATTGTGTGACATTGTGGCCAAAAGAACTAATGTGATCCTTGGATGCATAAACGGGAATCTCAAGTAGGAGTAGAGAGGTTATTTTACCTCTGTATTTGGCACTGGAGCAACTGCTGCTGGAATACTGTATACAGTTCTGGTGCCCAGAATTCAAGAAGGATGTTGATTAATTGGAGAGGGTTCAGAGAAGAGCTACGAGAATGATTTACAGATTAGAAAACATGCTTTATAGTGATTACAGTCAAGGAGCTCAATCTGTTTAGCTTAACAAAGAGATGGTTAAGGGGTGACTTGATTATCCTCTATAAGTACCCACCTGTGGAACAAATATTTGATAATGGGCTCTTCAGTCTGGTGGCGAAGATATCACCCGATCCTATGGCGGGAAGTTGAAGCTAGATAAATTCAGACTGGAACTAAGGTGTAAATTTTTTACTGTGAGGGTAATTGACCATTGGAAAAATTTACCATGGGTCATGGAGGATTCTCCATCACTGACAATTTGTAAATCCAGACTGGATGTTTTTCTAAAGATCTGTTTTAGGAATTATTTTGAGGAAGTTCTGTGGCCTGTGCTATACAGGAGGTCAGGCTAGATGATCACAATGGTCCCTTTTAAACTTTGAATCTATGAGTGAGTACTGGAAATCTTGGAATCATTTTTTTAATAAAATCTCAGATCATTTTTATATGACCATCTCTTATTCAACAAGGCCAGCTACAGTGCTACTGTAACACCGACAGACGCCGGTCGTCAGGATCAAACCGGGGACCTCTGGAGCTTAGGGCATGAGCCTCTACCGCATGAGCTAAAAGCCAGCTGGCTGTTAGCTAAGGCTGTAGAGCAAACTTATTAATCTCTCTCTCTAAGTGGTCTCGGTGCTACTAGATGGGACTGAACACCACACCCAGAAGGTGTGTGGGTTATACTAGCAGGACAGTATAGTAGCTGATTGTGCATTTTTGGCTGTGTAAAGTTCACGCTGAGGTTTACAAGATGAGTGAGTGTTGTTGTCCTCTACTGGCCAGCCCATAGAGAGGATAAGGAACTTACTACTGCTGTCACCTTTAGCTCAAGTCATAGTCATAGAGTCTAAGGCCAGAAGGGACCACGAGATCATCTAGTCTGACCTCCTGTATATTATAGGCCACCAGCATCCACACACTAATCCCAACAACTGAAATTAGACCAAAGTATTACAGCCCACAGGAGACTAAACAATTGTGTGCCACAGGCAGAGAACAGGAGAGACCAAGGTGCACCAATGCTCAAGGCCCCAGCAATGGCAGGAAATTGATTGAGAGAGATACACAGATGATCTCAGCAAGTAACCTGCACTTACACACTGAAGAGGAAAGCATAATCCCCCTGAAGTCACTGCCAGTCTGACTGGGGGGAAATTCCTTCACAATCCCACATATGGCAATAAATTAGACCCTGAGCATGTGAGTAAGAACTAGCCAACCAGGCACGAGAGAGAGAGAGAGAAAATGCTCTGCATGACCTCAGTAGT
Source organism: Terrapene triunguis (assembly GCF_002925995.2). Taxonomy (NCBI): domain Eukaryota; kingdom Metazoa; phylum Chordata; order Testudines; family Emydidae; genus Terrapene; species Terrapene triunguis. Next base: position 3,207,307 of record NW_020664490.1, on the reverse strand, counting down.
GAGCCCCATGGCTGCCGAGCCCTGCCCCCAACCATCACAAGCAACCCTGTCATATAATCCCACTCATAAATTTGAAGAGCTCTCTTAGAACTAATTAAGCTGTTTGTCCCCACAAGTCTTTTTAGCAGAGCACTTGGGCCTAATCCTATACTACATTGCTCCTTATGTGGTCATTTGCACCTGTGTAAATCTGGTATAAATGCTACCAAATCTCATTTTTTCCAGTCACAGTCCAATGGTAGCATTTTACACTAATTCCTTTGCTTTTACCTTGCAAAGATGTAAATGACTACACAAGGTGCAGGGCTGTACAAAATCAAGCCCCTTTTGTTTTTTTGAGTGGAAGGACAATGGTTCTGGCTTTCCAACTGTGTGTGTGTGTAAGTAATTTATCTGTAGATCGAGTGCTGCACACAGAATGAGAGTTCATTAGCACTGGCTCTTGATATCTTCAATATTCTAGCATGGCTGAGAGGTGAAAGAGGCAATACACTGAGTTAGAGAAGTGGGTGTTGCACATCTAAACAGACCGAGTTCTGTTTTAAAATCCAGAATGTGCCTATGTCTTATACATTGAGTCTCCTTGTAATGAAAGTACCAGACTAACTTGGTGATGTTCTTTGTAGCCCACAGCTGCTCACATACAGGAGTTCCTCACTCTGCTGGCCGTGTGTCACACTGTTGTTCCTGAGAGAGATGAAAATACAATAATCTACCAGGCCTCCTCACCAGGTTGGTCATTTTCTCCTTCTTTTGTGGAGTGGGAGAGAGAAGCCAAGAGCTTTTAAAAAAATGCACTTAAATTAAAAACCACATTTAAAAGCAAACAAAATCTCCTTTTCTGTATGACTAATAATGGGCTTTATGGTGCCTTCAAGACACCAGCGTGCACAGAGGGTACACTATCTCCTGGCACTCCCCACTGTACAGAGAGAGCACAGCCACTGCTTCATCCTTCAGAGGTGATCCCCGCTGCTACCAGCTGCTTCTGCTGGATTATATAGAGGGGTGGGGTGGGCCCACAACCCAAGACTTTTGCCACCCCTTTGAGGCAACTAGCAAGGTGAGACTCCATTTTTGACTCCCTTATCCCCTTTTTGTATCCTTGAAGCAACCAATCACAAACTAGCCCCGTCAACGAGCTAGCAGTACCTGATTGTCCACTGCTTTGCCCTTTGTGTCATCCTTTATGCCTGTGCGAAATGAACGCAAACACTGCCACTGTTCTACTTTGGCAGCATCCTGCACCCACTTTATGAAGGTGTAAACGACTACACAGGACATGAGACAATTAAGAATTGGGTCCAGAATTTATTGGGGCCCATGTTCCCCTCCATTCTGTGCTGTTGAGGGGAACAAAGGAGACCAGAAGGAACAGACATGCCCTGCAGATTGGGGTGGGGGAGTAGCTCTGTGGCAAACTCCCCTCAATGACAGTTTTTTTTTTTTTATATAACTTGATTTTTTTTTATCCTACCATGTGGAGATTGTTCAGTGCTTAATGTGGTCCAAGGAGCATGAATTCCTCTCTGTGCCTCTTACCTCTCTTCAGGGAGGGTTGGGTACAGGAGTGGGGTGAAGAGCAAACAACAGGAAGGCTCAGCTGTGAGCTCTGTTCTCAGGATGTGGGAAGGCTTTCCTCATGGATATACCAGGATCAATGGAATTGGACATTGCAAACCCCACCGATACAGGGGAATTCAGACCTTGCCACTTGTCTTTCTCTAAGCATGTGGTACATCCCACTGCCTGAGGCATTGCCTCTGAGTTCTAACTTGAAGAATTATTTGAGCTCTTCATTACTTTCCCCAGTCTCCAATAGAATATGGTGAATTTTTGTGTGGAAAGAAGTTGTTGAGTCATTCCAGCAGAAGTTGGATTAAATGCATGTTGTATAAATACTGACGTACGTAGCTTTGATCGTCCTAATTTTCCAGACAAGTTTAAAGAAAACTTTACAGAACACGAACAGACAAACTATGGCTCTTCAATAGTAACAGATTTAAAATTTTGTATTAAAGCAAATGTTACAATTATATAATACACAGGTTAAAGAAGGAGTGTCTGTACATCTGGGTGTTAGGGATGTAAATGTTTAACCGGTTAACTGATAAGCATCAGTCTTATCGGTTTCAGTTAACAGTTAATGATTAAACTCCACTGCCGGCCGGAGCCCAGGACTCCACTGCCACCCTGGGGGCAACAGCCAGGAGGGACCCTGGGCGCAGGGCTGGCAGCTGGCCGTGAAGTCCCCAGCCGCGGGTGGCGGAATCCCCGGCCGCGGTCCGTGGCCAGGATCCCTGGGTGCAGGGGCCGGCAGCAGAGCACTGCATAAAACATTTAACCATGTAACCGATACAATTTTAATCAGTTACACGGTTCCTTTTTTTAACCGCTATTTACATCCCTACTGGGTATAGTGCTTAGATTATCCAAAAGTACAAAGTTTGGTTTCAAAGTCATAAAATTCATATAGTACATAATCTGCAATAACCCAAATTTAGGTTAATACGTTTAATGATACAGTTTAGATATTAGCATCCAAATATTCGGGTACATCACTCATGAAAGTTTATACTAAGAGTTGGTCATGGAAAGCAAATATAGCAATGAGTATAACTTGTCCCTCAGTAATTGAGCATTTAGGATAGGTTAATGCTTCAACAAATACAATGCATTATATACAGAATGCCAAGTATAAAGTACATGTGTGCAGCCCTGTTAACCTGTATGCAGTTTTGTAGGAGGAATGCCAGTGCAAGCATGCTTTATCTAAGGGTTATGATGGAAACTTTTTAATTGCTGCTGATGTAGCTCCTCTCGGTAACAGATTTTAGACATCTCTGATTCAGTGGCTGCCCGTTTCCCGTATCCTGCCAATGCAATGCTCATGGGAGTAGTTTTTTTCCATTGTCATCTGATTATATTTCTGATTAGTCCCCAATAAAGCAAAGCTTCTTGTATTGACAGATGAAGGGGCGTTAGTAAAAGGAGCAAAAAAGCTTGGCTATATCTTCACAGGAAGAACTCCACATTCAGTTATCATTGATGCGGTAAGTAGAGCATGTGTGGTGTACAGTAGCTTTCAAGGATATGTGCATGGGATACATCCCCTTTGTATGGGTCCACGGGCAGCTCTACAGGGCTCCCTCTGAGGCCATGTGCAGACAGGTTTTGGCAGAGTGGGATGGGCAGAGCCAAGGATCTGGCTAGAGGTGAATCCCTGGGTCCTTCCTCAGTGGAACAGGCAAAGAGCAACAGATATTAATCAAGGCAGTAAATTGAAGCTGCCCCTATGGGATGCTCTGGGAAGCACATTAATTTGAGATGGGCAATGGGGAGAAGATTTCCCCCAAAGAGAAAAAAAATACATAGATTGGAACGAATATATACTTTAGTGTAATTACATATGTAACTGTCCCTTTAACTTCTAAGTCCTGGCATGTGCTAGAGCTGAATCTCTATTCTTCACTTCAAAACACTGTTACTTGGTTTAAAAAGCGTGTTGTAGGTCCTGGATGTGCAGTGTTGTCTGGACCTGCCCAGGGCCCTCCCACCTACTCTGCACCTGGTGTTATCACTAAAATAGCTAAGCCCATTTGAGCACCACAAGACAAATCCTGCCTCCAGCACGCAGCTTGAGTACTGTATCTGGGCTGTGTGATGCCGCTTCTATGGGTAGGGAATCCTCCCTCCCTAGGCCAAGCTCTGCAGCTGCCAGTGCAGCTCTGAGGCTACAGTCAGGTCCTGGACCTCTGCTCTGCTACAGGATTGGTTGTAGATCCATAAACCCTTCATTTCTCTTCCCTCAGCCCACCCACAGTTACCCCACCAGTCCCTTCATTAGATCCCTCAGCACTTGCTTCCCAGTGCAGTAGAATCAAACAGGTTTCACTGCATCTCTGAAACGTTGTGCTTGTGCAGGGGAGGGTTGTTGGTAATACCAGGGTTTGCTCCTAAATGCGGCAATTTTCAACAGAAAATCTTAGTCTCTTTTGCATATTGTTCCCGTACGTTGCAGTCTGACACATGAAATAAATGCCCACACTTTTGGGGGAATCCTGCTTATTAGGCCTGTTCAGATTTGTTATCACAGTAATGTCTCTGCTTCTGCTGGAAGATTTTTATTCAGGTGGTGCACTGTTTATCTATTATGTCTATTACCATATTTGAACCCTTTCCTTATGTCAATGGCCTTTACTTAGCAGGTTTAAATGTTTAGTCTTTTTTAAAGCATACTTATGTGCTTGCAAAGATTGGGAGCTAGAATTTCCTCTGTTATATAGATGCAACCCCACTAAAATCAGTGACTGCAGGCTCGTAAGGTAATAGAGAAACTGAAAGTCACTGGAGTTGTTCAAGAGCAAATCAGGGCTGAATTTGTCACTTCACAGTTAGACTGAAATAGGACAGTATACCTCTTTAACCAGGAGAGGGCGCTATCATCACATCACATTTGAAATCATGATGCTTCTATACATATATGCATCGTTCACATCATCTTAATTTTCTGTACAATGTATTTTTCTGCAGCTGGGGAAAGAGGAAGCCTTTGAAATTCTTAATGTGCTGGAATTTTCTAGGTAAGTTACTTCTGCAGATATTAAATAAATGCAAGGCAGCAAATAAGAGAGAAAATGTGCTAGTAACATTACTAATAGATTCATAGATTCTAGGACTGGAAGGGACCTCGAGAGGTCATCGAGTCCAGTCCCCTGCCTGCATGGCAGGACCAAATACTGTCTAGACCATCCCTGATAGACATTTATCTAACCTACTCTTAAATATCTCCAGAGATGGAGATTCCACAACCTCCCTAGGCAATTTATTCCAGTGTTTAACCACCCTGACAGTTAGGAACTTTTTCCTAATGTCCAACCTAGACCTCCCTTGCTGCAGTTTAAGCCCATTGCTTCTTGTTCTATCCTTAGAGGCTAAGGTGAACAAGTTTTCTCCCCCCTCCTTATGACACCCTTTTAGATACCTGAAAACTGCTATCATGTCCCCTCTCAGTCTTCTCTTTTCCAAACTAAACAAACCCAATTCTTTCAGCCTTCCTTCATAGGTCATGTTCTCAAGACCTTTAATCATTCTTATTGCTCTTCTCTGGACCCTCTCCAATTTCTCCACATCTTTCTTGAAATGCAGTGCCCAGAACTGGACACAATACTCCAGCTGAGGCCTAACCAGAGCAGAGTAGAGCGGAAGAATGACTTCTCGTGTCTTGCTCACAACACACCTGTTAATACATCCCAGAATCATGTTTGCTTTTTTTGCAACAGCATCACACTGTTGACTCATATTTAGCTTGTGGTCCACTATAACCCCTAGATCCCTTTCTACTCCTTCCTAGACAGTCTCTTCCCATTCTGTATGTGTGCAACTGATTTTTTCTTCCTAAGTGGAGCACTTTGCATTTGTCTTTGTTAAACTTCATCCTGTTTACCTCAGACCATTTCTCCAATTTGTCCAGATCATTTTGAATTATGACCCTGTCCTCCAAAGCAGTTGCAATCCCTCTCAGTTTGGTATCATCCGCAAACTTAATAAGCGTACTTTCTATGCCAATATCTAAGTCGTTAATGAAGATATTGAACAGAGCCGGTCCCAAAACAGACCCCTGCGGAACCCCACTTGTTATACCTTTCCAGCAGGATTGGGAACCATTAATAACAACTCTCTGAGTACGGTTATCCAGCCAGTTATGCAACCACTTTATAGTAGCCCCATCTAAATTGTATTTGCCTAGTTTATCGATAAGAATATCATGCGAGACCGTATCAAATGCCTTACTAAAGTCTAGGTACATCACATCCACAGCTTCTCCCTTATCCACAAGACTCGTTATCCTATCAAAGAAAGCTATCAGATTGGTCTGACACGATTTGTTCTTTACAAATCCATGCTGGCTGTTTCCTATCACCTTACCACCTTCCAAGTGTTTGCAGATGATTTCCTTAATTATTTGCTCCATTATCTTCCCTGGCACAGAAGTTAAACTAACTAACTAAAGTTTCCTGGGTTGTTTTTATTTCCCTTTTTATAGATGGGCACTATATTTGCCCTTTTCCAGTCTTCTGGAATCTCTCCTGTCTCCCATGATTTTCCAAAGATAATAGCTAGAGGCTCAGATACCTCCTCTATTAGCTCCTTGAGTATTCTAGGATGCATTTCATCAGGCCCTGGTGACTTGCAGGCATCTAACTTTTCTAAGTGATTTTTAACTTGTTCTTTTTTTATTTTATCTGCTAAACCTACCCCCTTCCCATTAGCATTCACTA
>NW_020664490.1:3048120-3201016 GCF_002925995.2 Terrapene triunguis | reverse complement strand
TAGCTAGTTTGAGCTCATTTTGTGCCTTTGCCTTTCTAATCTTGCCCCTGCATTCCTGTGTTGTTTGCCTATATTCATCCTTTGTAATCTGTCCTAGTTTCCATTTTTTATATGACTCCTTTTTATTTTTTAGATCATGCAAGATCTCGTGGTTAAGCCAAGGTGGTCTTTTGCCACATTTTCCATCCTTCCTAACCTGCGGAATAGCTTGCTTTTGGGCCCTTAATAGTGTCCCTTTGAAAAACTGTCAACTCTCCTCAGTTGTTTTTCCCCTCAGTCTTGATTCCCATGGGACCTTACCTATCAGCTCTCTGAGCTTATCAAAATCCGCCTTCCTGAAATCCATTGTCTCTATTTTGCTGTTCTCCCTTCTACCCTTCCTTAGAATTGCAAACTCTATGATTTCATGATCACTTTCACCCAAGCTGCCTTCTACTTTCAAATTCTCAACGAGTTCCTCCCTATTTGTTAAAATCAAGTCTAGAACAGCTTCCCCCCAGTAGCTTTTTCAACCTTCTGAAATAAAAAGTTGTCTGCAATGCAGTCCAAGAATTTTTTGGATAGTCTGTGCCTCGCTGTGTTATTTTCCCAACATATATTTGGATAGTTGAAGTCCCCCATCACCACCAAATCTTGGGCTTTGGATGATTTTGTTAGTTGTTTAAAAAAAGCCTCATCCACCTCTTCCACCTGATTAGGTGGCCTGTAGTAGACTCATAGCATGACATCACCCTTGGTTTTTACCCCTTTTAGCCTAACCCAGAGACTCTCAACACTTCCGTCTCCAATGTCCATCTCTACCTCAGTCCAAGTGTGTACATTTTTAATATATAAGGCAACACCTCCTCCCTTTTCCCCCTGTCTATCCTTCCTGAGCAAGCTGTACCCATCCACACCAACATTCCAATCATGTGTATTATCCCACCAAGTTTCAGTGATGCCAACAATGTCATAGTTGTATTTATTTATTAGCACTTCCAGTTCTTCCTGCTTATTACCCATTCTTCTCGCATTTGTATATAGGCATCTAAGATCCTGGTTTGATCTTTCCTCCCAGTTTTGTCCTGACCCTCCTTTCTCTCTGCCAATATAGCCCACACTCCCTCTCATTTCCGACCCATCTCCCAGGTCTCCATGTTCCCCACTTACCTGTGGGCTTTGCTCACCTGTCCCCGTCGAACCTAGTTTAAAGCCCTCCTCACTAGGTTAGCCAGTCTGTGTCCAAATAGGGTCTTTCCCCTCCTTGAAAGGTGAACGCCATCTCTGCCTAGCAGTCCTTCCTCGAATAGCATCCCGTGGTCGAGGAAGCCAAAGCCCTCCTGGCGACACCATCTTCGCAGCCAGGCATTCACCTCCATGATGCATCTGTCTCTGCGCGGGCCCCTACCTTTGACAGGAAGAATCAAAGAGAATACCACCTCCAAACTCCTTCACCCGTACTCCCAGAGCCCTGTAGTCACTCTTGATCCACTCAGTGTCACACCGCACAGTATCATTTGTGCCCACATGGATGAGTAGCATGGGGTAGTAGTCAGAGGGCTGGATAATCCTCGACAATGCCTCCGTAACATTTCGGATATGGGCTCCCGGCAGGCAGCATACCTCCCGAGATGAAATGTCAGGGCGACAGATGGGCGCCTCCGTCCCCCTCAGCAGAGAGTCTCCGACCACCACTACCCTATGTTTCCTATTCGCAGTGGTGGCAGCAGACCTCAAAGCCTTAGGGGTACGAGGCTTCTCCTCCTTTACTATAGGGGGTGATTCCTTCTTTCCTGTATCAAGAAGAGCATAATGGTTACCTATTACCATGGCGGGAGGGTTCAGAGCAGGGGTGGAGCACTGCCTGCTGCCAGAAGTAACCAGCTGCCAGTGTCCACCCTGAGCCATCTCCTCCTCCACCAGTGGTGTATCAGCAGTCTTGTGTACTGGGACAGCTACCTCAGCTGTCTCCACATGGACACTGTCCAGGAATTGCTCGTGGATTCGGATGCTCCTTAACCTAGCCACCTCCTCCTGTAGCTCTCCCACCTGCTGCCTGAGAGATTCCACCAGCAGGCACCTTTCACATTGGATGGTCCCCCCAGCCTGGATATCAGTAAGTGGAAATTGCAAGTTACAGTCTCTGCAAAACCACACCAGGATCTGGGTAGAAGCATCCATGCTCAGGTGCTCTGTCTGGCTACACGCGCAGATGGAGGAGACAGAAGCAGTGCTGGCACAGGTGTTGCGGGTCTTCCTAACCATCGTAAGCCTCCCTCTGTCAAACTCCCTCTCAAACTCCCGTCTGCAGCCCCCTATCCGCTGAAAGGGTTGTTTAAGCAAGAAGTTTTGAATGTAGTTGGTTTATAGGTTTTAAGGGGAATAAAGGGAAAACAGATGGAACCGGCAAGGGACCGTCGCCCCCTTCCCAACTCCCTTGCGAAACTCCCTGTTAGCAGCCCCTGTTCGCAAAAGCTCCCTGGTCGCTTGTGCACTGCTTTATAAAGCCCTGGCCTGTATGAATGCTCCGCCCACTGATTAAGGCTCAGGCACTTACCAGAGGCTTCTAGCTTTCAAACCTTCCTTTGAAGCTCACAGCTTCCAACTGCCAGCCACAGCACACCGTCCTTCAAACAACCAACCAAACAAACAGACTGACAAACACAAGCTCAGCACACAGCAAGTAACCCCCAAACACAAACAAACACATACTACAGACAGTCACTTACCCCAAAAGGGTGCTGTATTGCTCCTCCTTCACCTGGAGAACTCCCTTGCGAAACTCCCTGTTAGCAGCCCCTGGTCGCAAAAAAAGGTTCACTGGAATCTAAAGAAATTATAGTTGGTTGGCTAGTTAAATCATCCATTTTCCTTTAGATTTGCCATTTCCCTCAATCTGGGGTGAATAAATTGCTCCTTCTTACAAATGGGAATTAGAGGTCTAGTGGTCAGACGTGGAAGTGGGGGTCAAGAGACATCTTTTCTAGTTCTAGCTCTGTCAGAGACTTTCAGTGTGACCTTAGGCAGATCACTTCACTTCTCTGCGCCTAAATTTCCTCACCTGTAAAATGGGGCTAATGATTCTCACCTTGCCTTAATAAAATGCTTCGAGAATGTCAGATGAAAAGCACTGTATAAGTGCAAAATATAATTCATGATTTCCACACAAGTAGAGGGAATCTCCCACTTGAGGGAAATTTCATGCCCTTTTTTGGGAGCAGCCTGACCACCCAAATTCCAGTGTCCCTTCTGCTTCCCAGCAGGAGACCACTTCAGGCCTAATTCTCATTTACACTAAGGATCCTTTGACCACTCTGGCTGTGTAAGAGAACCTTAGCATAACAGGGTAAGGCCCATAGATTCTCCCTCTGCTGAGAAGATGGAGATGTTTTGTGCTTTGCACCTGGGTTTGGGTTGTACCAGTCAGACTGGGCTTTTCTGCCACTTCTAATGCCTGACCTCCCTCAGTTCTGTGGACCAAGGCCAGGTTTGACTCAGCTGTTGCTTGGGCCTTCTTTGTTGCCTATTTCTGTGGCAAGTTGACTTGGCCTGCTGAAGAGGAAGAGGATGGTGAGGGGGAAGGTTTGTCTAGGTTGTGTTTCCCTCTTCCTTGCCTTCTCTGAATGTTCCTCAGATGTGCCCCCATGGCTCTCACTGGATCTTGTGGATGTCTGGACTTGCTTTGCGACCTCCATAAAGGGAGTGGAGTCATCATCCAGGAACCCAAGCACTGGGAGTAGAAGGGTTTCTGGTCACAGAAAGTCCCTGCATCTTTTGACTACAGGGATCTTTTCTGGCCCTTCATGGATTCTCTTTGGGCTCACAGATAGAAGTCTCTCTTGTTGTTATCCTGTCCCTCCCTCATCCATAGTAGCATCTTACTCTAGCAAAGAGGATGAGGTTGCTCACACAATTCCAGGACCCAGGAGAGGGTGGAAGCTCCCCTGGCTCATTAGTTTGCTGCAGAGCTTCTGGACTCTTTTTGATAAAAGAGTGTCCTACATATCTGCTGTGAGTAGGAGACTCAACAGGGCAAAGCCTGTCAGGAGAAAGTTCAGTCCAAGAGACGAGGAAGACAAATGCTCTCCCATGTACTTTATCTTATCGGACTTACCAGGAGTCCTTGTTCATTCCATATGGTGACTGAAGGTGCGCACAGAAGGAAGCAAAGTTCTACAAAAAACTTTTTGTTTTTTGGTTTGTTTTAAAAAGGTTGTAAAGTGAAGTACCGAAAAGTCAGGACATGCCAATTCTAAGATTGCTCAAAAAGTCTTTACTCTGTCCCCTTGTGCCTGGGTATTTACAATATACTTTAATTCTACCATTGCATTCTGTTATTTCCAAAATATCCTCAGAATTTCAACCAAACTGAGGCTCTGAACTAAGCCATGTCTCATTCATTATTAGGGGCCTACTAAATTCATGGCTATGAAAAATATGTCATGGACCGTGAAATCTGGTCTCCTCCTGAGAAATCTGGTCTTTTGTGTGCTTTTACCGTATACTATAATGATTTCACAGGGGAGACCAGCGTTTCTCAAATTGGGGGTCCTGACCCAAAAGGGAGTTTCAGGGGGGTCGCAAGATTATTTTAGGGGGGTCGCGGTATTGCTACCCTTACTTCTGTGCTGATACCTTCAGAGCTGGGCAGCCGAACAGTGGCAGCTGCTGACTGAGGGCCCAGCTTTGCAGGCAGCAGTGCAGAAGTAAAGGTGGCAATACCATACCATGCCATCCTTACTTCTGTGCTGCTGCTGGCAGCAACTCTGCCTTCAGAGCTGGGCTCCTGGCCAGCAGCCGCCACTCTCAAGCTGCCCAGCTCTGAAGGCAGCGCCGCCACTAGCAGCAGCACAGAAGTAAGGGCAGCAATACCGTGACCCCTCCTCCCCCCAACTCGTTTTTGGGTCAGGACCCCTACAATTACAATACTGTGAAATTTTAAATTTAAATAGCTGAAATCATGAAATTTATGATTTTTTAAATCCTATGACTGTGAAGTTGACCAAAATGGACTGTGAATTTGGAAGGGCCCTATTTGTTATGTACCCTTGCTTCATTCACAGGACCCAATTCTACGGTCTGTTCTCTACAAAAGTCTTGTAGAGAAGTGGAGACTCAAACTCGGTACTGAATGTGTGTGCACAAGGGGCAGAGTTAAAGTTGCAGAGAGAGTTAAGGTTGTGTGACCAATCTTAACTTTGACATTTCCTGACTTGTGTATGCTCTACTTTGAAATCCTACTGTTCTTTTTATGTAGTTTGTTTTGTTTTGAATGTAAGAATAAAGCTAATTATTTGCTAGGAATTTTTTTCTGAATCTTTAGTGCACAGATTGCTACTGGAAAGAGGCACAAAACTCCATGTGGTGGGAGATTCTGCCTAGCTTCGTAGCATGTCAGATGAACGAATCCATGTTTTGGAAATTGGGGGGAAACTCACAAAATGCAATTTACTAGTAAGGCAAAATTAAGAGGAACATGAAAGTCCCCATTGTTCACTCCTTTGTATGTTTTGAAGAACCCTGCATTCATTTGTTGAATAATTTCTCCTAAAGCAGGAGGTTTGTTTGCATAGTTTACAGTGTGCTGATAGTATTCTTTTTATTGGCATTTTGCCAGGATTTATGAAATCAGCTTTCTTGCTTCATCTGTGGGAACAGTGCCTAGGTCCCTTAATAACATACATAAAACTTAGAAGTGAAAAACACCCATTAAGTCATCTAATTGATACCCCTGCCAGCGCAGGATTGTTCCCTACAGTATATTCTTGAGTGTCCAGTTAGAAATGATTCAAGTGATTACCACCACTTCCTATGGGAGACTGTTCTGCCATCTAATATACCCCAAACGTAGTTTTCCTAACATTCAGCCTAATTTTTTTTCATTTTTATCCCATTACTCCTAGTTATACCTGCTTAAACAATTCTACCAATTCTTCTTGGGGTCAAAAATGCATAAGGTAGAGTGTTAGCATATCCATGGTAATTTAACTCTTTCCTCATACGCTTTTATTCTTTTTTTGCAAGTAAATCTTTAAAATAATTTTTGTTGCTCTTCTCTGAATTCCCTCCAAACTGTTGATATTTTTCTAGTATCTTTTGCTGTCCAGAGTTAAAGGTGTTGCCTTCCATATACAACAGTGATATTAATTACCTCCAGCCTTGTTACACACACACAGACATAGAATCATAAGACTGGAAGGGACCTTGAGAGATCATCTAGTCCAGTTCCCTGCACTCATGGCAGGACTAAGTATTATCTAGACCATCCCTGACAGGTGTTTGCCTAACCTGCACTTAAAAATCTCCAATGATGGAGATTCCACAACTTCCTTAGAAATTTATTCCAGTGCTTAACCACTCTGACAGTTAGGAAGTTTTTCCTAATGTCCAACCTAAACCTCCCTTGCTGCAATTTAAGCCCATTGCTTCTTGTTGTATCCTCAGACTTAAGAAAAACATTTTTTCTCCCTCCTCCTTGTAACAACCTTTTATGTACTTGAAAACTGCTATCATGCCCCTCTCAGTCTTCTCTTTTCCAGACTAAACAAACCCAATTTTTTCAATCTTCCCTCATAGGTTATGTTTTCTAGACCTTTAATCATTTTTGTTGCTGTTCTCTGGACTCTCTCGAATTTGCCAACATCTTTCCTGAAATGTGGAACTCAGAACTGGACACAACACTCCACAAAATCTTCTCCCTCCTTGAACTTCTAGGACACACTTCTTAGCCACCATCCTTCTGTATTAGGTGGGACCCTGATGGGAGCCCATTAGTTTTATTCCTTAAGAAAGATCTAGAGGAGTGGTAGTAGTTAAGCAGTGCAAAGCATTCCCTCTTTCTCAGAGGATGAGCACTCTACCCCTGCAATCTTGAAGTGTGTGTCAGCACTGGGAGCAAGGTATCAGGTTCAACAAAATACACGTTTCTATATGATAATCAATTGTATTTTTGAACTGGAGTGTTCAGTGAGTTTATCTTTGTTTTTGAAAAGTTATGGTAAATTATTTGTGGCATGATTTTCAAAAGTTTTAGGCATAGAAACTCTCACTTGCAATTCATGCCTAATTTGTTTGTGTGTAATTACATTAATTGGATGAGCCAATATCTGTGCATGCAGATTACCAACTTCAGAAATACCAGATTAGTTTAGGCAGTCCCAGTAATTGCCCGTGTACATTAGGAATGCAAATGTGGGTGTGCATCTGTATGCCATAAACTACTATAAATCAGGCCATTTATGTTCATATTGATTAAAGAAGCATAGGATCGGAAGATGGAAACGGCATGTGTAAGATTGTTATGTATTGTACATTTACGAGTGTTTTTATATGACCTGGTTTAAAATGTGCCAAGCGCATGGAAGAAAACTTGTGGATCAGACTGTGCTTTTACTCCTAGAACCATAGATCTGATTAGAAAATTGGGGAGAGGGATAGCTCAGTGGTTTGAGCATTGGCCTGCTAAACCCATGGTTGTGAGTTTAATCCTTAAGGGGGCCATTTAGGGATCTGGGGGGAAAAAAAACTATTAAGGACAGTACTTGGTCCTGCTAGTGAAGGCAGGGGACTGGACTCAAGGTCCCTTCCAGCTCTATGAGATCAGTATATATTATATTATTATTAAAATAATTCAAAATGACTGTTTGTTTTCTCATAGTAACAGAAAGAGAATGTCTGTAATAGTTCGAACTCCAACGGGGCGACTACGTCTGTATTGCAAAGGGGCTGTAAGTAATCCGCTACTACTAACAGAGAATAGTGGAAATACTGCGAGCTGCTGCAGCAGTCACATTGTTTTTAGAATGTTGAAATGTTGTCCCTTTTAATGAATATCTGTTAGCTGCACATATTAGGGGCCGAATGTTTAAGGAGCCTTAACCTGTTCTCTGATTTTGTTTGCAGGCACACATAGTATTTAGGACTCTCAGTGCCTGAAGTGAAATCCTGCCTGCGTTAAAGTCAATGGGAGTCTTGCCATTGACTTCAGTGCAGGCAGGATGTCTCCCCTGATGTGCAGGTACAGTCAGGAAGTTAGACATCTAAACACTGTGGTCTGAACCTTCAAAACTGGAGTCGGTTCTCAAGCATTTAGCCCTGCCTGTCTCGTGATCTGCTTTCTCCCATCTCTGCTGCTGCTGCTGCTAGTTGTCCCTGCTCATAATATGCTGTGCTTCTACTTTCACCAACAGGAGGGATAATGTATCAAAATGAAACGACTGTAAAAAATGAGAGGCATCAACAACTCCAGCAGGGTGTGGCTTTAAATTCAGTGGAAAGTGATTTCAGTTTTATCATGTGGAATTAAATCTCTGTTTATTTTAACAGTGCTACTTCTGTGACGTTTTACCGTAAGGCTCTAATTTACTACAGTGTGTGTGTTTTTTTAAACACACTTTTAAAAAATCATTTGAAATTCAGGGCTGGATGCATCTCTACTATACTCCAGCGTAGCTCCACTGATTTCAGTGGAGTTATGTCAACATGAAAGTGGAATAACAGAGGTGAATCAAGGCCACTGTAATTATACATTGCTTAAAACTTTTGAAAGTCACACACAAATCTGGACCCAACAGAACTGACCATGTCTGACATCTGCATTTTCACACTGCTGTGCTCCTTCTTCCTCTTTCTGTCAGTTTTGTGTTGCTGAATGTTACAGCTGTTACCCATCACAGAACTAGCATTGGGAAGAAGAAAGAGGAGAGATATTGTGGGTCTGATCTTGCTACATAGATGTTAGTGGAAGTTTTGCCTTGACTTCAGTGGGAACAGGAGAATACCCTCTAGCAGCAGCAAAGGGGCCGCAACAATCGCAAGATCAGGGGAGGCAAGAATGACACCAAAAATCAACTTGTTTTGTTTTAAGAAAAATAGTTGCCATAACTTTTGAAAGTGAGTTTGCATTTATTGGGCAGAACCCTGAATATATTCCTGTCTTTGTCTCATAAAATAATGAAAGTGATATTATAAATTATTTATTTATGTACAACTATATTTGAAGTTCATCTAGATATTAAAAATGAAGTTCCTTTTCTTTTATGTCTTTCACACCTTTTTTCTGTTCCTGATTTCTCAGGCAACTTTTCTCCCTTCATTTCCCCTCCACCCCAGACCTTTATCAGTCCCAGAAATAACCACAGGCAGTAGTGGATGGTGCTTCTAAGGCAATTCTCAGCAATGGAATCCAACCTATGTTGCTTATTGTTCTGACTTCTTAATTAGGCAAAACTGTCGTTGACATAAATGGGAGTTTTGCCTGAGTAAGAATTGCAAGATAAACTCTTAAGTATGGATCTGTGTTGGAACTGTGTTTTTTATTGTTCAGGACTCTTCTGTTCTTGGAAAACCCAGTCTCACTTCAGTAATTCAAAATGGAGCATTCCATCTTTGCTGTCACTGTATTCTAAATTTAAATAACAGTGTAACAAGTTTGGGGTAAGGGAAGAAAAATCTAAAGAAACAATGTGTGTTTTTGTATTTGCAAAGCAATTACAGTATCCCACCCCTTTTCACTTCTGCTTGGAGTTCATATATGGTGGTAGAAACTGTAATATTCCAGCTTTGGTTTTCTAAGTGGAGCTAGATCCATTTCATAGGTAAACCAAAATTCATTATGGTATGTATTTTCATTTTCAGATATTATCATGTCCACTTTAGGCACCTCACATCAGTTAGATATAGAGGGGTCGAACACTTGTGCATTGTAGGTACATGAGTGAAGAGTTTACATGTGAATTTACTCTTTATATTTAATTTGGTTTTGATAGGATAATGTTATTTTTGAGAGACTTTCAAAAGATTCCCAGTATATGGAGCAAACACTATTGCATCTTGAATACTTTGCCACAGAAGGTAAGTGAAACAACATGCAAGTATGAATTAATTTTTTGAATTATTATTAGTACTTTACGTATTAATTTTTAAATGCCAACAAATTGTTCAGTGCTGAACAAGACAAAAATAAAGACACAGAGACAAATTCATAGGGTGATGTGTCGTATATGTAAGGTAAACTCACTTACCCATGTGTAAGTCTAAAAAAGGAGTTTACAAGCTGATCCTGCTTCTGTTGAAATCATGGTGAAACTGATTTCAGTGGGAGCAGTACTGAGTCCTGCATAAGAATAAGGGAGAGTAGGGACTTGATTCTGATCTCACTTTTACACGTGTAAATCAGGAGTAACTACATTGAAATCAATGGAATTACAGCAGTGTAAAATCAGAAGAGATGAGAATTAGGCCCTAAGTGTCTAAACTAGTGTAACATACAAGCTGAAAGAGCCGGGAAAAAGATGTGCATTACAACTTCAACTCATGTAGATTCATATCTGAATCTGGCTCACTGGCACTGCCCCAGGAGCTTACAATCTAAGATCAAACATGCCAACTTTTTATTTTACTGGTAACAAATCCATGACACATTCATTCACAAGGAAGCGCTAAAAGGGATATGGTCTTTGTTCATTTTATATACCTTTTACTTTATTACTGTAAAAACATGAATTGATGGTTATTTTTTCCTAAGTCCTATTTTTTCCAGTTTGTTCTTTGAACTCCCCTAACCCCAAATAATAAAGCCTTTCTATTTTATATGGCATGCTTCCTCCTTTTGCTGACTGACCCATGCCAGAATAAAAATCATTACTTAGGCCTGGTCTACACTACACAGTTAGGTTGATGTAAGATGCCTTGTGTTGACCTAGCTGTGGAAGAGTCTTCATTTAAATTTGGTTCCCGCTGACGTAAGTGCTTCTCTATGCCAATTCAGTAACACCACCTCCCTGAGCAGCGTAGAGTCACAGTTTCTATAATTAGGTTGACGCTTACATCAACTGTTGCTGGCTTTCAGGAGCCATGCCACAATGCCCCACACTGACAGTACAATCGATACAAGGTGCCACGTGCCGACACAAGGTGCCATGTGTGCACACACACACAAGCAATTTAATAACTGCAATAGCTGTATGCCAGTGTACATTAGGTTAACTTATTTTGTAGTGTAGACATGGTCTCATATATGTTAAACTTGATCAGCCGTCTAATAAAACGATCTCTTTCATACTCCAAGGGGCCTATTCTCTATGTATTGTGTAGGTGTAACTCCCATTCATATAGCTATGAGTTATATGCATGCACGGAGGGGGAGAATACATTCTCTTTTCTGAAAGGAAGTGTTGGGATGAGCAATAATTTGGGATGAGTAGCATTGCATATATGAAATACCTGCTGTTAAAATATAATAATGATCATATTTACCAACCTCATTGGGGTTGTGTAACTTATAGTAATTAACATTTAAAACAAATCACTTTCAGCCTCAAATGGAAAATTAGATGAAAGATGACACTGTTGTTGCTCCAGTATTACTAGATTGCTGAAAATTGGGGAGAGGTTTGTGCATGTTAGGCCAGCTACTGATCTTGGTTATACTGGTGTAAATCCAGGGTAGTCAATGGAATTGGTTAGATTTACGCCAGTGTCAGTAAATTCATAATCTGCCCCATTTGGGTGAAGTTGGTGGAAAAACCCAAATGTTTCCAAACTGTACTGGGAGATTGTCTTGCCTTTCTAGAGCTCGATGTTGCATTACTTATGTGTGCAAAACTTTCATTGACTCCAGTGAGGGGGCCAGGTGTTTAGCATCAGCTGGTTCATTCAACAGAAGGATTTTAATGATGCGATCCTCCCCATCAGTAGGTTAATGTGTGCAACATCTATATTCTGTTTTGTAGGTTTGAGGACTCTGTGCATTGCATATGCAGACCTGTCAGAAAATTCTTATCGAGAGTGGTTAAATGTTTATAATGAAACCAGCACAATTTTGAAAGACAGAACTCAAAAGATGGAGGAGTGCTATGAGATCATTGAAAAGGTAACAACTGCAGACGTTTATGCTGCTGAGGGCTAAATCCTGCTTACCTTATGCATGTGAATAGTTTCATAGTCTGGGGGGAGGGATAGCTCAGTGGTTTGAGCATTGGCCTGCTAAACCCAGGGTTGTGAGTTCAATCCTTAAGGGGGCTGTTTGGGGATTTAGTGCAGGATTGGTCCTGCTTTGAGCAGGGGGTTGGACTAGATAACCTCCTGAGGTCCCTTCCAACCCTGATATTCTATGATTCAAGCAGGATTATTTTGCTAAATGTATCACATGTTGAATTAATAAATACAGCTGCTGGAATATATGTATATATTACACACACGTATGCACACTCTCGCTCTTTCTCACTTTTCTACTGTTGTATCCACTCCAGTTTTCATATTTATTTTTCTAATTCTCAATCCAAAAGACACTTTTTTCAGTCTATGCTGCTGAAATTTTTCCTGGACAATATCTGTAAAGTTACAAATAACTAAGTTAAATGATTACAAAATGTATAAAAAATCCCCTCTCCTTTGGCTGATGAATTACTTAAATGCTTTCAGGGTTAAAACGGGCAGATAGGACTGCGGCTTTATTTGGCAGAGTTTGCTGCTTTTACTTCTGCAGCATTTTGTCTGCCATATTTTTTGTAACATGGCCAAATCTTTTCCTGCAATGGCCCTAAAATTTCAGAAAAATATGCAAAGCTCTGTAGCACTAACTAGTTGTATGAGACATTCTTTTTCTTTCCAGGAATATGGTATATGTATATACAGTACAGATACTTGGATTGTTCAATATTCATTCCATTTGTGTTACATATGATGTGATTATGTCCGTAAATAATTGCAATAATTTTAGCCTTGAGTGATTGTATGCAGGCTGTGTGTACATTTTATGGGAGGGGAAATAGTTTAAATGATGTGACTCTAGGTGATTTCTGTTTTGTGAGCTTAAGAAATACAGATTGTGACCGTTCAAGCATATTGCTATGGTGATTAATGAATGCACCAGTATGTATGTTCATCCACTGGTTAACGTTAAAGTTGTGTAACTTCAATTAATTGCTTTTGAAATGTTGCCATTTTTCTGATCAGAAACATTTGGCTCCATTATACACCTCTAAAATGTGGATTGTACGCAGAGGAAATAGAAGAACCACACAAAAAATTACCGTACTGTGTTTCTCCTTTGAGTAGTGACCCTATGGGTGCTCCACTGTAGGTGTGCTCGTGTCCCTGCACTGCTGATTGGAGAACTTCAGTAGCAGTGTCCACTAGGCCTGCACATGTGCTGTCTCTCCTCGTGCTGCGCCATTAGGCTAGTCAGCACGCATGGGCGAACCCTCCTCAGTTCCTTCTCAACTGCCCATGGCTAGAGATGGAGCTATTATAAGACTATTGCTTTATTTTATATATCTATAGCTAGTTAGTCTCCTAGTTATAGTTCTAGTTTTTTTCTCCTTTCTTATTTTACCCTTGAAAATAATAATTAAAAAATACTTTATTTTCCCCCTCTCTTTTCTCCCCCACTGGGGACCCTTCCCCACCAATGGGGTGTGCTTGGTTTCCCAGGCTTCAAGAAGTGCCTTACTTGCAAAGAGGCGATCCCGATTGCAGACAAGCACTCCCAGTGCATTCACTGTCTCAGGGAAGGCCACATCCAGCAAAAGTGTGGTCTTTGCCAACAACTCCCTCCACGATCTCGTAAGCACAGAGAGCTCTGACAGATGACCATCTTCATGAAGGTGGCTCTCAGGCCTGATGTCAAGTATCAGGGGGTAGCCTTCTTAGTCTGTATCCACAAAAACAACAAGGAGTCCGGTGGCACCTTAAAGACTAACAGATTTATTTGGGCATAAGCTTTCATGGGTAAAGAACCCACTTCTTCAGATGCATGGAGTGAAAATTACAGATGCAGGCAT
The DNA here is from genome assembly GCF_002925995.2 of Terrapene triunguis. Taxonomy (NCBI): domain Eukaryota; kingdom Metazoa; phylum Chordata; order Testudines; family Emydidae; genus Terrapene; species Terrapene triunguis. The sequence goes on along the minus strand of NW_020664490.1, from coordinate 3,187,253 downwards.
TATAACAGATTTAAAAGATTTAAAAGTAGCCATACTTGAACAAAAAAACCTCAAAAACAGACTTCAAAGAGAAACTGTAGAACTAAAATTCATATGCAAATTTAACACCATTAATTTGGGCTTGAATAGGGACTGGAAGTGGCTGGCTCACTACAAAAAGCAACTTTCCCTCTCCTGGTATTGACACCTCCTCATCAATTATTGGGAGTGGACTACATCCACCCTGATTGAATTGGCCCTGTCAACACTGGTTCTCCACTTTTACGGTAACTCCCTTCTCTTCATCTGTCAGTATAATAACACCTTCCCTTCATTTCCCCTACTATTGAAGGTCCCGCAGAAAATAAAGACGGAGCCCACGTCATTCTGATTCCTCCTACTTGACCAAGGCAGACCTGGTACCCTTACCTGTCACAGCTCACAACGTGCCCACCAATCCCTCTCCCAGCCATTCCGAACCTCCTCTCAAAGAACAGAGGACGTACCCTACATCCCGATTTGGGGATTCTCCACCTCAAGGCATGGGTTCTGCTTGGGTCCAACATCTAGAAAGCTCCTGTTAAGGGAGGTACAAGAGGTTCTGTTGCACAGCAGAAAGTCCTTAACTTGACATACTTACTGGCAAACATGATTTGGTGCTCTTCTTAACAAATCTCCCCGACATCTGTGACTCTTCCACATATCCTACCTAGACTATGAATTGACCCTAATGAAATGGGGTCTATCTCTAAGCTGTCTCAGGGTTCACTTAGCAACTATAACAGTTTTCCACCAGCCTGTTGAGGGGTACTCAGTGCTGTCACATCCAGGTTTCTCAAGGGTATGGTAAACCTTTTCCCACAACCTCGACTTCTGACTCCCATGTGGGACCTAAGCTTGGTACTGAAAGCTTTGACTAGGCCTCCTTTTGAACCTATGGCCACCTATTCACTGACATACCTTTCCATGAAAATGGCCTTCCTGATAGTGATTTCCTTGCGCATGAGAATAGGAGAGAGAACTGCTCTGATGGTGCATCCCCGCTATATATTCTTCACTGACAAGGTTACTCTTAGGCCACATCCAGAATTCATCCCTAAGGTTACCTCCCCGTTTCACATGAATCAGTTGATTCACCTTCCAATCTTTTACCCCAAGCTTCACCGAGACAGCAGGGAGGCTATATTGCATACCCTCGATGTCAGGAGAGCCCTGGCCTTCTACCTGGACAGGACTAAGGCCTTCAGGAAGTCCCCTAAGCTTTTCCTCTTTGTTGCGGAAAGATCCAAGGGCTCAGCAGTATCAGCCCAAAGGCTTTCCAAATGGGTCTCAACTTGCATCAGACAGTGTTACCAAGTTTGCAGTATGACCCCTCCAGACTGTTTGTACACACTCCACAAGGTCGATTTCCTCATCCATTGCCTTCTTCAAGAATGTTCCTATCTCGGAGATCTGTAGAGCGGCGACATGTGTGTCAGCCCACACCTTCACAGAACACTATGTGATCACCAGAGACTCCGCCGCCATCTTTGGCTCCACAGTACTGCCATCTGTAATGGACCAGACTCTGAAGTCCTGGCCCTCCAGAAACGATACTGCTTGGGAGTCACCTACAGTGGAGCACCCATAGGGATACTACTCAAAGAAGAAGTTACTCACCTTGTGCAGTAACAATGGTTCTTCAAGATGTGTGTCCCTCCACAACCCACCCTCTTCCCTCTACTTTGGAGTTCTTGTCAATGACTCTGTGCTAGGGAAGGAACTTAGGGGGGTTAGCCCGCACGCACTGACTAGCCTCGGGCACAGCACGAGGAGAGACAGCGGATGTGTGGGCTTACTGGACACTGCTATTGAAGTTCTCTGATCAGCAGCACAAGGACGCAAGCACACCTACAATGGAGTACCCATAGGGGGACACATCTTGAAGAACCATTGTTTCTGCACATGGTGAGTAACTTCTTCATCTCTTGTCAAAACACTGTATTAGTGATGAGGTGCAGCATGCAGTCATGAATTCCCTTTTAAGTGTGGTCTAAGCTGATATTGGCCTAAAGAAAACAACCCCTCAAATTCTGATGTTTGTTTTAGGATTTACTGCTTCTTGGAGCTACAGCCATTGAGGACCGCCTTCAAGCAGGTGTTCCAGAAACTATAGCAACACTAATGAAAGCAGAAATCAAGATATGGATCCTGACAGGGGACAAACAGGAAACAGCTCTCAACATAGGTAGCAACAGCAACCTTCATATTTTATTTTGCTTTGAATTCACCTGATACAGAGCTATGAAGATATGTAGCAAATGTGTGCGTTAAGGTAACTGGTGTTAGTGACTAAGAAGCCATTGTAACCTCCATTGAATGAAAAATGTTAATTAGAGTTTAAGGTGCAGTCTAGTTTGTATATTTGAAGGTGAAAGTAGCATTCCAGCAGTAGGGGGAAATCAGCTTGTATGAAAAAGTTCTTGACACCTAGTGCCACTTCCCAGTGGGAAAGTCTTTCAGTCCAGTCTCTCTTCTTACCAGATGGGGAATGAAGTGGGCATGAGACTTAAGCCCCTCCTGCACCGGGGCCAGTTGGTAGGGGAGCCTGGGCCCTCCCACTCCACAGGGCTCTGACCCAGGGCCCTAATTAGGATGCCAGACACTGTTGACCCTGAGTCCCCCTGAGTTACCCTCCCTTGGTCACTTCCTACCATCTGCTTCTCTCCCCCAGCTCAAAGTCCAATATAAGGTAAAAAGAAAAGATAAGTAAATATTCAGCCCCAACTGCGCTCAACATACAGTCTTCTTCCTCTCAGTAGACTTCTCCGGTGCTCTTGTCCAGGAGCCCTTCCAGTAGGTCTGTCTTCCTCCCCAGCCTTCCGAGCTGAGTTGATCCCTTCTCCAGTTGGGGCATTCTCTGCAGGTGTGGAGGGGCGGGGTTACCTGGACCTAGTATTGTCCTTTAATCCCTTCAAGCCTAGCATGGGGTTGGTGCACCCCATCACAGATGGGTAGTAATGGGAAAAGGGTGGACACCATAGCTCGTTTTAATGAGCTTTTCCATATTTTTTGAGAGCTGGTCTGCCACCTAATTCTTGAGGTCCTTCAGAGCTCTTGAATTCGTGCTGATGTAAGTTTCTAGTGTAGACCAGCCCTAAGCCTTTGAAAAGTCCATTTGCATATGTCCAGAGACTTGCTAGATCTTTGGAGCTAATTCCCCAAAGATTCCATCCACTCTGGGCATGCTACAGCCCAGGGCTAAGCAGGACTTTACCTGCAGTTGCAGCTTTAGGCACCTGTGGCTGGGCCAGGGTCAGGCAGGCACATGAACTGAGGGTGGGAAGCTGCTCTCTTGTTTTCCTAATGCCCCCCTTCTGAACCCAGGCAGTGTGGAGGAGGAAGCTGCCTGATTGGAAGGCAAAGGGGCAAGAATTGGTTCTGGGGGCAAATAGGTTGAGACAAGGAACCTGCCATGGGAGACTGGACTGGGAACAAGTGGGGCTGTGGGAAGAAGTTGGGAGAAGGAGCAACAACTATCTGTTGAGTGGTCGAGGTGAGGGGGAAGAACTGTGATTGGGTGGGCAAAGACTTCGACAAGGAGCTTGGATGGGAAAGAGGGGAACTGAGATTGGACAAGGAGTCTAGGGATGGAGATTGGGAATGGGAGTCAGGAGGGATAGGGAACATGGGGATGTGGAGTGTATCTGGAGATTGGAGGGAAGAGAGACAGAGCAGATGAGGAAGTGGGAGGGAAGGAGAGACTGGCTAGGCAAAGAGACTAGGGTTCAGTAGCTAGAGGGTGGGGATAGGAACTGGGAATGGCTGTACAAGAAGACTCGGATTGAAAAATCCAGGGGGTGAGGCAAGGATTTACTGGGCAAAGGAGACTTGGTTTGGGATGAGGAGCCTGAGGAATGGAGACTGGAGCTGGGTAATCAGGGAGATTGGGACTGGGATGAGGAGCTAGAAGTGGGGAAGACAAGGCTGGGACAGGGCCAGTTTGGAAGGGATGTGACAGAAAGGGTCAAGCTTGGGGGGCACAGGTAGGAGAACCTGTGCCCACTAGAGCTCACTCCCCTCCAGAGCCTGGAATGCAACCCAACGTTCCTGAGTCTCACCATTCCTCTGCTGCAGCAAATATCTGTGAAACCCTCTGGCAAAGTGTGTGTGTATCACCTCTAGTTAGTGCTTGTCCACACAGAGAATGACAACTTCTGCTGTCACCTACTCCATTAGCACAAGTGGCAGAGAGCTGTGCTATGGATGTAAAGGTTTCAACCCTGCTGGTGACCCATGTGGGTGTCAATATGATGCATATGATGGAGTTTGTTTTTTTTCAGCTGTTTTTTTCAGTATAGAAAAGTATACACAAAAATCCGTTAAAAGAACATTATCAAAGTTGCAAAGTCAAGCACTTAAAACTTAGAAAATACCACAATTAAGGTTGCCTGTGAAACCTTAATTCAGACCCAGGTGCGTATGCATTATGATACAGTCTTCAATTACATGATCATATACAATTTCTTCCACAGAATATCTGCCTCATTCAGTGCATAGGACAGACCTGCTCTGAGGATGAATCAGGGTTGTGTACTGAAGGAGTCTGTTGTCGGGCCATTGCTTAATTTTTTGCACCAGTTGGGAGATGTGTAGTGAATGAGCCAGGGGATTACAGAAAGAGAAGGCAGTTGAATGCTGCCCTGGTACATTGGATTTTAGTTCCTATGTGATGCTAATCAAGTCACTTAAACCAAATTTTTCAGAGTAGTCAATGAGGGTATGTCTGCACAGCCGGCAGCAGCCCATGGCAGCAAACCTCCGAATCTGGGTTGACAGACTCAGGCTTGCGGGGCTCACATGACCATGCTAAAAAGAGCTGTATAAACAGTGCTTTTAACTTGCGGCTCACGCTTTAGGCTTCAGAGCCCAAGCTCCAGCCTGAGTTGCAATGCCTACACAGCTATTTGTAGCGTGGTGACTATTTTTAGGAAGTCTTTTGACCCAGGCTTATAGGCTCACTGCTGAGGGTTGTTTAGGCAAACCCTAATTGTGTGTTTCTCATTTTCTAGGTGCCTGACTTGAGATCCTGGGGTCTGATTGGCAGAAGTGCTGATTACACAGAGCTGCAATTGGAGGCAGCGGGAGCTGTGCTTGTGCATATAAAGTGCTATATGATGCTAAGTACTCTGAAAAATCAGATCCTAGGTATCGCACCCAAAATTAGTGAATACTTTTGACCTGAATCTCTCTCTGCCTCAGTTCCCCATCTGTAAAACAGAACAAATAAATACCTCCTCGTCTCAGAGGTGTTCTGAAAATAAATTGTGAAACACTCATATACTATAATGATGAGCACCATAGAAAAGCCCATGAGGAAATTCATTTGTCTTCAGAGCAGGGTTTGAATAGTTTGCAGTAACTAAGGGATAGAGCCACACATTGAACAATGTGGGGGGGAAATAGCTGCTCATTAAGTGAGCACTGTCCATCTTGAGGCGGGGTCCTGTGGAAAATATGAGATGTGACTGAAGACTGTTTGATAATGCATATGAACAATTGGGGCTGAAATAAAGTTGCACAGGGAACCTTTATTCTGGCATTTCTTAACATCTGAATGCTTGGCTTTTCAACCTTAATGTTCTTTTATTGTAGTTTTTCCTGTGTAGTGTATATATATAAATATCATATTGATTTCTACTGGGGAAAGACTTCTGTGGAATATATCATTCAGTCCTGTGTATCTTATTTCCAGAAAGATATGGACAAACTGGAGAGAGTTCAGAGAAGAGCACACACACAAAAAAAAAAAAAAAAAAAAAAAAAGATTAATTGTCTGAGGGATTGACATATGAGGAAAGATTAAAGGAACTATGAGTTAAATCCTGGCCCCATTGAAGTCAGTGGGAATTTTGCCATTGACTTCAATGAAGCCAGGATTTCACCCTAAATCTCTGAATCTTGGCTAAGTCATGACTACCAGAGTGTGTACACTAAGGAGGGAGAGGAATTTTTCAGCATGATACAAAGGGGAACTACTTGAAGTAATGGTATGAAGTTAGAGAAAGAAGAATGTAGGAGAAATATCAGGAGAACCGTCCTGCAGTGAGACATATTAGATGGTGGAGTAAATACTCTAAGGGCTTGTCTACACTTACAGCGGTGCAGCTACGCCAATGCGGCTGTGCTGCTGTAGCACTTAGTGAAGAAGTCCTATCTATGCTGGTGGGAGAGCTTCTTCCAGCGGCGCAGGTGCTTCTTCTCCCCAAGAGGTGGTAGCTATGTCAACGAGAGAAGCCCTCCTGTCGACGTAGCACTGTCTACACCAGGGGTTAGGTTGGTATAACTACAGCACTCAAGGGTGTGCATTTTTCACAGCCCTGAGTGACGTAGTTATACCGACATAAATTCCTAGTGTAGACCGAGCCTCAGGGAAGTGGTGGTGGCCCTTTCCTTGAGATCTTTCAGAGCCGCTAAAATACCACCGTAAGGACAATACAGAATAGGTGGGGAGATGGGCTATGGATGTTGTTTTCCATCTGTCTATAAATGGTCACATGACCTTTTTGGCTGGAATTCAGATGACTCTGGAGATTGATGTTGAAAATGTCACCTGCCAATTTTAAGCCAGTGGAATAAGTCTGGTTTGAACAGGTAGGGGCAATTGGCCAAGATATCCTTGTCCATCCATATATACTACAAAGTGCCACATCTCTTGAGTCACTGCTTCCTTAGCCCTTGCCACCATGCCAGCAGAGCCAAACTGACTGCACCAACACAGTCCTCAGGAAGGACCTATCCAGCTCAGCCCTCTACAGCTTCATCTATGTGAAAATGATAGTTTTTGTGCTGTGTGACAAGCTTGTCTTCACCTACAGGTGTATAATCAAGCTTTACAAACATGATTCAAACTGTACACAAAATGTTACTGCTGAACATTAGACTAACTATAGTGATCATTTAAAAGCACAGTTTTAAAAAGGTATCCCTCTGCATCCCAATATTTGCTTTATTTTGAGCATGTGTACAAATTTCAAAAAGATATGAATTAGTGGAAAACAATGCCAGATAAGATTCAGTCAGTCACAGAACAAGCCTATGTAAATCATATTACTTCACTAATTAACATAGACACTATTCTAAAAGGTCTGTACTGACATCCATTGTTGCATTTTACTAGCTATGGCAAATAAAAAGAAAGTGCTTTTGTGGTAGATTGACCCCTTCACAGCTTCATGCCCATAAAAGGGAGCAAGAGTTGGTCTTGCTTCATGCCATTGAGACCCATCAATGGATGTTACAGAAACTTTCTGGGTGCCAGCTTCTACTTCACCGCCCTTCATGCTGTGACGGAATATTCTAATGTGGCACTGCCATCTAATGAGATACAAGAAGGGAAAGCCTACAGCAAAAATAAACAACTAGTTATTAGTAAGAAATTTAAAAAGCCCGTCTCATTCCCAGTGCCGTGGTAGAGGAGGCCAACTTTTCCATGACCATCTAGAAAAAGTGCCTGCACTGTATGCAAGTGCAAGAGCTTGCTTATGAAAAACCCTTCAGTTATCTGAGCAAGCAGGCATGCGTGCCTATTGTGCTTGTACAGCACCTAACCCAGTGGGGTCCTGGTCCAGAGTAGAGCCCTAGGTGCTACAACAATACAAATAGTAAATAGTAATAATATAATAAAAGGAGCAGCTGCCCTTCTGATTGTCTGTCTGGTTTGCATTGCAAATGTGGATTTTTAAAGAATATATATTTTAGGTGTATTTTTAGAGGCCTCTTTGAAAACACAGCCTATGAGTTTGAAACAAATGGAACAGCATCTCTCCAGATCTTGAATTATTTTCTTGGTAAGGCTGATGAGCAATGCACGCATCTCAATCCTGATCCTGAAGTACCAAACAGTTTTAGGAAGTTTGGTGGAAGACAGAATGGAATTGGAACCAAGTTTCCTAATTTGGATTTCTATCCCATAGCAAATGTCTGTTGTTTTATGGAACTTGTGCCCACATGTTTACTTGTCTCAAATGCTTACGGATGTGCCACCATGTCATATAGGACAAGCAAGTACATAAGAGCCTATCTACTTAATTCTAAAGTCCTTCAGCCCTTCTTATCAGACGAAGAGAAGCAGAGCTTCACTCAGTCTGCTCTTGTGAATGGACAGGCTGTCATGCACATATATACATATATAGTCCCGGTGTTACCTTGTTGCCAAAGTCTGCAACCATCATCCTTACCAAACAGTCCTCAAAGAAAGCTACAGTTAGCCTGTATAAAGCACCACTCACACTTGCCTTTCTTTCTTTGCGTGTTTACAAATCTTTACCAACAGCCATTAGCTTTTTTTCCTTTAGGAATTACCTATCTTAGTAACATGTGCTGTTTTCTTGTTGAAGCAGATACTTTCTTAGCATCCTCAAATTAGCTCTGACTTTAAGGCCTTTAGCTGTTTGAACAAAAGTGACCTATGAGCCATTATGTACACAGATCTGCAGGTAGACTGTTAGTAATTTTCTGAGTGGCCTTTTGCCAAAATTCTGGAACTCTGTGACCGAACTTGCATTACTATAGCAAAGTTTCAGACACTCGGTAATGTTCATTATTTAGCTTTAAAATTGGCTTCAGTTAGTGTAAGTGAAATTTCAGATGCAGTCTGCATGACTCATATAGTTATTGTTTGCTTACTGGACTTGTGTAAGATCTCAATGTACCTGTAGAATTCAAAGGCACTAAAATGGATTAAACAGAATTTTCTGAAGTGGTAGTATTTCTAGTAGAAATAGGGTGGGTGGCTTAATATCTAAATATTTTTAAGAGTCATTTACCACTGCATCTGGTGTGAATCTTCTGTAAAATCAGTTTGTTGATCTCAGCTTGCTCCTCAAGGGACAATAGTCAACAACCACAAAAGCACTTTCTTTTTATTTGCCATAGCTAGTAAAATGCAACAATGGATGTAAGTACAGACCTTTCAGAATAGTGTCTATGTTAATTAGTGAAGTAATATGATTTACATAGGCTTGTTCTGTGACTGACTGAATCTTATCTGGCATTGTTTTCCACTAATTCATATCTTTTTGAAATTTGTACACATGCTCAAAATAAAGCAAATATTGGGATGCAGAGGGATACCTTTTTAAAACTGTGCCGTTAAATGATCACTATAATTAGTCTAATGTTCAGCAGTAACATTTTGTGTACAGTTTGAATCATGTTTGTAAAGCTTGTTTTAAATTACATTTTAAAGTTCCCTTGTAAGTAAAAAGGTTTACAATCACTGTGCATAACTTCTGGCACCCTTCTAGCTTTAATTTAACGGTTAATTTCAGGTAAATAAAAGTCCCGGAGGTGCCTGTCTCAGCCACTTTATGGACTTAGTTACGTTTTTGGATTAAGGATCTAGACCCCAATTTACAAGTGTGGATTGACATTTTATACCTAGCTTTGATCCAGAAGTTGATCTCATTTTACCAAACCGGAGTGTCTGAACTTTTAGTTTTAATTTGCCATATTAGCACTGCCAGAAGTAACTATATTAAGCATTTGTATAGAATATATAGTTATAAACGTCATTTGGCAACTTTAAGTGCCAATTACTATACTTTTAACACACTGATGTTATATTTTAAGATGTTAGAGGTCCAAAATTGTGCATAATATATAAGAATCTTATAAAATGGTGATTGGTTTGTGTTTTGTGCCCTCTTTCTGAGCCCTATCCTATTCCTATTTAACTCAATGATGAAACTTCAATTGACTTCACTGGTTGCAGGATTGGGCCCTCTTGACTCCATAATTGCCAAGACATATAGCAGAACTGCTTAACGTTTTCTCCAGAACTTCTTCATCCTGCTCCAGCTGTCAAATGGCGTCTTGCTTGATTTGAAAGATGTAAAATAAAACAGCGAGCAGCAGTTTCAAAATTACTGCTCACTGTTGCAGCTGTTGTTCCAATCAAAAACTACTAGAAAATCCTTTTGAATTAGTTATACTGAATTTGTAACAGTCTACTGCATAAAGCTGCAGCCGTTCCCTGGGGAAAGAATAAGTCTGACATGGAGGGAAATTATTAAAGTTGTAATATCCCATTTTTTTCAGTGAAAATAAAAAATGTAGCTCTTCAGTCTGGAGCTAATTTAAGAATTCCAATTTTTTCCCCCTTAAATTCAGCATGTGGGACTTTTTTTCCCCCTTAATGGAAGTAGTAGGCTGGAATTACACTGGAGCCGAAATAATCCTTATGTGTTTTTTCTTGTGACGTCTGTTTTTTGTTTGTCATTACCCACTAAAAGGTTTAATTACTCTTTCTGACAGTGAGTCTCTTTGGGTGGAATAGCACAGAAAGTCATGGACTGTGCAGCTTTCCTATTGTGCACTCTGTTTTACTAGCTATGCTTCATCATTTTCTCAACAGAGGCATACGGTCTCAGTGCTGGCCCCCATCCTCTTTTATTTGTAGAAAGTAATCCTTATCTAGTCAACACAAATGTATTCATGGTAAAATATTGCCCAAAATATTATTGCAAAACCATATTATTATGGACCATAATTATACTTAACGTAAGTTATGAAGAGCATCAGGCAGAAACATCCTTGACAATAATAATTACAATTTTCAAAATTCTTCTTTACTTACTGACCTAAATGTTGTGCATTACAGCCGTATGCTGCTAAACAGCTGCTATTTTCCACTCAAGAGGAGGCTGCATTTCAGTTGTTGGTTAAAGTGATTCTTTCATATGTCAGTCTTCAATAACTCCTATAAAATATACTAGCGCAACAAAAAATCTTGTAGTCTGACTAAATGACTTATGTTGCTGTTAATGTGTGTCTCTCTATGCCACCCTTACAAAAACAAACAAAAAACCACTCCATTCATTATTCATATTGCTGATCAGTTACTCACAACGGACTACTCCTGTAAATAACTGTTCACCATGGAGCTCATAATCTGGTCCTTAGAGATCCTCAAGTAAAAGGTGCTATATCAAAAGTGAAATTAAAATATTTGTAATTTTCACAAGGAAACCCTTGTTTTTATCTTTTACAGGGTACTCCTGCAGGCTTGTTTCTCAGAATATGTCTCTCATCCTAGTGAATGAAGATTCGTTGGATGTAAGTAATTCTTTCCATGGAAGTTCTTGGTTCAGTCCTTTATTTGGGTTGCATTTGTTTTATTTCCTCATTCTGCTTCAGGAATAGTTTAAAATCAGAGCTCATTTTAGAAAGCTACCAGTCAGCAACTTTCAGTTATGTGAAAAAAGGCTGGGGTGTACTAAGCTGTGTTTCTGTGGTCTTTCATCATAGAGCTGTAGAATTATTTCACTAAACTACCAAAACATGGAGATCATGATCATTGGCTCATTATGTCAGTAGTTTTGCTTTTTACTTAGATACTGACTGCATTGATCTAGGTTGGATATTAGGAAAAACTCTTTCACTAGGAGGGTGGTGAAGCACTGGAATGGGTTACCTAGGGAGGTGGTGGAATCTCCATCCTTAGAGGTTTGTAGGGCCTGGCTTGAGAAAGCCCTGGCTGGGATGATTTAGTTGGGGTTGGTCCTGCTTTGAGCAGGGGGTTGGACTAGGTGACCTCCTGAGGTCCCTTCCAACTCTAATCTTCTATGATTCTGTGATTCAACAGATCAGTAGGAACAGGGCTGGGCTTTAAATAACATTTATTGTGCACACCTCAATTCCACTAGGAGTATCCTTCCTGCTAAGGGAAAACAAGTTAATCAAAATGTTTCTTGTTCTCTTAAAGCTGTATCTGACGTTAGATGTTTTGGGCAACATCTAAGATGGCTGGAAATAGACCGGGCAATTACACATATGTAAATTCACTGTGTGGTGTATATAATTTTGAGATGTAAGCAACATTAAAAGAGCATTGTAGTTGTTCGTGTCGTCAGTACTTGGCCCATGCATAGTGAATGGAATTTTCCTCCAGTAGTACCCGAATAATTTGTTATGCGCTGAGGTGATCCACAGATCTTGTCTCCTTATGAAATGATAATGCCTGTGCTTTCTCGCCAATTCCAAAAGCAGCTCACGTGTGGCTTGAACATCAGCATTGGTTCTTGCTATTGCCACACAGCTCATGAGAGCACCTCCAAAAGGAGCCAGCTGGGAGAGATGTACAGATCTCTAATAGAGACTATGTCTACACTTATGGTGGCGTGTAGAGTACGTACACTGCATGCCCCCAGCTTGGGTGTGAATAACAGTGTAGATGGAGAGGCACAGTTTAGGTGAGTAAAGACATGACAGAGCCTTAGGGTATGTACCCTACATGGCTCTCTACACAACGAAGCAGGGCAGCCTATTTCCACTCTGCTATTTTTAGCAGTTTAATGTCCTGCCGGCAGCGAAAGTCTTTCCCTGCTGCCTGCCCCTGCCCAAGCCTTTCACTGCTGCACATTGCTACACTGCAGGGTGGATGCAGCCTGTTTTTCATTGTGGTGTATAGCTACATGTATCCTACATCATGGGCAACGGGTGAAGCTTCCCCTTGGGGAGGCTAGCCCCTTGCTGTGCCTCTTCCGGCCAAGGCCCCGCCCATGCCCACTGCTCTCAGCCCCCTCCACAGCCCCTGCCGGGGCGAGGGGGGGTTGAGAGTTCAGTTGGGGCCACAAGCGGGAGGATGAGAGCTCAGCCGTGGCCGGGGTTGAGCTCTCAGCCCCAGCTGGGACCATGGCGGAGCTCTCGGCCCTGGCCAGAGCTCCGAGCCCAGAGCATCTTCCCCCATCCCCTCCCAGCTGGGTGTTGCAGTGTTGGAGCTCCAAGCCTGGAGCCCCTCCCCATTCTGCTCCTTCCCCTGTGGCTTCGCCCCTGTTCCACCCCCACTCCACCTCTTCCCCCCCCCCGCCCCCCCCCCTCACGCCTTTCCACCCCCCTCCTGCCCCTGCTGTGGCCCCGAGACCAGGAAAGCTCTGTGCCCCCGCCTCGGCCCTGGCAGGGAGCGAGGGCTCCCCCCATCCCTGGGGCCATTGCAGAGGGAGATTTTTCTGGGGGCCCCCCAGATTGACCAGGGCCCCTGGGCATGGGCCTCTTAGGCCTGTGTGATAATCTGCCACAGCTCCCCATCCTCCCCATTACACGCCGCCCATGTCCTACATGCTGCCAGGGTAGACAAAGCCAGAGAGATGGTCTCATTCCCTCCTACACTTTTATTGATTTGTAACTTTGGGAATGGGTAATTCATCCTGTCTGACTGCATGGCAGAGATGTGAAGCTTGCATTTGCTTGCGTGTACCAGAATAATTATTTGATTTCTGAGGGATTGGCAGGTAGGGTAAGGTGATTAGAAGAGGAAGTCTTGTAGCAAAAAGGTCACCTTATCTGTCGCAGTTCTGCTGTTGTTATGTGGTTTATGTTATAATCCTCCTCCATCCATGTGACTGCATTGTGTTCAGGTCAGACTTGGTAAATCCTTTTATACAGCTGTGCCAACCTGTGGCCTAATGCTCCCTTACAGGGTACAAATAATTCCCACTGCTGACAAAGGATGAGGCCCCTGATGGAGAAAAGGCTTTGTCTGAATTCTGCTGTTGCTTCTGTTGATATCAGAGTGCATTATATTACCTTGTCATCACTAATATATGGGTTACAGGTATAAAGATCACATATGTTTTTATCATGTCTTCTGGTTACATTATCTTTTCTGGTAAAATATCTCTAGTGGGGAGCATTGTTAGGGGGTGTAATGTTTGAATCATCCTGTCTATACAAGAAAAAAGAATTTATATTGTTTTGATTTTATTTCTTTATTAAATCCATAGAATGTGCCCATTCTAGACTCAATGTACATATACAATTAATTATTTATATAGAGACAAACAGATTCAAATCAGCACAGTGTCAACCTATAAGACTCCCAGCCCATCAAAATTACAGACAAAACTCCTAGGCCCTTTGAGTACTCTGTTTCTTTTTCATTGGAAATAAACGGTTCACTGTCTTGGCTTTCCCATTGACTAACTGAAAATGATGACTGTAGAGGGATTGATGGCTGGGGTTCAATCCAGAGAAGGGAGGGGGGACACATCTGGAGGAAATAACAGTTGTATGCCTCCTTGATATAGGGTGTTTAGCCAGATTTGATAGTAAACTGTACAATCCAGGGTTGTGAGAAAGTCTTCAACGTTTTAACTTTTGTTTCTGAAAAAATCTTCAACCCTGGTGAGATAAAAGAGGTTTGGCTTTTTTCATTTTTTTTTTAAACTTCTGTGTTACTCTGAAGTAGTTACATGAACAATACAGAAATTTGGAAGTTGTTTATCTTAGAAACATGAGTCTCTAATTTCAAGCTTTTTAAGTATTCTGTATGCTAAAAGAAAAGTGATAAGACCATTAAAGTTTTTGTCATGCCTTTGGAAAGTAGTAAGAATGTTCATAGCTCCGTCTACAAGCCTGAAGGAGAAATGGGAGGAGTCACTGATGACTGGAGAGAGATGCATGTTTAGAATCAGCTGTCACTGGACTTGAAGAGGGCAGTGAGTGGAGTTCTTAACTATCACGGAAGTTGGCTTGCTAGCACCTAGAGACTTCTGGAAGGTAGACAGGGTATCTGATAATATGGTTCTTGATAAGATTGGCTAACAACTCTTTCACAGTGTTGAATTCACTAGGTGGCTGTTTCTCATTCTAATTGTTGTAAATCTGAAAACTACTGAACAATAATGCCAAGAAGTGATTAGTATGGTTCAGTATATGCATTAGTATGACTCAGCCTGTCTACAGCTGAACGAAATGTAGGTAACAAGTAACTGAATAGACTGAAGTAATGAAATTAGATAATTCTTCTGAAGTAAAATGTAAATTTTATCAAGAGTTGGTAAGTAGCACGAAAGAGAGAGGATTTGTGCTCATCTCAAAAAGTGCAGAAAACAGATCCCTTTGGATTCATCAGGATAAAATGTGCCATTGAATAAAACAGTTTATTCAAGTGGAAGCACAGAACCGTGATAAGCTGGATGATCCTGCAAATTACAACACAATATGGTCCCAGGAGAAAGTCCAGGATACAAACCATAACACATTTAAAACTACCTTCATCAAACAAGGACACTCCACCAGAGAAGTAGATTGCATCATGGAACAGGCTATCCAGATACCTCCAGAAAACCTGCTTCAATACCGGAAAAATAAACCCTCTGACCACACGCCCCTGGTTGTCACTTGACACCCCACGCCAGAACCCATGAGGGTCTCATTAAAAAGTGGTTTCCCCAGGAATTGAAATTAGGGGAGGTGTCCGAATTTACAGGGGTGTGTGTGTCAGGACTGATGAGATATATAAAAGAGATATGAATAAAGTAAATGTTTTGTTAGGATAATGCAGATTTAACATAAGGATAATGCAAGTTACACCAAAACACATAACAGGTCTAGATTTCTAAAAAAATATAAATTTAAAAAAAAATGTATTTAATTTAAATTGACTTTTGAAAAGTAAGCCATCATGGGATAAGAGGGAAGTCCTCTCATGGATCAGTAACTGGTTAAAAGATGGGAAACAAAGGGTAGGAATAAATTATCCGTTTTCAGAATGGAGAGAGATAAATAGTGGTATCCCTGAGGGGTTGGTACTGGGACCATTACTGTTCAACATACTCATAAATGATCTGGAAAAATGGGTAAACAGTGAGGTGGCAAAATTTGCAGATGATACAAAACTATTCAAGATAGTTACGTCCCAGGCAGACTGCGAAGAGTTACAAAGGGATCTCACAAAACTGGGTTACTGGGCAACAAAAATGGCAGATGAAATTCAATGTTGATAAATGCAAAGTAATGCACATTGGAAAACAATCTCAACTATACATACAAAATGAAGGAGTCTGAATTAGCTGTTAACACTCAAGAAAGAGATCTTGGAGTCATTGTGGATAGTTCTCTGAAAACATCCACTCAATGTGCAGCGGCAGTCAGTGATTCCCAACATTCTGTTTGCTCTTTTAAAAAGAACAGGAGTACTGTGGCACCTTAGAGACTAACAAATTTATTTGAGCATAAGCTTTCGTGGGCTACAGCCCACTTCATTGGATGTAGCCCACGAAAGCTTATGCTCAAATAAATTTGTAGTCTCTAAGGTGCTACAAGTACTCCTGTTCTTTTTGCGGATACAGATTAACACGGCTGCTACTCTGAAACCTTTGCTTTTTTAAGAAAGGGATAGACAATAAGACAGAAAATATCATATTGCCTCTATATAAATCCATGGTACGTGTACACCTCGAATACTGTGTGCAGATCTGGTCACCCCATCCCAAAAAAGATATATTGGAAATGGAAAAGGTACAGAGATGGGCAACTAAAATGATTAGGGGTATGAAACAGGAGGAAAATTTTAAATGACTGGGAATTTTCTGCTTAGAAAAGAGACGACTAAGGGGGGATATGATAGAGGTCTATAAAATCTTGACTGGTGTGAAGAAAGTGAATAAGGAAATGTTATTTAATCCTTCACATAACACAAGAACTAGCTGTCACCCAATGAAATTAATAGGCAGCAGGTTTAAAAAAAAAAAAGGAAGTACTTCTTCACACAACATAAAGTCAACCCGTGGAACTCTTTGCCAGGGGATGCTGTGAAGACCAAAACTATAACAGGATTTTAAAAAGAACTAGATAAATTCCTGGAGAATAGGTCCATCAGTGGCTATTAGCCAGGATGGGGAGGGATGCAACACCATGCTCTGAGTGTCCCTAGCCTGTTTGCCAGAAGCTGGGAATGGGCAACAGGGGATGGATCACTAGATGATTATCTGTTCTGTTCATTCCCTCTGAAGCACCTGGCCTTGACCACTGTTGGAAGACAGGATACTGGGCTATATGGACCATTGGTCTGACCCAGTATGACCATTCTTATGTGAAAATTAATTATAATAATAAAAATGTTTAGTACAGAAACTCCCCAACATAATGACCTCTCAAGATAGCAACAATGTGAGATAACAACCTTGGCAAATAATGCTTTTTAAAAATCTTGGCCTACTAGGAAACATATTTATATAAGTTTCCATTCCCAGTCACAAATCTAGCATATTGGAGCAAAGTCACTAAAATATAGTCCAACAAACAAATGTTTTTTTAACGTGCCCCTCACTTTTCCCTCCACTGCACCCCACTCACCGGGGTTGTGCTTGGTCAGTGGAGACTCAGAGTTCAGAGGTGCTTTCACGTGAGTTCACCTCCCAGGTGGGGGGCAAGAAGGCACCTTGCTCGTTCCTCCAGCTGCTCACTGTTCGCTCTGGCCACGGCTGTTCATTGTGCCACCGTTCACTCCACCACTCTGTTGCCAATGGCCCTGCGCCCTCACCTTCTGCTGCCACCTGCCACTGTGACCTCTGTGAGTTGGTCTCTTGAGGTTCCACCCAGCTCTCAGTGATTTCAGCTGAGCTCTCAGTGGGGAAACCTCGCTGCTAGTGCAGTCTGGGCTGTCTCTTCCACAGAAACACTGTCCCCACAGCAGGACTAAGCACTTAGACCTGATTATCAGTGATTTCAGCTGCAGTGGTCACTTAACAGAACAAAAGACTATCTATGGAGCCTAATCAGCTCTGTCTTTAAACAGTGGAGAGGGACAGGTCCGCACCCTCTCTCTCTCTCTCTCTCTCTCTCTCTCTCTCTCTCTCTCTCTCTCGATGCCCTCAATCAGCACAGGCTAAGTACAGTTCTACTGTCCTTTACTCATACAACAAGAACAACAACATTTCATTCCCCCCCACCCCACCCCACCCCGCATTCAAGTGATTTGTAACCCAACCCCAGCCAAAATCTATCACTTGGGCAACACAGCTCTGTTTGCTGGATACCTAGGTAGATTAGGTGTGAATGTAAATACAATCTGGTCCTGAAGCCTTTCCCTCCAGCCCCCAGCTCATCACTAGCTGTCAGGGAGAGCTCATTTAGACTTTGCTTACAAATCATCATTTGAAATTATTAGGTTGGCCAACATCACCGAAATGAATGCACTGACATTGTCATAAAAAACAACACCCGTATAAGGAAGCTAGTCTATGTTCATACTTTTCAAATCTATTATACTTTCAGGTTTTAGAGTAGCAGCCGTGTTAGTGTGTATCCGCAAAAAGAACAGGAGTACTTGTGGCACCTTAGAGACTCACAAATTTATTTGAACATAAGCTTTCGTGGGCTATAGCCCACTTCTTCGAATGCATAGAATGGAACATATATTGAGGAGATATATATACACATACAGAGAGCATGAAAAGGTGGGAGTTGTCCTATCAACTCTGAGAGGCCAATTAAGTAAGAGAAAAAAACTTTCAGATACACATTTTATCTTACACTGTATATGCTTTTAAAGTGTGTATTAATGTTTCAATTTCAATTCAAATTTCCAAACAGTCACTAAATTGGCATGTTTCAGAGTAGCAGCCGTGTTAGTCTGTATCCGCAAAAAGAACAGGAGTACTTGTGGCACCTTAGAGACTAACAAATGTATTTGAGCATAAGCTTTCGTGGGCCCACTTCATCGGATGCATAGAATGGAACATATAGTGAGGATATGTATACATACAGAAAACATGAAAAGTGGGCATTGCCCAACCAACTCTAAGAGGCTAATTAATTAAGATGTGCTATTGTCAGCAGGAGAAAAAAAACTTTTGTAGTGATAATCAAGATAGCCCATTTAAGACAGTTTGACAAGAAGCTGTGAGGATACTTAACATGGGGAAATAGATTCAATGTGTGTAATGGCTCAGCCATTCCCAGTATCTATTTAAGCCTAAGTTGATTGTATCTAGTTGCATATTAATTCAAGTTCAGCAGTTTCTAGTTGGAGTCTGTTTTCGAAGCTTTTCTGTTGCAAAATTGCCACCTTTAAATCTGTTACTGAATGGCCAGAGAGGTTGAAGTGTTCTCCTACTGGTTTTTGAATGTTATGATTCCTGATGTCAGATTTGTGTCCATTTATTCTTTTGTGTAGAGACTGTCCGGTTTGGCCAATGTACATGGCAGAGGGGCATTGCTGGCACATGATGGCATAGATCACATTGGTAGATGTGCAGGTGAACGAGCCCCTGATGGCATGGCTGATGTGATTGGGCCCTATTATGGTGTCACTTGAATAGATATGTGGACAGAGTTGGCATCGGGCTTTGTTGCAAGGATAGGTTCTTGGGTTAGTGTTTTTGTTCTGTGGTATGTGGTTGCTGGTGAGTATTTGCTTCAGGTTGGAGGGCTGTCTGTAAGCGAGGACAGGCCTGTCTCCCAAGATCTGGGAGAGTGAGGGATCATCTTTCAGGATAGGTTGTAGATCTTTGATGATGCGCTGGAGAGGTTTTAGTTGGGGGCTGAAGGTAATGGCTAGTGGCATTCTGTTATTTTCTATGTTGGGCCTGTCTTGTAGTAGGTGACTTCTGGGTACTCTTCTGGCTCTGTCAATCTGTTTTTTCACTTCAGCAGGTGGGTATTGTAGTTTTAAGAATGCTTCATAGAGATCTTGTAGGTGTTTGTCTCTGTCTGAGGGATTGGAGCAAATGCGGTTGTATCTTTGAGCTTGGCTGTAGACAATGGATTGTGTGGTGTGCCCTGGATGGAAGCTGGAGGCATGTAGGTAAGTATAGCAGTCAGTAGGTTTCCGGTATAGGGTGGTGTTTATGTGACTATCGCTTATTAGCACAGTAGTGTCAAGGAAATGGACCGCTTGTG
Organism: Terrapene triunguis; assembly: GCF_002925995.2. Lineage (NCBI taxonomy): Eukaryota > Metazoa > Chordata > Testudines > Emydidae > Terrapene > Terrapene triunguis. Next base: position 3,167,609 of record NW_020664490.1, on the reverse strand, counting down.
TGGATTGGTCTAGTCTGAGGTTGATGGTGGGATGGAAATTGTTGAAATCATGGTGGAATTACTCAAGGGCTTCTTTTCCATGGGTCCAGATGATGAAGATGTCATCAATGTAGCGCAAGTAGAGTAGGGGCGTTAGGGGATGAGAGCTAAGGAAGCGTTGTTCTAAGTCAGCCATAAAAATGTTGGCATACTATGGGGCCATGCGGGTACCCATAGCAGTGCCGCTGACTTGAAGGTATATATTGTCCCCAAATATGAAATAGTTGTGAGTGAGGACAAAGTCGCAAAGTTCACAAAACTGGGGGGGGGTGTTGGGGAAATTCAGGAGGGGTGTAGGGAAATCACTGGTTACAACCCATACTCAGTGGGGACCACATCCTGCAAGAAATCTTTCCTGAACCCCTTCTTCTGGCCTTCAGACAACCCCTAACCTTGCCAAGGTCATCATCAGAAGCACAGACAATAGACCAGGACACCTAAGTTCCCTCTAAACAGTGCGGCCGCGCAACAGACTATCAAGGGAGAGGCGCACCCAGCCCAGCCCTGCTGGAGCTGCTGCAGCCAGGGAGAGACGGCTCCCCTAGCCCCGAGCTGCTGTGGCGAGAGAGGGCTGGGGGGAGTCGTCTCTCCCTGCCACAGCTCCTGGGCAGCCTGCACCCCAAACCCCTCATCCTCGGCCCCACCCCAGAGCCTTCACCCCCAGCTAGAGCCCTCACCCCCTGCACCCCAACCCTCTGCCCCACCCCTGAGTCCCCTCCTGCATCCAACCCACACCCCAATAACAAAATTTATTCTGCACATGGATGTAAAAAATTAGAGGGAACACTGCAGGACACACCAACTCAAAGCAGCACCAGCCCTTGCCATAACAACAGATGTGAAACCTGCAGACATATCTCCACTGCTATGATTATCTATCCCCCCAAAACACAGCTTTCAAGATCAATGGCTCCTTCACAGACCTATCACAACATGGGGTGTACCTCATCCAGTGCACTAACTGCCCCAATAACTATGTGGGTGAAACCAGACAATTACTATGCTCTTGAATGAACTCACACAGAAAAATGATAAAAGACAAAAACACCATCTCACCCATGGGCGAACGTTTTCACAAACTGATCACTCCTCATCTGATCTTTCTGTCCTTGTCCTCAAAGGAAACCTGCACAACCCTTTCAAAAGATGAGCCTGGAGCTTAAATTCATAACTCTGCTAGACACCAAAAATCATGGACTTAATAAAGACACTGGATTTATGGCTCATTACAACACTCTATAACCCACTATAACCCTCCTTTGTCCTATGACAGTCAAGGTCTTAACTGCCCACTTCACCTTCAATGGTCTCTTGCAACATGTGTGAACTCCTTATCTATCCCGCCTTGTATTTAGCTGTGACACTTTGAGTACCTTTCCCAGACTTGAAGAAGAGCTCTGTGTAAGCTCAAAAGCATGTCTCTTTCACCAACAGAAGTTGGTCCAATAAAAAGATATTACCTCACCTACCTTGTTCTGAAAATTAACCATTTTCAATGCTGTTGTCCTCAGTGAAACATAAACGTAATGATAATTAAAGGCCTCTGTCTCAAGTCTTCTAGCAACTCTTCATCAGCAGCTTTATTGAAGAGCAGTCTCTGTTCATTTTTAAAAAAATGGCTGTGGCAATGCTATAAACAACTTGAAAGACTTGAGCTTGTTGAGAAAGTTTCAGACTTCTTTTAATGTCGCCTGCAATGTGTCACAAAACCAGCAATTTAAAGGAATGGCTGAAACACTTCATCCTGGAAGGATAGACTGATTTAAACTTATGGGCCCACTGCTGAGTGCTGCAAGTGAAGAAATGTGGGGGAGGAGGAAGAATTAAAAGAATCAACATTCATGCAGAATAGTTGGTCAGGCATGAGACTGTTACCAAATAATGGCTATAAGAATCTGTATAGGGAACGATGCATTCCTTCTTATTGATATTTATTCTGTGTCTGAAAAGAAAAATGCAGACTCTCTTGTGTCCAAGTTGTTGAAAATGTGATTCAAGCATGCAGAGAAAGGTATGGCAAAGAGGTTTTCCCCATTTGCTTAGACAATGGAAAATAAAATAAAAAAAGGTGGGAACTTCTTGGGCACAAATATTTTTCTGGGATGAAATCTTGGCTCCATTGAAGTCAGTGGGACTTGTGCCATGGACTTCAGTGGAGCCAGGATTTCACCCCTGATATGAGTGTTCAGCACTATTTATTTAAGCCATGAAAAAGGAGTATCAACTAACAGTTGTAACACCAATTTTGGAAGCTGAAAGAAATTTCTGAAAAAGGAGGATTGATATCCCATCTTCTTGAAACAATCAAGGGCACTTTCAGGAAAATTGTGAATCTTCATTTGCATCCCACTACCCATAAAATGTTACATTTATGCTATGCACAAGGAGGATTTTGATCAAAACATTGCACACATTTTACACAAATAGAGACTTTCGGAAAGGCACAAAAATTACAAAAGCAGTTGAAGGAGATTTCAAAGGAATTTGACAGATTATAGGCTGATGCCACTGCTACAGCAGTCTCTGTGGAATGCTGGCTTGATGTAATTAACAACATGAACTGGAGCCACACAAGGACAACATTTTAAAAAAAAAGTATTCAGAAAAGCTATGGAACTTTCCTGTTACTTAACCAACATGACTGATGCCAAATACAAAGGTCATGAGTCTGGCCCACAGTAGAAAAGAAGAGGCTGAAATCTAGCTGATGAGATGTGTTGAGTTCCCCTCCATCTCTTTTACCCTGTAAAACTGAAGATACAGACCTGTATCCCAATCTGTGTTTGTCAAGGAGGTTACATCACAGTTTGTTGCTTTAAAATAGTAGTAAATCCTAGCATTAAAATCACAAAAAGCAAGATAATTTAATTCAGAATTTGTCACGTTGTATAAGTTCTGCACTCCTTTCTAGCCAGGTCACTGACAATACGACTTGATTGTAGTGGATTGGTTTGTTCAAAACTTCATAATAGTCTGCGCTGAAAAGCTAAATTGATAAATCTGTATTGCTGTTTAAGGGCAAAAACAAGCATTGTAGGCCTAACTAGTTAATAGACCAGGGACTTGATGATTGTGTTCTTGTTTTACATACAGAATTTGAAAGCATTTCATTTGCACAACATGTGTCTTTCTGTGTTTGAGAAAGAGAAACATGCTTACAGATTTTATCACTTTTGTTTTATTTAATAGAACCTTTGTGGGGTTTGTCTTACCTAGGTGTGTTTTCCTTTGCCCCAGGGAAAAGAAGCAATTTCCCCCCTAATTTTATCCATTTATAAATATCAATTGATATAAATTTATCAATTAAAAATTTGGGCAATCTTGAGGTCATATTGGATCCTCTGCTGCTTTTTATTCCATCTACATTTGGGAAGGAGACATAAGTGCTGGAACTAGGGTGCTGGGGATGCTGCTGTACCCACTGGCTTGAAGTGGTTTCCATTATATACAGGGTTTACAGTTTGGTTCAATGGCTCTGCACCCCCACTATACAAATTGTTCCAGCACCCCTGAAAGGAGTTTGCAATCTTTTTTCAGTTGTAGATATTCACAGTGGTATTCTTGCCTCTATCACCTAGAGATTGGAGTGCTATAATGCACTCTATACCTGAAAACTACTTGGAAACTGTAGTTAGTGCAATTGCAATTTAAATGGTATCATTCTGTAGGGTGCAAAGATACTGGTGATGAGTATTGTACTGTATAAGTACCCAGACATACTGTCATCCCCCCTTCCACTGATCTGTCATGACATGAGTTTTTTGACCTTACATACGAGCTGCAGTGGCTGTTTTGCTTAAAGGTTATTGAGTATTTTGGGGAAGGTGTCTGGGGAGCGCTATTGTTTTGTAAATTATACTGAAATAAATCTGGAAATAAAATTAGAGAAGATAACCATAAATGTCAGTGTTTATGCCAATCTTTTGGCTATCGTAAATCCTCTATTTATATTACTCTTGGTCATTAGTTTGTGATTAATTAAAATATTAGAAGATAAAAGATAAACCATTGTACGGTGCAGTGATGTTCCTGTAGCCCACCCAGTTATCTCAGATGCCAGCGGAAGTTTGGAAAACCACAGTTTCTGACTTCAACCCACGGAAAGAAGCTGTGAGTTTTTGGCTCTCGACATACAGTAGATTGCCCTGGTAGCTGTGATATTGGTTAAGATCTTGATCTTGCAAAATGCTGAATGACCTTCAGTCCCATTGAATTTGAGGACTCGCATAAGGTAAACACTTTGCAGAATCCAGTCCTAGGTGATTAAGCCTAGGCAAAAAAAAAAAAAATCACTTGGAGAGGTTAAATTCATAGCAAGATGATTTCAGAGAGCCAGCTTATCTTCTGCTGGTTTCAGCCAGTTATGCAAGTGCACACTGTCACGAGCCTTAAAAATATACATGGACAAAGAGACTACTACAATTTTAAAGGTGTGAAAGGTCAGTGCCTTCATCCTTTGTGCTTTTCTTTCCCCTAGCCTTGCTGCTTTAAAATAATTCTTTATAATTACAAATTTTAGCTGATGTGATTAACCTCTACCTTTTCCTGGCCTGTAACTTTAGATAAATCAACTTAGAAATGACAAACTAAATCTTCAGCCATAGATGTCTTCAGTCTAGATACTAAGAATGGGGTTGTAATAGCTCTCCAAGTTATTAAAGTATGGAGGATGATAGTCACTTCTGTCAAACATTCACTATGATTAGTGAAGAATTTTGTTCAGAGACCCTACTCATTAGTATTCTCAGAGTATTTAAGCATTAAGTGCTAGTTTTATACTTCGAAGAAACCACAAAATGTACCCCCCTGTTGACACTTTTAAAGCAAGGAATATTCCTCAGTAAGAATCTGCTTAATGAGAGCAGGCATTTTCTGCTAACAACCTTGAAATCTTCAGCTAAATCAGTATGTAAATCTAATATTTTATATTATTCCTATTTTGCTTGCTTAGAATTTCTTGTAAATGCAAAAATGCTTTTGCAAAGAGACAGTATACAGTGTTCAGTTTTCCACTGTTGTCCTCAGATATCACATATAATAAACAGGTGCTTCATATTCAATGGATTTTATGTAGGGCTGTCGATTAATCGCAGTTAACTCATGCGATTAACTCAAAAAAATTAATCATGATTAAAAAATTAATCGCAATTAATCACAGTTTTAATCACATAGTTAAAAAAAAGAATACCAACTGAAATTTATTAAATATTTTGGATGTTTTTCTACATTTTCAAATATATTGATTTCAATTACAACACAGAAAACAAAGTGTACAGTACTCACTTTATATTATTTTTATTACAAATATTTGCACTGTAAAAATGATAAACAAAAGAAATAGTATTTTTCAATTCACCTCATACAAGTACCGTAGTGCAATCTCTTTATCGTGAAAGCGCAACTTACAAAAGTAGGGGTTTTTTTGTTACATAACTTCACTCAAAACAAAGCAATGTAAAACTTTAGAGCCTACAAGTCCACTCAGTCCTACTTCTTGTTCAGCCAATTGCTCAGACAAACCAGTCTGTTTACATTTAAAGGAGATAATGCTGCCCTCTTCTTATTTACAGTGTCACTGAAAGTGAGAACAGGCATTCACATGGCACTTTTGTAGCTGGCATTGCTAGGTATTTATGTGCCAGATATGCTAAACATTCGTATGCCCCTTCATGCTTCAGCCACCATTCCAGAGGACATGCTTCCATGATGATGACACTTGTTTAAAAAAAAGCGTTAATTAAATTTGTGACTGAACTCCTTTAGGGACAATTGTATGTCTCCTGCTCTGTGTTTTACCCACATTCTGCCATATATTTCATGTTATAGCTGTCTCGGCTGATGACCCAGCATGTTGTTCGTTTTAATAACATTTTCACTGCAGATTTGACAAAACACAAAGAAGGTACCAATGTGAGATTTCTAAAGATAGCTACAGCACTCGACCCAAGATTTAAGAATCTGAAGTGCCTTCCAAACTTTGATCAGGACGGATTGTGAAGCATGCTGTCAGAAGTCTTAAAAGAGCAACACTCCAATGCGGAAACTACAGAACCTGAACCACCAAAAAAGAAAATCAACCTTCTGCTGGTGGCATCTGACTCAGATGATGAAAATAAACATGCGTCGGTCTGCGCTGCTTTGGATTGTTATCGAGCAGAACCCGTCATCAGCATGGACGCATGACCTCTGGAACGGAGCATGAAGGGACATATGACTCTTTAGTGCCTCTGACACGTAAATAACTTGCAACGCCGGCTACAACAGGGCCATGAGAATGCCTGTTCTCTCTTTCAGGTGACATTGTAATTAAGAAGTGGGCAGCATTATCTCCTGCAAATGTAAACAAGCTTGTTTGTCTGAGCGATTGGCTGAACAAGAAGTAGGACTGAGCGGACTTGTAGGCTCTAAAGTTTTACATTGTTTTATTTTTGAATGCAGCTATTTTTTGTATATAATTCTACATTTGTAAGTTCAACTTTCATGATAAAGAGATTGCACTACAGTACTTGTATTAAGTGAATTGAAAAATACTATCTTTTATTTTTACAGTGCAAGTATTTATAATAAAAAATAAATATAAAGTAAGCACTGTACACTTTGTATTCTGTGTTGTAATTGAAATCAATATATTTGAAAATATGGAAAACATCCACAAATATTTATATAAATAGTATTCTATTATTGTTTAACAGCGCGATTAATCGTGCTTAATTTTTTTAATCACTTGACAGTCCTGATTTTATATATAGCAGATTTTGGATGGTTATGAAATCCAGCTATGTAGTGATGCATAGAGGAAAAAGTGATACAGGAGCATCAGACATCTTTCATAAACACCAGAACTAATGGGAACCCTGAAAACATTAAGGGCATACAGTGACATAAACTTAGAAAGATCCATAGCTTGTCAGACAACCGAAGAACTTGTTGATTTATAACTGCTGGCCTCCTAAGTGAAGAAAATTGGTGATTACATGGTACGTCATGAATGTATGCCATGAGAAATATCTAATATCTTTGGTGGTTGTGATGCTTGAGCTCAGATAACAAGCTTCTCCACCATAACAAGCTCGCAAGTTTATTGTTGCAGAGCTACTGAAGCAGTATATCAAAGAAGTTATCATTACATCAGAGGCTTAAGTCAGTTGAATTTCTTCATCAATAAGGTTTATTCTGTGGTCAAGTTTCCAAGGGCAGCTATCAGTGAGCTAGGTTCATTACACATTAAACTTTTGCAATGACCTGGTTCTATTTTTAATCAAGTAGGGCTACTAAAATGCATCTAATACAAAAACTTTATGTATACTTGACTAATAATGATTATCATCACTTCCTTTATTTTGAAAGTAAGTCCTATTCTTCTTGACTGGCGAACAGTTTATCCCTAATTTTCTTTTAAATTTAATGGTTTCTTAACAGAAATAATATTAATTATTTAATTTGTGTGTATTGTATCAGTAGTAGAAATGGTTTAAACATATGGATACTATTGTAGTTTAGCTGTTTTGAATCTAGTATCAATACATTTTATCTTAAATTGAAATCCTATGAATTGGAAGTACATTTCATGTATTCTACCTTCAAAATCATTAATCTAAAACGGAATCCTTACAAGACCCTTGTTGAGCTCAGAGCTTTTAAAAATGGATATACTTTCCCCTTGTGTGACTTTCTGTTTTATTCCTTGGCATGTGACAGTAGATGAGATGTGATTGAACAACTGTCTTTACTTGTTGAGTGAGTGCGGTTTTTTAAAATCATACAGTTGAGGGGGAAAAAAACCCCAGTCACTTCTGTTCTTTTCCATTCCCGGTAGCTCTCTGAAAAGAATAATCCTGTTCTTAATTGAACTGAATTCCAGAAATTTACCATACTAATCTGCAAATGTTTATGATGCCTTATAGATTTAAGACTACACACACACATATGTACTCGTACTTGCTCACTTTCGCTCACACTTTCCTAATGGAGTTTTTCAGCCTGAAATACTTCAGGCACTGAACTCACTTAGAGTCTCTTTTAGATTCCATTTCTCTTTTTTTAACTAGGTTGAAAATTCACTGTAAAAATAATCTTATTTTACTGCTTTTGACCTGGAAAAATCGCTTTTGTCGATGCCTCAGTGTAGACCCTGAATTGTGTGGGAGAATAGGGAAAAAGGTAAAAGAAATCTATCAGATAACCAAAGTAAAGGACGTGAAAAACCCATAATATGGGCACATAAGGTTATGGGTAAGAAATACAGCATAGTTTTCTACTTTTAAAAGCTGTAGAAGGGAGAGCTGGAATAACATTTATCAGTTCTTGGGTTAGAGAACATAATTAGGTATGAATGAAGTAATATTTTCTTTTGTCAGTATAAAGGTATTCGGGGCCCAGTTTTACACTCATTATTCAGGCAGAATTCCCCTTGATTTGAATAGCTTTGCCTGTTTGAGGAGTATGGGATAGGAGGTTACATGTTAATTTGAGGTAATATATTAAAAAAATGAGAGTTAAAGAAAGGAAGGAATAATGATTGGAGGAACAAACTTGGATAACCCATTCCTGCAACCGTTATTCACATGAGAAGTCCTTTCTCATGCCATTAGTTCCAGTAGCCTGAGTGGGGCTACTCATGCAAGTAAAGATTAATCACATGTATAAAGTTTTCTAGGATCATGATGATATTTACATGTGAGTAAAGAGTAAGCCCCTTTAGGTTGGCCTGGGCAGCAGTAAATGCTTATATTCTCACACATATGAGGGACCACTGGCACATGCTGTATATTTGTGGAGTGGCTGAATTTAATACGGATGAGTGAATCTTCTAAAACTTGTTTGTTTTCAGATTGGTGCTCATCAGTGTTCATTTTTTAGTTAGTAAGTGTTGTGGCTCTGTATCTGGGATTAATTGGTAGCATACTGGGCAATATGTCTCGCAAGCCTTAGGCCTTGTGGTGCAAATGCATGTCCCATTGCACCTGTTATGGTTTTGGGGCCTTTTAAAACTGGGATCTGTAGTTGTAGGTCACAGGTCTGCTCCTACTCATGTGCTTTATAAGAAATTGCGTCCTGCTGCTTAGGCAAGGGAAGGAGCCTGGAGAAATCCAGAGGCCGGGAAGGACCTGGGAGGGGGCTTTCTGCACCTGTTAGGCCAGAGAGGGACACATCTCCAGAGAGCAGGAACCAGATGGGGAGGAGCCTTAGCTCGGCCGTGAACCCCTGAAAGAAGTGTTGTAAAGAGTGGGAACTTCTGGACAAAAGGACTAAGGCAAAACCTTGAGGGGCAATTCATAGTTTCTGGTGCCAGAAGGGGCCATTGTGATCATCCAGTCTGACCTCCTGTATAACACAGGCCATAGAACTTGCCCGAAGTAATTCTTAGAGAAAGTATTTTAGAAAAAGATCCAGTCTTGATGGAGGATTCACCACAACTCTTGGTAAATTATTCAAATGGTTAATTACTCTCGTCGTTAGAAATTTACACCTTATTTCCAGTCTGAATTTGTCTGCCTTCAACGTCCAGCCATTGGATCGTGTTACACCTTTCTCTGCTAAATTGAAGAGCCCATTTTTAAATACTTATTCCCTATGTAGATACAAAACTTAGCTTTCCTTCTTTGTTTGGCCAGCTCTTTTCTTCAGCAGCCACTCAGCTCTCTAACGAAGAGCATGAGAGACCCACAACCAGTTCCCTTCCAAACTCATTTTACTGTGGCAGTGGGAATTACTTATATATAGCCTCCCTCACCCCAGCATCCCTTGCCAGCCTGTAAGTCTCTTTTTTACTTAATCACTGTGTGTAGGTACATACACATGGAAAAGATATCTCTTGCGGGGTTGGGGTGGGGGGTTTCAACCTTGCTGGCAAAGGCCTAACAAGATCCAGTGGCTGGATGTTTGACAAATTTAACCTTCAAATAAGATGCAGTTTCCTAGCAGTGGGAAGTAATTAAACATTGGAGCAGCTGACCAGGGTAGGGGGTGAACTCACCACTGCTTGGAGTCTTTAAAGTGAGATTAGATATCTTTCAAAAGATAGGCTTTAATCCAGCTTCTGGGAGAAAATCTGCAGCCTGTTTGTATGTGTGTGTGTGTTGGGCTGGATGGTCATGCTGGTCCCTTCTGGCTTTGAAGTCTGAATTTATGAATTCCCTTGTTCTTCCTCTTCCTCCATGGGGAGAACAGGAAGCTCTCTATTGCCCTCAGCATGCTCATAACACTTGCAGCTCTTCATTATGACAATAACTATAATTAAATCTTATGCTTCAGATGGTCACCTGAAGAAGCCAAGGAAGATTTTTTCTCTCCCCAAAGCTCAATTAGCCAGGTGTATTCTTGTTTTTCATGTTCCTCCGAAACATCAGGGATTGGCCATAACTGGAGACGGGACACCAAAAAGGGTGGACCAGTGCTCTGAGGTGGTACAGCGAATCCTCTTTCCTAGAAGCGTGGCTGCTTAAATGCTCAGGATCAACCTGATCACCAGATTCGGGGTTAAGAAGGAATTTTCCACCAGGAAAAACTTGGGTTTTTTTTTCACCTTCCTTCTCAGCCTGGCATGTGGATAATCTGTTAGGCTCATGTGAGTATATCCCACCTAATCCATTTTAGGGGCCTCAGGCATTGGTGGCACCTCAGTCTCTCCTATGGCACACAACAGTTTAGTTTCCAGAGGACAAGTTATTGGGCTCAATATAGAGGTACCTGGATGAAATTTAATGACCTCTGTGTTACAGGAAGACAGATTAGATGATCTAAGGGCCCCTTCTGGGCTTAAACTCTATGAAACTCCCATGGTTCCTCAGGATTATGGCTTAGAATGCCTCAATTCTGGATGGAAACTGGAAACATGGCAGAGCTGGACCTCGAACCCACCATAAAGGACTGGCATGTGCTATGTCAGCCCCTCTATGCTGTTTTCCTGTATATAATTCCAGTTTGGAGGAGTTAAATACCATTTAACCCTAGAGCTCTCTAGATTTGAAGAGAACAGCTTGTCAGATTTGAGACCCTTAGATGGATTTCATCAAAAATAGGGGACTAGACTAAAAGTTTATGAATCTAATAATTTGGTTTGTTTGTTTCAAAATTTGGGCGGGCATTTTAGTTTTTTGGCCAGTCATTCAATATCTACTACTTTCCTTTTTGATTTGTGGATATAATATGAACCCCAAGATATGTCTGTGATACACATTTACAATTCTCATTGATGTCAATAGATTGTGCACATTTGGGCCACATTTTTAAAATTTGCTCCTGCACACTAATTGTAGGTACAAATCCAAGTACATTAGCCTTCAACCACCTGGCTTCAGGTGCAAGTACTCTGATAAGCACCCGTAATTCCTTATTTGCAGTTACAAAATGTGTTTACAAATTTTGTGTCTGCAGATTGCTTTCTCCAAAAGGAAGCCTGTGAAGAATCAGAGCGCTCCTGTTTTATGCTTGTAAGCACAGACGCCAACTTTCTAATTTCCCCCAGGGATGCTTGACTCCCACTCAGCCCTGGGCCCTGCCACCACTCCACCCCTTCCCCCCAAGGCCCGGCCCCTCTCTTCCTACCCTGCTCTGCCCCTGCTCCACCTCTTCCTGCCCCCATTCCATCCCCACCACGCCTCATCCCGTCCCATTCCACCCCCTCCCCGAAGCGCGCCCCGCCCTCGCTCCGCCCCCTCCCCCCACACGTCCTGCACGCTGCTGAACAGCTGATCCATGGCGGGTGGCAGGTGCTGGGGGAGAGAGGGAGAAGCTGATCGGTGGGGCTGGCGGTGGGTGCTGAGCACCCACTATTTTTTTTTCCTGGAGCGCCCATGGAGTCGGTGCCTATGCTTGTAAGTCAAAACATGATGTAAAATTTAAATAAAATAATAGAACATGATTTTTCAAAACAAAGCTAAGGGAAGAGGATACCTAATCAGAAATGACTGTGAATGTAAATCTGGCTTATGGAATATTTTAATTGTAGTTTTAACAAAAGACAAATGATGTTAAACCAATAAGGTAAAGTTCTAAAATGGTAGGCTCAATTATTGTATGACAGAAAGGTTAGCTGTTTCCTTGTGAAAGCAGCTAGCTCCTTTATGCCAAGGTGAATGCTCAAAGCTAGTACAGTCATTTTTATACTAGTTTGTTTGTATAGTGGCTGTATACAATTTCTTTATAATCATTTGTTTAATTTTTCTTGTGTATTTTCATTAAGTTAGTCAAATGACTTTGAATGAAACAGGATATTAGATTTGTTGTTTTTAGAAGTTGAATGTTTTGACATCTTGACTGATTTTAAATTTCTCAGTATTTTTATTATGATAAGCCTTTAGGTCTTCTAATCAGCACAACATATTCCATTGTAATTAAGAATGGCAGACTGATGAAAAGTACAGAGAGGCTTCTCAGGCCGCTAAACAGTGGAAAAACAAGTCTATCTCCCACTTCCCTTTCAAGGGGTATTTTTAGAGGATAGTCCTGCTACTGATTTATTTATTGTGAATCTGGCATAAGTCTCAAAATTTTGTGAGGAAATCTGATCCTAATCCTTGCAGTATGTGTTTAAAGAAGAGGCAAGAGACTCCTATCTCCATATTTTCCTGGGGCTGAAATGAGCTCTACAGCTGGTAGTAGGGTGACCAGATGTCCCAATTTTTATAGGGACAGTCCTGATTTTTGGGTCTTTTTCATATATAGGCTCCTACTACCCACTTCCCCTGGCCTGATTTTTCACTCTTGCTGTCTGGTCACCCTAGCTGGTAGGGAAGTGCAGAGAGTGGGTGGAGACATAGCAGAGATGGCTGGTTGGTTGTGCAGGAAGTGAGTATGTGACACCATAATTATTGTGTTAGTTGCTGCTACTCCCATTTTAAACACCACTTAGGACCTAGGATAGATGCTGTTTAACACCTTTGGACACAGGCTAGTTGGTCAGGATTTGACCCTAAGTGGTTGTCTGCAGGGGTAGAGATGTATGTAGAGGAAACTGCCCTATAGTTATTTTGGGCACCAGTCTTCACCACTAATAGTTGCATTTTTGTTATAAAAATCTGCTGAAACACTTAGCTTGTTTATGCCAAACTACTGTGCAAAAATGGTACAGATTGCACTAAGGATTTTTAAAAAGTATATAGAACAAACTCATAACAGTTGTCGTCACAGTGAGCACTTTGCTTGCATGTTGCAGTCAGTTTCCCCACTTGCTATCTGTCTTATTCCCCTAGTTATCTAAACTGAGTTTCCAGGATCCCTCTTTTACACATCCCTACATCATTGGTACCAGTAATATACAATGTCCACAGGCTAGTGCATATATATGTATGTGTGTTTGTAGGTACATATATTAATATGTGCAATATATATGCATGTATAAACAACAAACTGGCAACCATTTTTTAAACAAATAAGTACATCAGTGTCCACTCCAATCCTTGTTTATAGTCTGTCTTTGAAGGAATGCAAATAGGGATTGACATGCTTCATTTTACTGTTCTTGCTCCATTTATTGGCCTGTTTTACTTGTGTTCTGCAGTTTGAATGAACTGTTGTATCATGTCTCTGTTTCAGCTGCAGCTTGGATATGCTGTGCATTAGTACTAGTCGTGATAACCTATTTGTTTGTTTACATCACCAATGTGTCCTTCAAATGCACTTTGCTGGTTATTGGCAGCATCAAGATTGTAAAATAGCCAAGTTTTAAAAAGGTGCATTCTGAGCTCATAATTAGGGTGTTGCTATCCTAAACTTGCTCACATTATTCTACAGGAAAATATTTAAAAGGGATTATTCTTTTATTTTATTTTCACATTTCAGTAATGAATGAGAAGTTGGAAAACTTTGTTGCCTGGCCTTCTTTATTGTTTTTCTTCATTTATTCTGTAATGTCGTATCAGGGAGGTCATCTAACCTATGGCTGGAACTTTGAAAGCAGAATGACATTACTATCAAATATAACTAATGTTGATTATGCCTCTGGTTCAGATTGCAGACTCCAGCCTTAATTCCCCAGCCTTTTGAGCAGAAGAATAGGTGTTACTAAGCCATATTTTAACATCAACAACACTGTTTTACTTAACCACTAAATTATTTGAAGATCCATATCAGGTGGTCATGCCTCTATTTTAAAAAAAATCAAAATACTAATCCAGTATTCCCACTGAAGTCACCTGTTGAAAACTGAGTACATGCTTTTCTGGATTGGAGGCTGAAACCTTTTGTGCTAATGACTACTGGAGAAACTAAGTGGAGTTGCAGAAAGGAGGAAAATTGCAAAATGAGTCAATTTAAAAACTAAACAAATTTTATTTCTTCTCAGTTCTGTAGAGCTCCTCCATCCAAGGATACTGTTCTGATAGCACAGAATCTGAATTATGTGCTACATACTTATCTGCTTACGGTTTCCAAAAGGTATATATTAGGTTTACTATAGTCATTTCTTTGGCACTCGTCAGCATGGTATTTAAGTGTCTTCATTTAAGTATGCATTTCAAATACAGTACTGCACTCTGAATATACTAGGGGCTGTACATAATATCATCGAAGTCCTGAGGGAACATTGGATAAGTTGCTGTACTAAACTGATACTTCTGCTGTCCAACTTCTACTGTTAGGGGGGGGAAAATGAGGCTTCCATCTTTTGTTGGCATCACTTCATAGACACGAGAAATAGGTGGAAAGCACCTTCTGGTTTTTCATAAGCTAAAAATACCCTGTCCAATATGGGTTAATAAATTATGAACCGCTGCTCTTTTATTGGACCAACTTATGTTGGTGAAAGAGACAAGCTTTTGAGCTTACACAAAACTCTTCAGGTCTGGGAAATATATTCAGAGTATCACAGCTAAATGAAAGGTGGAACAGATTGTTTAGCATAAGTAGCTAACATATATTTCAAGGGACTGTTCAAGGTGAAGTGGCCTGTTAACACTTCTCCAGTCATGGCGGGGAAAGGGAGGGGAATCTGAGGGTGCATTAATTGGGTTATAGATTGTTTTAATAAGCTATAAATCCAGTGGCCCTATTCAGTCCATGATTTTTAGTATCTAGTTATGAATCTAGTCTAGTTTGGTATCAAAGTTATGAATTTAAGCTCCCAGGCTCACCTTTTGAAGGTATTGTGTAGGTTTCCTTTAAGGATGAGGACTGAGAGGTCAGATATAGAGTGATCACTTTGTGAAAAATGTTCACCCACAGGTGATGGGGTGTTTTAGTCTTATCCTTTTGCTGTATGAGTTCATTTGAAACCGTGGTGATTGTCCGGTTTCACCCACATCATTATTATTGGGGCATTTAGTGCACTGGCTGAGGTCCACCACATGTTGTGATAGGCATGTGAAGGACCCATGGATGTTGAAAGGTGTGTACTAGTAGAGGTATGTCTACAGATTTTGCATCTGTTGTTCTGGCAATCTCTGATGCCACTTTGAGTTGGTTTGTCCTGGTCTGTGGAGAGTTTGTTTCTGATGATGAGCTTGGTGAGCTTGTGCGGGTGCTTGAGAGGCCAGAAGAAGAGGGTTGGGAAATATTTCTTTCACAATGTTGTCCCCATTGTATATGGGATGTAACTGGTTGATGATAGTCTGTATAGGTTCCAGTGTGGGGTGGTAGGTGACAACTAGAGGTGTGCGGTCAGAGGGGGTTTTATTTCTGTATTGAAGCAAATTCCATTGGGATATTTGGGTAGCCCATTCCATGATGTGATCTGCTGTGTCCTTGTTTGGTGAAGGCAGTTTTGAGCGTGCTAAGGGTGTATATCCTGGACTTTCTCCTTGGAGCATAATCTATTGTATCTGGGTGCCTGGCTGTAGATAACAGATTTCTTGGTGTGTTCGGAGTAGTTACTGCATCTGTGAAGATAGGTGTTGTGATCCATGGGCTTCTTGTATATTGTTGTCTGTAGGGTTCTGTTGTTGAAGCTGATTGTGGTGACCAGGAAGTTAATGTTAGTGTGGGAGCGTTCTAGAGAGAGTTTAATGGATGGGTGGTGGTTGCTGAAGTTATGGTTGAAATCTATGAGGGAGTTTAAGTTGTCTGTCCGGAGGATGAAAATATCATCATGTATCTCAGGTATGTCATTGGTTTTGTGGTGCATTTTTGTTCAGAAATTCTTCTTCAAGGTGGCCCATGAAGAGGGCAGCATATTGGGTAGCCTTTCTAGTGCCCATGGGTGTTCCCATGGTTTGGAAAAAATGTTTGGTGTTGAATGTAAAATTATATGTTTGGGGTGGATATGTGAGGGTTTTCCATTAAGTTGTAAACATTTGAGACAGGCAGCTATGCCATCGTTGTGAGGGATGTTGGTGTATAGGAAGGTGACATCCATTGTAGCAAGGATGGTGTTCTGAGGGAGGTTGTTAATGTTGCAGAATTTTTGGAGCAAGTGTGTTGTTTCCTGGAGGAAGCTGGCCCATTGTGTGGTGAGTGGTTTGTGGATGGTTTCAAAGAGTCCTGATATTCCTTCAATAAAAGTGCCTTGGCCTGATATGATGGGTCTGCCTGGGTTCTCTTGTTCATGTATCTTGAAGTATATCGAAGGTCCCTGGGCTGGTTTTGTGGGGCATGGGGTTGTAGAGTTTCTGTTGGAGCTGTTTGTGGAAGGATTTGATGATATCCTTAAATTCCCGAGTAAATTGTGGTGTGGGGTCTTCTTTGAATTCTTTATAGTAGGTGATGTTGGAGAGTTGTCAGTTGGCCTCGTTAACATAGTCATCACTGTTGAGGACTATGATGGTGCCCCCTTTGTCTGTTGGTTTGATCACTTTGGTGGTTGGATTTCAGGGAATGTATAACTATCCTCTTGGTGGTGGAGAGATTGTGGTGGATGTGATGTTTGCTACGGATTTCACAGTTTCTTGTCCTGAAGCATCAATGTAATGATCCAGAGTTTAGTTTCTCCACTGTGATTCTTTTTTTTGTTATGACTGTCGGTGGGGACTTTGTAATTGTGGGTGGTGGTGTCATTATTGTGAAAGAATTCTCTGAGGTGGAGTCGGCAGAAGAATTTTTCTAGTTCTCCGTGTTAGTATGGTATTAGGTGCTATGGTGAGGCAGAAGTTGAGTCTCTTGGAAAGCACCGATAATTCAGCTCCAGGTAGGGGTAGTCTTGATAAATTGATGATGTGTGGGTGTCATGCAGTGGTTGTTTTTTTCCTTTCCTCCCTATGACTGGAGAGGTGTTAATGGACCACTTCACTTCAAATGGTCCCTTGAAATAAATTAACTACTTATGCTCAATGATCTGTTCGACCTTGTGTTTAGCTGAGGGCTTATCTTCATGTACAGTGCTGCAGCAGCGCAGCTGCACCAGTGCAGCGCTTTAGTGAAGACGCTGCTACGCCCACAGGAGAGCTTCTCCAGTTGGCGTAGTTAATCCATCTCCCCAGGAGGCAGTAGCTATGTTCACGGCAGAAGCTCTCCCTTCGACATAGTGCTGTCTACACTGGGGGTTAGGATGGTATAACTACATCGCTCAGGGGTGTGGATTTTTCATACCCCTGAGCAACGTAGTTATACCAATACAAGTTTGTAGTCTAAACTTGCCCTGTGACATCGACTACATTTCCCAGACCTAAAGAAGAGCTCTGTGCAGCTTGAAAGCTTGCCTCTCTCATCAACAGAAGTTGGTCCAATAAAAGATATTACCTCACCCACCTTGTCTCTCTGATATCCTGGGACTAACAGGACTACAACACTGCATACAACTATGAACTGCTGGTGTCAGTTGAGCTTTGAAGTCAGTCTGAAAAGGCACAGCAATGGATTGGCAGAAGGGGAAAAAATCCTGTATTACTTTAATGCCCTGTGATACTATAAAGTAAATGGGCCAGGAGAAATTCAACCACAAGTGGAGAAAGGCTATTTCCTTGCATTGACCACAATAAAGGTGTTTATTTTAGCTGTATTCTCTGTCATAGAAATGTCTGTGCATTCAATTCTATGCATAGATCTGTTTATAAAATTAGTGAGAGGTTTGTATATCTGTTGAGCGACTTCTGGTTGTTTAAGTTAGATTTGCCCGGGGGCTAGTCTGGCTTATGCAGCCAACTTTTCAGAAAATGCGTTAGTTTGTTTTATTCATGAACTGTGGTTTGTGCAATTATGCTAGTGCTGCTCTTTTTCCCCCCTCTAGTCTTCTTTTGCTTTTCAGCCTTGCAAACTGTAGCCACTTACCAGCTTAGTGACTTGTTATGTATATGTTAGTGCTGATATCATGTACTTTGCATGTAGGAGGCAAATGATGTGATTTTCCCCCACCTTCCATAATCTGCACAAACATTTTAACATACAAAGACAGTGATTTGGAAAATGGTGATATAAATACATGAGAAAAGTAGGGGATAGACTCAGCTTTTAAAAGCCTTCAACTCTCTCCTTGAGGGAGGCAGCCAGGCAGCCAGACAGTATCTTGTGGCTGAGTAGTTATCTTAATAACCAGCCAGGCAGGAATTGAGATCCATTATTGTACCTAGTAGTGGGAGTTAGCAAAGGAAACTAATTAGGAAAATTGGGGGAGAGAGAATACATTTGAGGTCAAATTCACTGTCAGTTTTTATTGCTCTAAGATTTTAGTTTTCGTAATCATATAGAGACTCAGAGACATCAGGCTAATGAGTAGTTGCAAAAGGAGCTGTGTCCAATAATCAGGTGAAACTCAAGAAGTGTTGTTAAATAGAGAGAAATCCTTTCTTTTGTTACTCTCTTTTTGTGGAACAGCTGTACCCTTTCAAAGCATTAGTTAGCTACTCAATAATATGTATAGGAAAGTAGTAGTACAAATCTGAAATGAAATATACAGCTCTCTACCTCAAGAAGTTTCTTCTCAGTCTGAAACCATTGTCTAAATTACATGAGCAAGAGTATAGTTATTGAATTCCAGCTGCTAATTGAGCCTCCAGGTTTAAATGTACACTGGATTGGATAATTCGAATAGTTCAATTACCATTTCTTTGAGAAAGTAATATTAATAGATTTGAGCTGTGAACTATGGATGGGTTGGTTTTTGGTTGGGCTTTTTTGTTTATCTCATTCGTGCTTTTGTACCTCAGTGTTCTGAAGCTCCTGTACTTTTATTGCAAGATGGCAATATAGATTTCAACATTTGATTGGGTAGAGAAGGGGGCCAATGGGCCTCTGAAAGCAAAGACCTCTAACAGTTCAAAAGTTATCTCTGCAAAGAATTTAGAGTTCTATCGCAGGAGAATACAGCAAAATAAAAATAGTAACATATACATGGATACAAAGACATTATTATGAGTTGTTTTGTTGCCTTTATTGCTTTAGCTTTAACGTTAGTGATCAAATTTAGGAAAAGGCCACCCATTGACTGAAATATTTTTTCAGGTTTATGCCATAGATTTCTATCTCATTTGACTAAAACATCAGCAGGATGAACTCCATTTTCATCTTTCACCAATTCGTATGACTGAATTAATCATATCAAAGAAATAGAAAGGAATGGTTTGCATTGTTTAAATTCCATTTGAAATCTACTATGGTTTTGTAAGAAATCTGATATGCAAAAGTAGAATAATTCCTTGATTCTTCTGAGAAAACAAACAAAAATTGGTTCTGTTTTCTTATAGAAACCAAATTTTGTTTGTTTTCTCAGAAGTATCAGACACTTATGTACATGAATGCTTACCTTTAATAGATCACCTTGGGTTTGGTACAGGTTTGTTTTACTTTGTATAACTAACAAAAATAAAAAGGTCTCTAATTGGACAAAGAAGAAGGTGCCTTTTTGCACTACTACTAGGTGACAAGCAATGTATTAGTTTCACTGTCACAAAGAATCTCAATAGGCACATGGAAAAGATACTTGGGCATGTAACTAAGTTAAAGTAGGTTCTCCTTCAGTAAGAATGGCACCCCAGAAATGCATGCTCTTAAATGTTGTTGTTTTTGGAAAAGAATGTCTGTTTGCCTTTACGATCAGAGTACCTACTGAATTTTGGGTACAGTGCCTTTTGGTTGTAGCTTAATTGTTTTTACAGCTGATGTGTAACAACTCAAATATTTGTTCTACAGGGAAGGGAAGAAACCACAAAACACACTGACTAATGACTTTTCATTATATCAGGATAGCTTTATTCTGATACCTGATTCCTTTGCATTCATTAGGGTTTTTTCTATAAATTGTATAAAAGCCTGTTTGAGAATTGAGCTTTGCTGGGGGCTCTGGCTTGAATTTCACAATGTTCCCTAGCTTCAGGCCTAGCCAGGCCAAACAGAAGCTAAGCTACTGTGATTCATTTGCTCTGCTAGGGTAGAGTGCTTTAATCAGCAAAAAACTGGTGTAACTGTAAGAATTGAGGTGGCTCTCGCAATTGGAGAGGGCAAAAAGGACAAGACGGGCCAGGTCCTGCAAGATATCCCACTCCCACAGTACTTCGGGGGTAGGCTTGAGATCTTTTCGATTTAGCATGTGATTTGGAGCCACAAGGTCTTGCAAGATTTGAGCGTGACTGGACCTTTAGAAAGACAAAAATAGAGATCTGCATTTCTAAGTGTGCTCTCTCTTTCTGGCAGATTGGCCCCATATTTTCCTCTTTGAGGAGGAATTTCTCAAATCTTAGAGTGGGGTCACCTTTCTGCCTTAGCTAAAAGCTGATTACAGCTTCAAGCTTCCTTGTCCACCAGCCAGGGAAGGAATTCATTTTCTTCACACACAGGAATTTAGAAGAACAAACTGGCATTTTAATCCTGCTCGGAAACCACAAAAGTGTCCCAGGAGATTTCCAGAGGCTTCTTAGCCTGTTGGAGTTGATGTTGTCATAAAATATGATTAAACAATACTTCAGCCTTCTAAAAAGAGGGCATATTCTGCAGACCTACATAAGGCCTCAGTTGTGCTTTTTAACCACAACCCTGCCTCAGGAGTGTCACAAAGGAAATCAGGGAGACCAAAGGCCTTCTGAAGCTTCCCCACAGTACAGGGGAAATAAATATGTGTGTTGCTGCACTGCTTGTCAAATTCTCTTCTCTGTGCAGCCAGCCAGCTTTGCTAGCCAACCCATTGGGGTGAAGCCACCTACTCTCTGTCCTTCCTTCCCCTTTTGGGGGGCTCCACGCTACCTTGGTGAAGTAGTGAGGGAGCACCATCTGCCTAATCTTAAAACAGACAGTTTTTCTCACCAGAGCTTTGGGACTGGTATAATCTGTTTAGAAGAATGCGAAATTAGAGAGCCACACCCTTATCCCCACTGTGCAGTTGCTAACTTCTCCTCCCGGAAGAGAGAATCTGCCAGGTTTTCTGTGGTTCAAATGCCCTGGAATATTCCTGACTACCTTTTCATTTCCTGCGTTTTTTCATGAGGAAAGAATATACTGTAAACTCTTATAATCAAGCAATGCTATATACCTCACTAATGTGTACTGCAGATATATTGCTGTGAGGGCGTCAGCATTTCATGACATGCCTCCCAGTGAAGTGAAAGGCACATTATAAAATGGATTTTTGAACCTGACATACTACAGCCTGGACAGCATACTACAGTCGCAAAGCCAGCATGTCATGTTTCAGGCTTTTCACTGTGCCGTGAGACATGCACCGTGTTCCAAATGGGTCAGCCTCTACCCCACATCTTGTATGGTTAATTTTCATTTATTTGTGTTCTCCCAAACAATTAAATAAAATGAAGAACTGTGCTAATGTATTTTGGCAACTTGTGATGAATTATCTTGGGGTTACTTGTTATAAACAAAAACTATTCTTCATGTCATATTTCTCAAAACCATAGGTGGAAGACTACCTGTGTGGAAGAGTTTAAGCCATTCATTATTTTATGAACTTGTGGTACTCCAAAAATAACACAAATCCATGTGATGTCTGGGAGTTCTGGATTTTGCATTTTAACCTCTGACTTTTTTGAAGGAAGGGTAAAAATCACATGTAGGCAGACCTGTTGAATATATTTTGGAAGCTGCTCATGTACATTGTTTATTCGAACAAGTACAAGCTCTTGGAATGTGACCCAGATGTTCTAGTTTCAGGCAGGATTAGGGAAATAATTGGGGTGTAGGGCTAAAACTTTCCATTTTTAACCCCCACCCCACCATTTTCATGCAAACAACCGTACAGTACATGCAGGCCATGCCACAATGGACCTTTTGGAGGGTAGCAGAATGCCAATACATCTACTGGCTGGAGGCTGCTGGTAGCTTCTCAGACACATACAATGAGTGGTATTGGAACACAGGCAGTTTTGTTAATTTCTAGGAAGAAATATTTACAGCTAGAGGTGAAATGCGTCAGAAGACGATTCATCCAGGCCCCTTATTGGACTTCTGGCGCTTTCCCAATTAAAACTTCAGCATTATGTACACATGTAATGTTGTTTCTTGTTGCTGGGTGGTACAAAATTGTCCTTTTAAGAAATATTGATCAGGGGAAAGGAAAGTTAATTTCTTTAACTGATTATTTTAAAAAGTGATTAATTTGAGTATATGCATAAGTACATATTTTATTGAATACATTTAATAGCTCAACTATTTGTCAATTGTAGACAACTAGTAGTAAACCACACTAAGAGCTGTCTTCAGAGAGTTAACTTTAAAAGTCTCTAAGAATAAGTATTTTGCTGTTAACTTCAGTGGGAGCAGCACAGGACTCATAAAACATGGAATATGAATAATGTACAGTAAAACCTGCCAAGAGCGACCATTCATGGGAGTTAGCAAAAGTCGTTGCTTGTAAGAGGTGGACTCTCTTGAAAGGTTTGCACACCCGAGAGCGGGATGTTCCGGGGCCTCTGCAAATAGTCGCTTGTAACAGGTGGTTTCTCTTCAGAGGTGGTCTCTAAAGCAGGTTTTACTGTACAAGAAAAAGGTGCTGTGGTAAATTGTGCAGGTGGTAATTCAGACTGGATGATAGGTGGATATAATGGGTCAGCTTGCCGGGGGAGTTAAGCCAGGGATGAATCTGGAGCGTTCTTGTTTTTTCTTTTAGGCCATTGTGGTTAATTCTTTACTATTTATAACAAGACACATAAGCCTAAAAATGTGAATTACCAGTAATGGTGCTGCTACATTTAGATAGTTTTGATCTCTTCTGGATGATCGATTCATGCTAATCCATTAGTACCTTTTGATAGTTGAGAGGATGACTGCTTAGTGTAATTCATCAGAACTATACAAAAATATCAGTTTCTTTTATTAAAGGTGGATAACAATTCCTCACTTCAAGGGTTAAGACACTGACCTAAATTCTTCTCACAGTAATCCAGAGAAACTTCACTGGAATGAATGGAAATTTTGCAGATATAGCCAGGTGTAAAGTAGAATTTGGCCTATAATATATAACAATATGGGCCAATTCTGCCCTGATAGACTCATACAACTATCATCTAAATGAGGGGAATTTGTATGTAGCAGGTCAAGATGGTAGGTTGTGAGCCCTAAATACTTAGGCCAAAATTTCAAAACTTATGTAATTTGTGAGGCACCGAAATCCATGTTTAGATACTTAAACTAGGGGATTGCGCACTTAATAGCTTCCGTAGGCTGAACTCATTGCACACACAAGAGCTCGTTGAAGTCCTCCATTTCCCCTCACAAGCTCCCTGTGTAGCATCCTCACATCCTCCTCTACTTCAGGGACTTCCACCAACCCTCACCTCTCCCTCATGCAGGGACTCTGTGTGCCCCCAATTCCGTCACTTGACTAAGTCTGTGTCCTTCATATCCCGGTCTTCCCTTCTTGCCCAGGCCAAGGGATCTGTGTCTCCCATTTCACCTTTCCAGTTTTCTGAATTTCATCAAAATCAATAGGGCTCTGCCCACTGATGCCTGGAACATTCCTGAAATTTTGGAAAGGATTAAGAAGTTATTGTATTACAGACAAACAGAGAAATGCCATCAAGTTGAGTGGAGGAACTTGCTTCAGTTGTCCAATAATGTCCTGATTTTCAAAGGTGATGAACACTTTCAGCTTCCACAGACTTCAGAGGGAGATGAAGGCATTCAACACAACACAAGTCTAGATCTTATAAACATAGCCAGAATCTGGGAATTGGGGTCTTGAGTCTTGGATTTAAGATTTTTTTGAATAAATTATTCTAACTGAATTAACTTCTTGAGAACCTGAATTTGCAGTTGTTCTCACCCTTTGGCTAAGCAATTTTAATGTGTCAAAATTAAATTCAGGACACACCAAGGGCATACTGTGTGATTTCATAAGGCCAAATTAATGCTGCCTTGTGAATGTCCACAGAGAGACAAGGTAGGTGAGGTAATCTCTTTTATTAGGCCAATTTCTGTTAGTGGAAGGGATGAGCTTTCAAACTTCACATAGCTCTTCCTCAGGTCTGGGGAAGGTAATCAGTGTGTCCAAGCTAAATATAAGGTGAGACAAATTATTAAGCATAAGGGGTTCACCCATGCTGTAGGAGACCACTTAAAGTGAAGTGGGCAGTTAAGGGTTAGCAGGCAGTAGGGTGTATTACAAGTTGTAATAAGCCATAAAATCAGTATCCTTGTTTAAATCCATGATTTTTAGTGTCCAGCAGAGTTATAAATTGAAGTTCCCAGGATTGTCTTTTGAAGGTGTTGTGAGGTTTCCTTTGAGGATGAGGACTGAGAAGTCAGTTATGGAGCGATCGCTTTGTGAAAAGTGTTCACCCATAGTTAATGGTGTGTTTTTGCCTTTTATCATTTTTATGTGTGAGTTCATTTGAAAGTGCAGTGATTAGAATCCCCTAAGTACTTTTTGTTGAGGCATTTGATACTGGCTGAGGTATCCCACATGTTGTGATAAGCATGTGTAGGACTCATGGACCTTGAAAGGTGTGTATCAGGGCCAAACTGTGGGCAACCAGACCTAGTGGTCAGAGCTGGAGTCCTCAGTCAGGAGTCAGCTGGGTTGGCATACTGGGAGGTCAAAAGCAAGAGACAAACTGGAGATCAGAACCACAAGTCAGTAACCAGAGTCAGCTCGTGTCAGGATAGCAGGAGGTCAGAGGCAGGAGACAAACCAGAGATCAGAACCATAAGTTAGAGGTGTGGAGCCAAGCCAGGTCAGGCTTCCAGGAAGTCAGGCCAGGAGAGTATGAGGGGAGGCACCAGATACACAGTCCAGAGCAGGGTGGACAGCTTCCTGTTCCTCTTCTTGGTTTAGATAGGGCCAGCAGGCCCATCGGCTGCTCTGGGACTCTGCCAATGGGATGTCGGGGACGGCTCCTCAAACTGGGGCTAGGCTTCATGGATCCTGGGTCAGCTGTTGTCAGAAGGCTGCCAGGCCTGTGGGTCATGACACTACTCACCTCCCCTAGGGGTGCCTATGGAAGGCCCAAATCAAAGTGGGAGCTTGAACATTTTTCTGCTGGCTCTCAGATGCGTTCGTCTGGGCCATAACCTTCACAGTCAGTTAATCGGGTACCACAATGTACTTCGCCCGACCTTGGAATCAAAGACTTTGTGGACAATGTATTCTTCCTGACCTTGTACTTGCACTGGTGGGGGTGAAGATTGGGCTCTATGGGGAAATGTGTTCTTAGAATGGGGTTTTAGGAGTGAGACATGGAATACAGGATGGACTCTATAAATGATCAAGGGAGCTGGAGCTCAAAGGTGACTGAGTTGATCTGTTAATCCAATATGGGCCAAAGAATCAGTGGTATAGTTTCTGAGAGGGTCTGTCTGTGTGGAGGAGTTCTGTAGAGAGACACATCTTTTATCCCACAGAGTAGGCTGGGCCTTGTTGCTTACGTTTGTCTGCATGCTTTTATAATCCTCCCTTGCCATCTCCAGATGTTCCTTCACTACTTCTTGGGTGTGATTGATGTGCTGTTCTAGGTCCAAGGTCAATGGGTTGGCGAGGATTTTGGTAATTGTGGGTGAAATTGCGGGTTGTACCCATAGTTAACAAAGAAAGGCCGGTGACCCTTGGATGCATGGTCTGCATTATTATAGGAGACCTCGACATATGGTAATAGTGCAGACCATTCGTCCTGGTGATGGTTGGTGTAGGATCATACGTATTGCTCTAGGATCGGGTTGATTCTTTCCATTTGGCCATTTGACTGAGAATGGTAGGCAGAGGACAGGTACACAGAGATTCCTAAAAAGTGTAGGGCTCCATGCCAGAAGTGGGCAGAGACCTGGGGCCCCCATTCGGAGGTGATGTGATCCAGGAGCCATGAAAATGGACTATATTGTTTATCCAGAGCTGGGCGGTTTCCCCTTCAGAGGGTAGACCCCTGTAGGGAATGAAATGGGCCATCTTTGAAAAGCAATACACCGCTGTCAGGATGGTCATGAAGTCACTCGATTCTGGTAGTTCCATCACAAAGTCCAAGGAAATGGCCTCCCAGGGCTGAGATGGGGTGTCCAGGGGTTGGAGGAGGCCACAGTGTTTCTGGCATGGGATCTTGGTGCAAGCACACACCTAGCAGGAAGCAACAAAGGTCTTCATTGAGGGGCTCATACAGGGCCACCAGAAGTACGAATGTTAGTCATCAGGTTTTATGTTGCCCCAAGTGTCCAACCATGATGGAGTCGTGGCACAGTTGAAGAACTGCCACTCTCGCAGATCTGGGGGGAACCAGAAGAACAGGGCCCACTGAAGCTGTCATTGGTTTAGGGCAGGGGTCTCAAACTCAAATGACCACGAGGGCCACATGAGGACTAGTGCATTGGCCCGAGGGCTGCATCACTGACACCCCCCCTCGTTGCCCCCGGCCCTGCCCCCACTCCATCCCTTCCATGAGGCCCCGCCCCTCCCCCCTCCCTCTTGGAAAGTGCTAAGCGCCACCAACAGTAATGCACCTCACTCAAAGGACAAAACACGCACTTAGTTAGATTTACTTCTGTTAAAGCCCCCCCCCACTGCACTGGGCTGCACGACCACTCCACCCCTGCTCTGCCTCTTCCAGGGGTGGCAGGTTTGTAGAACCTGCCCCCCCCACCCAAACTCGACCCTCACCTGCCTAAGGCTCTGGGAGGGAGTTTGGGTGTGGGGGGGTCTGGGGTGCAGGCTCTGGGAGGGAGTTTGGGTGCTGGGTGCAGGCTCCGGGCTGGGGCAGGGGGTGCAGGCTCCGGGATGGAGTTTGGGGATAGGAGGGGGTGCAGGGGTGAGGGCTGTGGGGCTGGGGATGAGGGGCTCGGGGCATTGGAGAGGCTCGGGGCATTGGAGAGGCTCAGGAGTAGGGCAGAAGGGCAGGGGAAGGGCAGCCTGCCCTGGCCATAGTGGAGGGGGGCACTAGGACCCTGCGGCAGCAGGTGATGCCAGAAGCCAGCAGAGTGGAGCGGAGTCAGCATGAGCTGCAGACTCCAGGCAGTGATGGGGCAGCAAGTGAGGCCGGGGGACACTCGGGAGAGTTGCGTGGGGGCAGCAGGCGGGGCCGGGGGAGAGACCTGGCCCCAAACATTGGGGAGCAGCGAGCAGGGAGCTTAGCTGCCACATAAAATAACTCGGGGGGAGGCGGGGGTGAGGGGAGTTTGGCGGTGACAGGAAGTAACGGGGGGGGGGGCGCGGGGAGCTCCGGGGCTGCGTGTTTGAGACCCCTGGTTTAGGGCCTTGGCCTGACACAGGTACTCCAGATTCTTGTGATGAGTAAACATTTGGACTGGTTGATGGGCTCCTTCCAAGTAATGTCGCCATTCTTCAAAGACAGTCTTGATTGCTAAGAGCTTTTTGCCCAGGATTTCATAGTTTTCATTGGCAGGGGTAAGCTTTCTCAAGTAGTAGACAATGGGGTGCAGTACTTGCTTGGGTCCGTTACTCTGGGAGAGGACTGCCTCCAGCCCCTGAGCACTGGGTGGGCAGTGTGGCCCCAGTGCATCCAGCCCTGGAGTGCCGGGCAGGCAGCGCGGCCCCAGCCACCCTAAGTCCCAGCCACAGACTGGCACGTGCACTGGCCCCAGCCGCCCCGAATTCCAGCTGCAGACCAGCCCACCCCAGCCTGAGCACCAGCAGAAGAGTGGGAACTGGAAGCAGGTAGGAGTGGCTCTATTTGTTTTGAAAAATTTGAGATGAACCTCCAATTAAAAATTTGCAAAGCCTAGGAAACTTCGTAGGTTCCACACATTGTGAGGGGCTGCCTGGCTACCTTGCATGGGTCCATTCTGATTCCTTCCGCGGATGAAACCCAGGAACTCAGTTGTGGTCTGATTGAATACACACGTTTCCAGTTTAGCATAGATACCGTGTTGCCATAGTTTCTCCAGAACTGTGCAGACGTAAATAGTGTGTTGGTCCAGGTCATCTGAGAAAATCAATATATGATCCAAGTATACCACTACAAACAGGTCTCATAACACGTCATTAGTAAAGTGCTGGAGTGTTGCTGGGGCATTGGTCAATCCAAATGGCATGACTAAATATTCAAAATGGCATAACAGGTTTGGAAGGCAGCCTTGCCCTCGTCCCCCTCTCGGATATGGATGAGATTGTAAGCTCCCCAGAGGTCCAGTTTAATGAATATGTGGATCCAACAACTTGGGGATTAGGAATAGTGGGCAACAGTTGCGGATTGTTACCTGGTTTACGGCTTGGTAATCGACGCAGAGATGGAAGGTTTTCATTTTTATGAAAAGAGCTGGGACACCGACTGGTGAGGTGAACCTGTGGATGAACTTCTGGGCCAGGTTCTCCTGAAGTTATTCCCACAACACTGCCAGTTCAGGGTCTGAAATTGCATAGATCGGCCCAAATGGTATCTTCACCTCTGGCTGGAGTTTTATGGGGCAGTCATAGTCCTGATCTGGGGGGAGCCTCTCTGCATTCTTCTTTTCTAAGTTGTCCACATAGTCACATTACTTGTGGCGGGGGGCGGGGGGGAGTTCGATAGTCCCCTTGGTAGGGGGTTTGATGTGGGTGACTAGACCTACTTGGCCCTTCTTGGGCCTTGGTGCAACCTTCACTGGTCCCTGGTCATGCCATTAACAGAATTCCAGTGGGAAAGTGATCTTCTGTTCTCGCCACTGAATGATGGGGTTGTGAAAGGCTAATCGGGAGTTGTCAAGGATCAGGGGAAAATATAAGGAATGGATATGCCAAAATGAATTATCTCTCCGTGTCCCTGAATAATGACCTCCAGGGGGACAGTCTCCTCCACAACTGCACCTGAAGATAGTGGAGAGCCATCAATAGTTTCAACAATTTCCGGTGTTGCAGGGGAATCTGTAGGGCCTGAGTGATAGCATAAAATTATCTGCTGTTCCTGAATCGATGAGGGCCTGTTGAAGGGGGATCTACTGGGGGTCCCCTGGGATGTGCAGCTGGACAGGCACCAGTAAATGGAAAGCCCCCAGATCGGGCTCTGTGTATCTCAGCGAGGACTGGAGTATAAGGAAACTCATTTTCCTCAAAGACCACGTTGGTTCCCCCACCATGTTTGAACCGGCTTGGTTCCCCAAGCTCCTTGATGTTCGAGATGGTGTGGCCAGGTTGTCCACAGTAGAAGCACAGGTGGAGCTGACAGCGCTGTTATTTTTCTTCAGGGGTGAGCCGCTGATGAGGCAGTTTGGCTTGTGTGGGTTTGGTGGGTGATGCAGGAGGCGAGGTTCCAGTACACGGGTAGCAGGACTGCAGGGAACCTCTTTTCTCCTCTCTTTGTTCTTATAGCCGATCGTTGATGCAGATGGCAAGGTCCACAAGGGCATCTAGGCCCATAGGCCTCTCTACATGGGCCAGTTCATCTTTGATCTCTTCCTGCATGCCCCACTGGAACTGGTATAGTTGTGCTGCTTCATTCTACTCAGTATCTGCTATGAAGCAGTGGAACTTAGCTGCATAGGAGGCAACTGTACATGACTCCTGCCTGAGTCTTCTCATGATAGCATCGGCTGTTCAAGCTTGGTGCGCGTCATCGAAGATGGTTGATATTGACCAGAGGAAGGCCTCCCAGTTTGACAGCACCAGACTATGGCCTTCCAGCAGTGGGGAGGCCCAGTCTAATGCATCTCCTGTCAGCAGGCTGATTACCAAAGCCACCTTGGACTGATCAGAGGCATACATTCTGGGGGTGCATCAGGAACAGAAGCCTGGATTGGTTCATGAAGTCCCAGAACCACCGGTAGTTCCCACTGAACCTTTCAGGCATGGGTATCGCAGGACTCTGTTTGGGGAAAGGCACTGCAAGCAGTGCTCAAGTACGGCATTCTCAGCAATGAGCTGCCTCACTTGCTTTTCCCAATCAGCTGCACAACTTGGGCCTGCAGAGCTTGATTATCCACCTGCAGGCAGAGGGCCCAATCAGGTGAATCCAATGCTTGTGGTGGGGGTGGCAGTGTGGCTTGATCCATCCTTCTCGTACTGGGCTCAGTCTCATAGGGATATTGTGGTCTGAACAAGGTGTCAGGGCTGTGTTGGGGGCAGGCAGACTTAGTGGTCAGAGCTGGAATCCTCAGTCAGGAGTCAGTTGGGTTGGGATACTGGGAGGTCAAAAGCAGGAGACAAATTGGAGCTCAGAACCACAAGTCAGTAACCAGAGTCACGCTGGATCAGAATACCAGGAGGTCAGAGGCAGGAGACAAACCAGAGATAAGAACCACAAGTCAAAGATCTGGAACCAAGCCAGGTCAGGATACTGGGAAGTCAGGCTGGAGGAGCAGGAGCAACAAGGTATGCAGTCCAGGGCAGGATGGAGCAGGGAAAAAAGGAAGGAGGTGTTGCCTTGTATATCAGTATGTATACACTTGGACTGAGGTTGACATGGAAATAGGAGACAGACTTGTTGAACGTCTCTGGGTAAGGAAAAAGGGGTATGTGATGGGCCAAGACTACTTCTGCCCCTGCTTTCCCTGACAATTTGGGACTCCAGCACCCTGCCTGGTTGTGCCAGACACACTTGCCGGCTACAAACACAGACCCAGGTCTGAACCATGTCCCACAAACTGCAAGTTTAACAGAAAGCAGCTTAAGAAGTGTTCCTGTCTTTAACACTCAGATGCCCAACTCCCAATGGGGTCCAAACCCCAAATAAATCTGTTTTACCCTGTATAAAGCTTATACAAGGTAAACTCATAAATTGTTCACCTTCTATAACACTGATAGAGAGATATGTACAACTGTTTGCCCTCTCCAGGTATCAATACATACTCTGGGTTAAATAATAAGTAAAAAGTGATTTGATTAAATACAGAAAGTAGGATTTAAGTGGTTCCAAGTAGTAACAGACAGAACAAAGTGAATTACCAAGCAAAATAAAATAAAACATGCAAGTGTATGCCTAATACAGTAAGAAAACTGAATACAGATAAAACCTCACCCTCAGAGCTGTTCCGATAAGCTTCCTTTTACAGACTAGTCTCCTTCTAGTCTGGATCCAGCAATCACTCACACCCCCTGTAGTTGCTGTCCTTTGTTCCAGTTTCTTTCAGGTATCCTTGGGTTGGAGAGGCTATCTCTTGAGCCAGCTGAAGACAAAATGCAGGGGTCTCCCAGGGTTTTAAATAGACTTTCTCTTGTGGATGGACACCCCTCCCTCCCCCTGTGTAGAATCCCAGCTACAAGATGGAGTTTTGGAGACACATGGGCAAGTCACATGTCCATGCATGACTCAGAACTTACAGGTAACAGCCATGGTTCACATGCTACCTTGAACATCCTCAAGTAGACTTCTTATGTGGATTGGAGCCTTCAAAGATCCATTGTCCATTAAGTATTTCTTGCTTGGGCACTTAACTTGCACATTCCTCTCTAAAGAAGCTGACTAAATGCTTTACTAAGGCTACTTAGAAATCAAGCAAGTACACAGCCAATATTCATAACTTCGAACACAAAAATGATACATGCATACAAAGAGGAGGAATAGATTCAGTAGATCATAACCTTAATAGAAATAAGTTACATGGCATATGTAGCATAAAACATATTCCAGTAATGTCATATATACATTTAGGCTATGTCTACACTACAGAATTAGGTCGGATTTATAGAAGCCGGTTTTATAGAAACCGGTTGTATGCAGCCGATTGTGTGTGTCCCCACCTAAAATGCTCTAAGTGCATGAAGTCGGCGGACCGCGTCCACAGTACCAAGGCTAGCGTCGACTTCCGGCGCATTGCACTATGGTACCTATCCCACAGTTCCCGGAGCCTCCGGCGCCCATTGGAATTATGGGTTGAGATCGCAATGCCCGGATGATGCAAAGCAGTGCCGCGAGGGGTTCTGGGTACATTGCGTCAGGCCCCTCCCCCGCCGTCACAGCAACGGCAGACAATAGATTCGCGCCTTTTTACCTGGGTTACCTGTGCAGACAACATACCACGCCAAGCATTGAGCCCGCTCAGCTCAGCTCACCGTCACCATATCTCTTCCGGGTGCCGGCAAACGTGGGACTGCATTGCTAAACAGCAGCAGCAGCTTACTGCCTTTTGGCGGTAGACGGTGCAGCATGACTGGTAGCCTTCATTGGCGATCTGGGTGCAGGCAGCCGTGGGGCTGGCAGCCGTAGGGCTGCATTGCACCAGCCCCTTGCCTTTTGGTAGAAGATGGTATATTACGACTGGTAACCGTCGTCATCGTACTGCAGTGGCTGTCGATCATGGGCACCCGGGCAGACAATGATGGTTATCAGTCGTAGTATGCTATTTTCTGCCAAGTGCCCAATATTGTCTGCTAAGCACCCAGAAGAGGCCGAGGGCTATCTGGGTGCTGGCAGACATGGGGCTGGCAGCCGTGGGGCTGCATTGCACCAGCTCCCTTGCCTTGATGATGATGGTTATCAGACGTATTATGCGCAGGATGGGGCAACATTGCTACACAGCAGCAACCCCTTGCCTTTTGGGCAGTAGATAGTATATTACGACTGGTATCCATCGTTGTCATACTGGGTATCAGATCGTGCAATAGACCTGAAGGCTAACTGCCAAGCGCCCAGTATTTGCTGCCAAGCACCCAGAAAATGCCAAGGGCTATCAGTCATGCTGCACCGTCGTCTTAAGATGTAAAAAATAGATTTATTCTGTATTCATTTGCTTCCCCCCCTTCCTCCTGCTAAACCCAGGCTTTTGAGTTCAATCTTTGGGGGGGGGGGCATTCTGTGTGACAGTTGTTTGTGTTTCTCCCTGATGCAAAGCCACCTTTCTTGATTTTAATTCCCTGTACCTGTATGCCATGTCGTCACTCGCCCCTCCCTCCCTCCCTCTCTCCCTCCCTCCCTTCTTCCCCTGGTCCGTCAGATACTACTTTCGCGCCTTTTTTCAGACCAGACGCCATAGCCAGCACTGGGATCATGGAGCCCGCTCAGATCACCGCGGCAATTATGAGCACTATGAACACCACGCGCATTGTCCTGGAAAACATGCAGAGCCTCCTGGACATGCCAAAGCCAAACCAGGACCAGCTGAGGAGGAGGCGATTGCAGCGCGGCGACGATAGTGATGAGGAAATTGACATGGACCTCTCACAAGGCACAGGCCCCAGCAATGTGGAAATCCTGGTGTTACTGGGGCAGGTTCATGCCGTGGACCGCCGATTCTGGGCCCGGGAAACAAGCACAGAGTGGTGGGACCGCATCGTGTTGCAGGTCTGGGACGATGCCCAGTGGCTGCGAAACTTTCGCATGCGTAAGGGCACTTTCATGGAACTTTGTGACTTGCTTTCCCCTGCCCTGAAGCGCCAGAATACCAGGATGAGAGCAGCCCTCACAGTGGAGAAGCGAGTGGCGATAGCCCTGTGGAAGCTTGCAACGCCAGACAGCTACCGGTCAGTCGGGAATCAATTTGGAGTGGGCAAATCTACTGTGGGGGCTGCTGTGATCCAAGTTGCCAGGGCAATGAGAGACCTGGTGATATCAAGGGTAGTGACTCTGGGAAACGTGCAGACCATAGTGGATGGCTTTGCTGCAATGGGATTCCCAAACTGTGGTGGGGCCATAGACGGAACCCATATCCCTATCTTGGCACCGGCGCACCAAGCCACCGACTACATAAACCGCAAGGGGTACTTTTCAATGCTGCTGCAAGCCCTGGTGGATCACAAGGGACGTTTCACCGACATCAACGTGGGCTGGCCGGGAAGGGTACATGATGCTCGCGTCTTCAGGCAGTCTCTTCTGTTTTGAAAGCTGGAGGAAGGGACTTTCTTCCCGGACCAGAAAATAACCGTTGGGGATGTTGAAATGCCTATCGTGATCCTTGGGGACCCAGCCTACCCCTTAATGCCATGGCTCATGAAGCCATACACAGGCAGCCTGGACAGCAGTCAGGACCTGTTCAACTACAGGCTGAGCAAGTGCCGAATGGTGGTGGAATGTGCATTTGGCCGTTTAAAAGCGCGCTGGCGCAGCTTACTGACTCGCTCAGACCTTAGCGAAAAGAATCTCCCCATTGTTATTGCTACTTGCTGTGCGCTCCACAATATATGTGAAAGTAAGGGGGAGACATTTATGGCGGGGTGGGAGGTTGAGGCAAATCGCCTGGCCGCTGATTACGCGCAGCCAGACACCAGGGCGGTTAGAGGAGCACAGCAGGGCGCGGTGCGCATCAGAGAAGCGTTGAAAACCAGTTTTGTGACTGGCCAGGCTACGGAGTGAAACTTCTGTTTGTTGCTCCTTGATGAACCCTCTGCCCCTCCCCCACCACCCTGTTAACTCTACTTCCCTGCAAACCAACCACCCCACCCTCCCCTACTACCCTCCCCCCTTCGAGCACCACTTGCAGAGGCAATAAAGTCATTGTTACTTCACATTCAGGCATTCTTTATTAATTCAGCACACAACTAGGGGGATAATTGGAAAGGTAGCCCGGGATGGGTCGGGGAGGAGGGAAGGAAAAGGACACACTCCAATTTAAAACTTTAAAACTTATTGCTATGGAAATCATCTAGGGTGGAGTGAGTGGGTGGCCGAAGGCCCCCCCACCGTGTTCTTGGGCGTCTGGGTGAGGAGGCAATGGGACTTGGGGAGGAGGGCTGCTGGTTACAGAGGGGCTGTAGCGGCGGTCTCTGCTCCTGCTGCCTTTCCTGCAGCTCAACCATACGCAGGAGCATATCACTTTGATGCTCCAGCAGCCGGAGCATCGACTCTTGCTTTCTGATTACAAGTTGACGCCACCTCTCCTCTTCAGCCCGCGTTTCAGCACGCAACTTCTCATCTTCAGCACACCACCTCTCCTCTCGCTCATATTGGGCTTTTTTAAAATCAGTCATTGACTGCCTCCACGCATTCAGCTGTGCTCTGTCAGCGTGGGAGGCAGTCTGAAGTTCAGTAAACATTTCGTCACGCGTCCTTCGCTTCCTTCTTCGAATATTCACTAGCCTCTGCGAAGGAGTAAGATTTGCAGCTGGTGGAGAAGGGAGAGGTTGTTAAAAAAGATACATTTTAGAGAACAATGGGTAGACTCTTTCACGTTAGATTTTGCTGTTCACAACATCACACAGCACATGTGCTTTCGTTACAAGGTCGCATTTTTCCTCTTATATTGAGAGTCTCCTGGTTTGGTGTGAGAGATCACTCACGCAGTGCCAGGACACAGATTTCAGCTTGCAGGCAGCCATGGTAAGACATATAGTCTTTGGGCTTTTTTAACCTTCTTAACATGTGGGGATGGTTTCAAACAGTTCTGCCCTCATTTCCCATACCAAGCACCCGTGCCATTTAAAATGGGTTTGCAATGTAAAAGGAGGGGATGCGATTTCAGGTTTAACATGCAGCACAAACCCAACTAACTCCCCTCCCCCTCACACCCAATTCTCTGGGATGGTCACTTCACCCCTCCCCCCCACCGCGTGGTTAACAGCGGGGAATATTTCTGTTCAGCAGACCAGGAAGGGGCACCTCTGAATGTCCCCTTAATAAAATTGCCCCATTTTAACCAGGTGACCGTGAATGATATCACTCTCCTGAGGATAACAAAGAGCGATAAGGAATGGATGTTGTGTGCATGCCAGCAAACACCGGGACCATACGCTGCCATGCTTTGTTATGCAATGATTCCAGACTACGTGCTACTGGCCTGGCGTGGTAAAGTGTCCTACCATGGCGGACGGGATAAGGCAGCCCTCCCCAGAAACCTTTTGCAAAGGCTTTGGGATTACATGAAGGAGAGCTTTCTGGAGATGTCCCTGGAGGATTTCCGCTCCATCCCCATACACGTTAACAGACTTTTCCAGTAGCTGTACTGGCCGCGATTGCCAGGGCAAATTAATCATTAATCATTAAACACGCTTGTTTTTAAACCATGTGTAATTTTTGCAAAGGTACACTCACCAGAGGTCCCCCCCTGTGTGCCCTCAGGGTCTTGGGTCAGTTCGGGGGTTACTGTTTCCAGGTCCAGGGTGACAAACATATCCTGGCTGTTGGGGTAACTGGTTTCTCCGCTTCCTTGCTGCTGTGAGCTATCTATGTTCTCTCCATCCTCATCTTCCTCGTCCGCCGAACCCGCTTCCCCGTTTGCAGAGAGGGACTCATAGAACACGCTTGGGCTAGTGGTGGCTGCACCCCCTAGAATGGCATGCAGCTCCGCGTAGTAGCGGCATGTTTGCGGCTCTGCCCCGGACCTTCCGTTTGCGTCTCTGACTTTGTGGTAGGCTTGCCTTAGCTCCTTAATTTTCACGCGGCACTGCCGCGCGTCCCTGTTATGGCCTCTGTCCTTCATGGCCTTGGAGATCTTTTCTAATGTTTTGCCGTTTCTTTTACTGTTTCGGAGTTCGGCGAGCACTGCTTCATCTCCCCAGATGGCGATCAGATCCTGTACCTCCCGTTCGGTCCAGGCTGGAGCTCTTCTGCGATCCTGGGACTGGGACTGGGACTCCATCATGGTTACCTGTGCTGATGGGCTCTGCATGGTCACCTGTGCTCTCCACGCTGAGCAAACAGGAAATGAAATTCAAACGTTTGCGGGGCTTTTCCTGTCTACCTGGCCAGTGCATCTGAGATGAGAGTGCTGTCCAGAGCGGTCACAATGAAGCACTGTGGGATAGCTCCCGGAGGCCAGTAATGTCGAATTCCGTCCACACTAACCCAATTCCGACCCCCTAAGGTCGATTTTATCGCTAATCCCCTTGTCGAGGTGGTGTTAGGAAACCGGTTTAAAGGGCCCTTTAAGTCGACAGAAAGGGCTTCGTAGTGTAAACGTGTCCAGGCTTAAGTCGATTTAACGTGGCTAAAGTCGACCTAAACTCGTAGTGTAGACCAGGCCTTATAAGCATATTTCCATAAAGCCTTATGGGGTGCAATGTCACAGGGTAAAAAACAAGGGTGATGTCATAGTTCTTCAATTCCAGCCATGGTAGGGTGCTCAACCAGGCCCGGACAGTGCTACTAGAACTCAACCAGTGAACCAATGGGGTGGACCCTGGTGGATAGGATCCTGTTCGTGATGCCAATTATGTAAGCAGGGGAATGGTCCCGCTATTGTGGGGAACTTTCCAGGCTTCTGCACTACCCCGGTGAAGTGGGCTAGCGAAAGGATCTGAGTCCTCGCTCCCACTTCCTTTACCCAGGGGCCTCCCTGCTCTTGAGGGCTCCCCTTCCACTCTCCTGTCTGGCACAGTCCTCGTAACCCCAAAAAGGCTGGGCCCAGGATTCCTGGGGGGCTCGACCCCCAACCCTGCTGTGATCACCCAGGACAGGGGCTAGGGTGTCCCCACTCCGGGGTACCCTCTCTGCACTGGGCACCTCCCTGACCCGCTGATTATTCCATACAATTTAAAGCAAATACAAGTTCTTTAATTAACAATTAATTTAAAAAAAAAAAAAGGAAAAATGGAAAAGGTTAAAGGAAAACACATCACCCCGCTCTGTGGCAGGGAACATCACAAACAGTGTCTCTGGAATGTCAGGGCAGCTCACAGTCTGTTCCTTGTAGGTCCCAGGCCTCCTTCTCAGGCCCTGGCTGTTGCTGCAGAGGTGCTGCAGGTTGGACACTTGCTCTGGCGGTGGCCACACGCTCTCAGGCTCTAGGTGGCAGGACCCTTTTTCCCAGCGTCGCCCCCGCCCTGTCGGGGTTACGATCCCCCTCCAAGTCTGGCCTGCAGAGCCTCTTGGCTGAGGCATCTCCCTGTGCTGGGCCCACTGCCCAGGATCCCCCTCACTCTCCCCAGCTGCTCACCGCACCCAGCTCCTGACTGCTCCAGCTCCAGCTCCAGCTCCACACTGCCTCAGCACTGCTGCTGCTGCTGCTCTGCCTTCAGCTCCCTGGGCTGCTTCTCTGGCCTGTCTGGCTCTGGTTGCTGCAGCTCTGCTCCCAGGGCAGGTCTGCTCTCTCTGGGCTGTGCTCTGGCTTTGGGGCTGCAGCTCTGCTTCCAGCAGCTTAGCTTGGGCCCCTGCTCTCTCCTTCGCTCGGCCCCACTCTGTCTGACTCACGCAATTCCAGCTCACACGGAGGACGGGACCCCCCTGGCCTCCTGAATCCCTGATTAGCCTGCCCACCCCGTCCATCAGGCTGATCTGGAGCATTGGCCTCTCCCCATTGTTCCTGGGGACTGTCAATCTCAGGCTCCTGATTTCCCATCGACCCTTCCCCTTTTAGTGCTGGGAGCTAGCCAACCAAAACACCCCCGCTGAATGTTAGTAAGGAGGCAACAGTCCCCTTACATTTGACTAGCAGTTCTACCCCTGAGTTCAACCAAGTCAAGGGTTTTTGTTTTTAAAACCATTAGCCTTTACCTACCCAACAATACACAGGTCAACCACGTAGTCATGACCCAGTTAAGCTTTTCCAAAGCCTATAGACATTGACCAAGAGCTTGATTCCCTAAGCAGAGCATCTTTTAACCAGGGAGGTGCAAAGAACAGAAAACTCCTTGACATCCATGAGGGACCTTGACAAGCAGATTTAATTTCTCTGAAAAGCGCTTAGGTGCTATGGTGATGCATGGTGTAGAAAACTTGAAGATAGACAGATCTTGGTTAATCTGCCAGGCTTGCTCAAAGGATTCCCCCAAATTCATTCCTATATGAATCAACTGCTGTGCTTTTGAGAAAAGGGAGGCATGGGATACTTAACTCTGAAAATATGCTTTCCATTAAATTGTGATTAGCCCCTGCTACTGTAGCACAAAGAACCACTAAGCTAAAATGGGCCATGAGATATAGAAGCTAACTTTCTGTCTAGATTTCTCATTCCTGATCTCCAATATATTTTGTTGTTCATATACTAGGCTACATTGAACAGAAACTGGCAGTTGTTCCAAACCTGTGTGATCAAACAAATATTGAAACAATTTTGTCAGTGATAATTTAACTCATGTTATTGTTAAATAAAATGTATTGTTGTAGAATACATTTTAGTGTACGACGTACGTGTATTCTGTTGAGTAAAGTGATTCAGCATTACATATGATGTCTGTTATGAATATTTGGCATTTGTTTTCTAGGGTGGAGAGCAGAATGTATCCACCCCATAATTGTCCTGTGCCTTTCCTTTAATAGTGTATGTTGCAGAAGAACAGTAAATGGGTGGAACTAGCATAACAGCAACCATATACAACAAATTTTATTCTTTGGAAAAATAATGTAAATAGGACAGAATGAACTGAAGACTTAGAGTCTGTGAGAGAAAGAGAGGGAGGGTTTCTTTTCAGTTATGCATTATCTGGGCAGCTTATGAAAATACTGCATTTAAATTAAAGCTGGATGATTCTAGCCATTACCAAATTAACCTGCTCTCAGAAGACTGCTGGTAGTACTTATTTACTGTTTAAGTATTTGATATAAAAGTCCAGTGGATCCAGTTCAATGAAGCTCTCAGTACCAGTTCTGATATAGTGTCAAATACTACTGTTCAGGATGTCAATTTTCCAGCCTACTGTTGGAGAGAACATGGCTTTGGGTTCTTTTTTTTGTGAGGTGAAATAAGAAAAGTTCAGGACACAAGCATTATTTCAGCCTCCCTTTGCTTTAGAGCGGAGTGCTACGAACACTGAAATGA
Source organism: Terrapene triunguis (assembly GCF_002925995.2). Lineage (NCBI taxonomy): Eukaryota > Metazoa > Chordata > Testudines > Emydidae > Terrapene > Terrapene triunguis. Next base: position 3,127,787 of record NW_020664490.1, on the reverse strand, counting down.
GGATGTCCTAAATTAGACAAAGTTCTTTGAGACAAGAGCTATGTTTTTGTAGAACACTCAGCAAAATGAGGCCCCAATCAGGACTGGAGCTACCACTGTAATACTAATAAACAACGATAGTTGTAGGGTAAGAAATTTAAGCTCATGCAGATGTAAACAAGATGTACATTTTTAACTTAGCTGTTACTCTGACAGAAGTAGAGGGTGTCAGCTTCCTTTGAGGTTTCCAAGGTATAGCCTGCAATCAGTTGTGATCCAAAGTAGAAAGCAAATTTTTATCAAATATACAAGCTTAGCAATGTTTTCTGCTCAGGATCATATCAGTGGTGAAGAGAGAGAGAGGAGTAAAATAAGAGAGGAAAGATGGTCCAGGGGATGGAGCAGAAGCCGGGGATGTAGGAAACCTGGGATCAATTCCCTACTCTGCATGAGCTGCCGGTGAACCGGCTGTTGGGGGAGGCTAGTCCCTGGCCCCTTCTGTCCAAGGCCCCTCCCCTACAGGAACCCAGAGCACCCCCATCGCAGCCCTTGCCCCAGCCCCAGGCCGCCCGAGCGCCCCCAGCCCCGGAGCGGTGGGTGGCTGGGCGGCGCGGTCCCAGTGTCCCCAGCCCTGGAGTACCAGGTGGCCATGTGGTGCAGTCCAAGCGCTGGGCAGGCAGCTTGGCCCAGGCCCCAGCATCAGCCATCCCGAGTCCCGGTGGCAGGCCTGCCCACCCCAACCAGCTTGGGCCATGGAAGAGCGCTGGGAACTGCAGGAGGGGACCTGGGTGTGGAGCGTGGGCAGGGCCACACCAGGCTATTTGGGAAGGTGCAGCCTCCACCTGTTTATGATACTTGCCGCTCATGCTACTCTGCCACAAACTTCCTTTGTGACCTGGGCACTACTTAACCTTTCTGTTCCACAGTTTCCATCTATAAGATTGAGGGAATAATAGCACTTCCCTACTGTACTGGGGTGTTGAGAGGGTAAATATGTTAGAGTGTGAAGTACTTGGTTACTATATTAATGGAGACCACATAAGTGCATAAAGTAGGTAGAAAATGATAGATAGATTGTGTTATTGGTGTACAATGTATAGTTTAATAGAACTTTCAAGATGTGCTGTAATTATAAAATGCGTTTTAGTGGATTTTGGTGATATTGTCGGGCAGGATGGAATCATTTCCACCAGGGAAATGTGGTCTAAATAAAATTAATATAAGGTGGGTGCACAACTGGTTGAAAGAGTATATTTAGAGTAGTTATCAGTGTCAAACTAGGAGGGCATATCTAGTGGGATCCCATAAGGGTCAGCTGTCCATCTGGTACTAGTCAATGTTTTCATTAATGACTTGTATAACGGAGTGGAAAGTATGCTTATAAAATTTGTGGATGATGCCAAGCTGGTAGGGGTTGCAAGCACTTTGGAGGACAGGATTAGAGTTCAAAACGACCTTGACAGATTAGAGAATTGGTCTGAAACCTACAAAATGAAATTCAATAAAGACAAATCCAAAGTACTTCACTTAGGAAGGAAAAAAATCAAATGCACAACTATAAAATGGCCTAGGTGATAGTACTGCTGAAAGGGACCTGGGGGTTTATAATGGATCGCAAATTGAATGAGTTAACAATGTGCTGCAGTTGGGGAAAAAGCCTAATATCATTCTGAGATGTGTTAAACGGGAGTGTCATATGTAAGACACTGTCCTGTTCTACTTGGCACTGGTCAGGTCCCAGCTGGAGTACTGTGCCAGTTCTGGGCTCCATACTTTGGGAAAGATGTGGATAAATTGATGAGAGTCCAGAGGAGAGCAGTAAAATGACAAAAGGTTCATAGCCTATGAAGAAAGGTTAAAAAACTAGACATGCTTAGACTTAAGAAAAGAAGATGGGGTGGGGAGAAACCTGATAACGGTCTTCTAATATGTTAAGGGTTGTTATAAAGAGGATAGTGATCAATTGTGCTCCAGGCCTACTGAAGGTAGGACAAGAAGTGATAGGTTTAATCTGCAACAATGAAGAATTAGGTTAGATATTAGGAAAAACTTTCTAACTAGAAGGCTAGGTAAGTACTGGAATAGGCTTCCAAGGGAGATTGTGTAATTCTTAGCCCTGGAGGTTTTTAAGAATAGGTTGGACAACCATTTGTCAGGGAAGGTTTAGGTTTACTTGATGACCTATCAAGAACCCTTCCAGCCCTACATTTCCATGATTCTATGTCAATAAGTTTCTTTTACAGTCCATGTTTTGCTTAGAAAATAACGCTTGGGCATCATTTCAGAAGGAGTGGTAATGAGATGATAATTAGAAAAGCAACTTCAATACCTGCAAATACTGGAAGGCTTCTATTGTTGTGATGTGTACTTATCTGACTGAAGTAAATACACAGGTCATTTCTGTGGCCCATAATTAAGCAGAACTCCCATTTGAGTCACAGGGAATTTTATAGGATTCAGGATGGCAGAATTTGGCCCTTGTTATTAATTAGGGTCTCATAGTTGACGTGTGGAGTTATAAAACTTCACCTTTTGTAGAAACCCAAACTATCCAATTCCGCAATAACAAAAGGGACCATTCATATTACTAGCTAATTGTGACCAAAATTGTTTGACTTCAACAATCCACCTGCCTCAGTGGAAGAGGGGGTCATCAGGGCATTTAAATTCTCCTGTGGAGCTTAGTAGCTTTGTAGGAGCAAAGGTCTCTCCTGTGCAACTTGGGTGGATAAAAGAAATTGGTTAAGTGGGTTTTTTAGTAAATCAGGTTTGTACTGTAATGAAAAATATTATGATGTAATGATTATTTCACAGATAAATTGGGAAATATCCATTAATATAATAAGGAAGGAAGACTTGGGTCAAAGGTATAGGAGGTTGGTTTTGGAAAACTTTCACTGAGCTTTTAAAGTTATTAGAATTTAATTGCCAGGTCTATTAGATTTACTACACCCAAGAACGGTAATATTATCAAGTTCCAAGGAGTTATGTGGTCATGCTATTGATGGAGAAATTATAGTACTTCACAGTTCAGTGGATGGAGTTAATAGATTTAGTAAATATTAATAAAAGAAAGCTATTGTAAAGCTGTGGTCTTTAGGGAAATGACTTCAGTAGTTCAATTTTAAAATTAAATTTGATCTTGATGGTTTTGTTTTTTCTTATTAAAATTATTTGTCAGTAATTGATGTGGGTATCACATTTATTAGATAAACTTTAATAAAAACATTCTAGAAAGATGGGCACATTTAAGTAAATTGATATGAAACTGAATGTTTCTGTTTTCTTCTACAGTAAAAGACTTTCTAAAAGCTAGGGATCTTGTCAAGTAATGCATGTACTTGACTGGAAAAGGGAAGTTAGCTTTTGAAACAGTACGACCTGAAAATCTAACATAAATACTCCATAATTCTTGGCCAAAAAATACAGGAAATTGTAAGGATGGAAGTGGAGCAAGTGAGTCCATCTCCTTGTGTTAACATGGATACTCAGTGTTTCTGCTATGAAAATGTTGTAAAAAAGTTCTCTCTGAAAATCCAGAATAGTTGTCTAAATGGTTTTGTTGTCTAAATAATTGTCTAAAGTTGTCTGAAGGGTTCTACTAAAAACATTTTAACAGAGGCAAACACATTCAACAAACAAATAAACCCACAGTACAGAGCTATCAGTCCAAAGGTTCAACACTGCGTCCCTAGTCCCTCAAAGGTGTTAGGCTTAAATGCCAGCTTGTATCTGCTGTACCTGGTGACACATGAAAACCATTCTAAATTGTTAGGCTTAGCATTAAGAAGAGGCTCTGTGCTGCTTTATCCCAGCTCCTGCAACATTCCAACCCCATCTTTGTAAACTCACTTGTAATCCTTTTAATGTGAAATAATCAATCCTAACTAGAGAACAATAACTGTTAGTTACTTCTTCCATTATACCATTGTTGGTATTATACAAACTAGCTTGTCATTACTGGCAGGTCATCAATGAGTGGCTCTAAACAATTGGTATATTTATTGTAATATTTTGTTTATCCTTGTACTTTTGTTTGTACTGAGCCTGTGTCCAGGAAGGATGGGGTGAAGAAATGTACTGCAGGGGGAGGGGATGGAAGATTAAAGACCTAGAGCCTTGGGGGAGTAGAATATATGGAGGAGGAGACAGAGACTTGTGGGGGGGACGTGAGGAACAGAGAAGGGGAAGAGCCAATGGGCTAGATTCACAAAGGGATTTAGGTGCCTAACTGCCACTTTAGGCAACTGGAATTCATGAAACCCCTGCTCAGCTGCCACCCAACCCTGTGGGTGCCTAAACTCGCTCAGCGCATAAGTTTTTGCAGTAAAAGTTGCTAGATGACTATGCTTCTGCCTCTGAGCATGTGCACTGCTGCCTCATGCCAGGTGTCTGGAAGCCTAAGCCCCAGTGCAATTCATGAACCAGGGAAGGATAGGAATTCCTTCCCGTAACTCATCTGCGGGGCCTAATCCAGTAGCCATACTCAGAGCTCACCTACCAGATCAGGCCTCTATTGATGAGTTTACACAAAATGGCTGGCGAGGGAAGCAAGATGAAGGAAACGCTCTCTCATCTATTTTAGCCCAATGGTTAGTGAAGTCACCTGGGATGTAGGAGACACCCCTCCCCCTCCCAAGTTCAATTCCCCCCTCCGCCTGAGGGGAGAAGGATTTTGTACAGGGCTGTACCACCTCTGAGGTGAGTGCCAAAACCACTGGGCTATAACACCTTCTGATGTGGGGCTATCTCAGGCCTGGTCTACACTAGGCTTTTATGTCGACTTTAGCGCTGTTATATCGAATTAACCCTGCACCCGTCCACACCAGGAAGCCATTTAGTTCGACATAAAGCTCTCTTTAAATCGATTTCTGTAATCCTCCCCAACGAGAGGAGTAGCGCTAAATTCGACATGGCCATATCGAATTAGGCTAGGTGTGGATGGAAATCGACGGTAATAGCTCCGGGAGCTATCCCACAGTGCACCACTCTGTTGACGCTCTGGACAGCAGTCCGAGCTCGGATGCTCTGACCAGCCACACCCCCGGGAAAATTTGAATTCATTTTCATTTTCCTGTCTGGGCAGTTTGAATCTCAGTTCCTCTTTGGACATCGAGGTGAGCTCAGCAGCAGTGGCAACGATGCAGAGCTCTCCAGCAGAGATGGCCGTGCAATCTAATAGAAAGAGGGCCCCAGCATGGACTGATCGGGAAGTCTTGGATCTCATCGCAGTGTGGGGCGATGAGTCCGTGCTTTCAGAGCTGCGCTCCAAAAGAAGGAATGCTAAGATCTACGAGAAGATCTCCAAAGCCATGGCAGAGAGAGGCTACAGCCGGGATGCAACGCAGTGCCGCGTGAAAATCAAGGAGCTGAGACAAGGCTACCAAAAAACCAAAGAGGCTAACGGACGCTCCGGATCCCAGCCCCACACATCCCGTTTCTACGAGGCACTGCATTCCATCCTGGGAGCGGCCGCCACCACTACCCCACCACTGACCGTGGACTCTGAGGATGGGATATTGTCCACGGCCGGTTCCTCAGCGGACGGGGAAGAGGAGGAAGGAGATGAGGAGGACGAGGCAGTCGACAGCGCTTACCAAGCTGATTTCCCCGACAGCCAGGAGCTCTTCATCACCGTTACAGAGATCCCCTACCAACCCTCCCCAGCATGTAACCTGGACACAGATTCAGGCGAAGGATCAAGCGGTAAGTGCTTTAAACATATTAACCTTTATTTTTTACAAAACTTGAATATTAATACTAACAACAATCTGTGAATCATGATTTCTTCCCCCTGGGCGCTTAAGTAATCAGTAACAACTATTTAAAAAAAAAATCAAATAGTGTCCGGTTGTGCATGATTGTGCTGCCCAAGCTGCTCCACTCTTTAGTGCCTGCTACTGCAGCTATATTAGAATCCTGTCTATATGTCCGGGGATAGAGCAGTAGTCCTCCACGGACATCTCCACAAAGCTCTGCTGCAGGTAATGGGATAGCCTGTTCATCAGGTTCCTGGGGAGAGCGGCTTTACTTGGTCCTCCGAAGTAGGAGACGTTCCCGCGCCAGGAGACAAGCAGGTACTCCGGTATCATTGCCTTGCATAGCATGGCGGCATAGGGCCCCGGTCTCTGCAGGCTTTCTCGAAGCATCCGTTGGATCTCGGTGTCCGGGATGTTCATGAGAGTTATGTCGCTCATGATGACCTGCTTTGAATTAGGTAGGGGACTGTTAGTATTGAGACTGCTTGCAACAAGTTCCTTTACAGAACTGTGACCGCTGGTTTACAGCCACGCGGTGGGGGCGGGAGAGGGGCAGCATACAGGGATCTTTCCCTGGCTCATCCGCGAGGGGGTGGGACAGGGCCAGAGTTCCTGCTTGGCCGATTGCTGGCAGCACAGACTGGCAGTGCTTTCAATGTGAAAGGAGGCCAGTGGTACTCCTACAGTTTTAAGCAGCCACAAGTCTACGGCTTACCATGTTTGCCTGCTACAGAGAGTACCGTGTCCTGCCCCGCTTCCCAGATCGGCAGTGCAAAAGCCCAGGCACTGAAGGCGAGGTTCGAAAATTCGACCTTGTCCGGAGTGCGCATGTGATAGGTGTGGTTCATGGTCTTGTTCACAGAGAAAAACTATGTTCTTGATTCACAACCACATTTATCTTTCGGAGGAATTCACTGCCTTTTCCTCATTCCCACAGCCACATCTGCAACTGTCTCCTAACCCAGCTTGGCATCACACTCCCAGAGGCTAGCGCACATTAGGCGGAGAAAGAAGAAGACGCGAGAGGACATGTTCTCAGAACTAATGGGCTGCTCCTGAGCCCAGGCAGCACAGCAGAACTAGTGGAGGGAGAATTTGTCACAAATGCACCGGACACACATGGAACGTGAGGAGAGGTGGCGGGCAGGAAGACCAGCAGGCGACTCAAACGCTGCTTGGACTTCTGAGGGAGCAAACGGACACGCTCCGGCGCCTTGTGGATGTTCTGCAGGAACGGAGGCAGGAGGACAGAGCCCCGCTGCAGTCTATCAGGAACCGCAGTCCCCCGCCACCAAGTCCCATACCCCCCTCTCCCAAAGTCCAAAGAAGGAGGGGTGGCAGAGTCCGTGAAAACTCTCACTCCACCCCTGCAGACTGCTCAAGCACCAGAAGGCTGTCATTCCCCAAAATTTGAAAAGTCCTTTCCTGCCCGCCTCACCCAAGCCCCCGTCCGACTTTCACCCCCCAGTTTCCTGTCTGGTTGTTAATTAAAAATTTGTTTCTGTTCATTACTGTTTCAGTCAGGTTCTTTTGAGGGAGAGTCTGTCTGGAGGGGGGGAAGGGGATTGGTAATTGGACAGGACAGTCACCTTTAGCAGGGTACAGAGGCGGGGGCAGGTCCAGCATCAGGACACATACACAGTGCAGTCACTAGTGACCCTGGTCAGTCTGGGAGGTGGTTTTCATCTCCTGGGGGGGGGGGGTTGCTCTGTGACTTTGTGGCGGGGGAGGGCAGTTACAGATCTTATGCTGCAGTCCTTATCCTGGATCACAGAGCCACGCAGCAGGGGATCTGTAACCCTCCTCCCCCAGGCAGAAACTCACATAGCTGACACATACACGCAGTTCTGCCCAGGAGTGATGGCAGGCTCCGTTGAAACATCCAGTGCACCACTGCGGAGCCTGTCATTCCTGGAGTTTAGAAGCATCATTTGCATCAGAACACTAAACCCGCCCCCCGCCACTGTCTGCGTCCCCGGTTTAAAACATTCCCGCGAAAACAGTAATAAAGACAACGGTGTTCATTGACAAAATAGAACTGATTTTATTTTTTGGGAAGGGGGTGAAGGGGGTATGTAACTGGAGGTTCAGCTTCTGTGTCCACAAACTTAACAGTCACTGGTTACCCTGCTCAGTCTGGAACCTTGCTTTCAAAGCCTCCCGGATGCACTGCACCACCATTCTGCACTTGCTCAGACGGTAGTTGAACAGTTCTTTTTCTGTGTCCAGGGCGCCAGTATAGGGCTTCATGAGCCAGGGCATTAGCGGGTAGGCTGGGTCCCCGAGTATCACTGTAGGCATCTGCACATCCCCAAGAGTTGTTTTGGGGTCCGGGAAGTAAATACCTTCCTGCAGCCGTGTAAACAGACCAGAGTTCCTGAACACGCGAGCGTCATGAACCTTGCCCGGCCATCCGACGTTGATGTTGGTAAAACGTCCCCTATGGTCCACCAGTGCTTGCAGCACCATTGAAAAGTAGCCCTTTCTGTTAATGTACTGGCTGGCCTGGTGGTCCGGTCCCAGGATAGGGATGTGAGTCCCATCTATAGCCCCACCGCAGTTTGGGAATCCCATCGCGGCAAAGCCATCTATGATGACCTGGCCGTTTCCCAGGGTCACTACCTTTGAGAGCAGTACCTTAACGATTGCGTTGGCTACTTGCATGACAACAACCCCCACGGTAGATTTGCCTACACCAAAGTGGTTCGCGACTGACCGGTAGCTGTCCGGCGTTGCAAGCTTCCAGAGGGCTATGGCCACTCGCTTCTGGACAGTCAGGGCTACTCGCATCCGGGTGTCCTTGCGCTTCAGGGCAGGGGACAGCAACTCACAAAGTTCGAGGAAAGTCCCCTTTCGCATGCGAAAGTTTCGCAGCCACTGGGATTCGTCCCAGACCTGCAGCACTATGAGGTCCCACCAGTCCGTGCTTGTTTCCCGGGCCCAGAATCGCCATTCCACGATATCCACATGACCCATTGCCACCGTGATGTCCTGAGCGCTGGGTCTCGTGGTTTCTGACAGCTCTGTGCTACTCTCCGACTTCAGGCTCTCACGGCGGTGCCGTAGCCTCCTCGCCCGATTTCTCTGCATCTGCCTCAGGGAAAGGTGTATGATAAGCTGCGAGGTGTTGAGAACGGCCACAACTGCAGCGATGGTTGCAGTGGGATCCATGCTCGCAGTGCTGTGGCGTCCGCGCTGTCACTGATCAGAAAAGTGCGCGAACTGATTTCCCGCCGGCGCTTTCAGGGAGGGAGGGAGGTCGGTAGTGACGGACGGATGACGACAGTTACCCAAAAGCACCCTCTACACATTTTTTTACCCAGAAGGCATTGGCGGCTCGACCCAGAATTCCAATGGGCAGCGGGGACTCCGGGAACTGTGGGATAGCTGCCCACAGTGCACCGCTTCCAATGTCGACGCTTGCCCCGTTAGTGTGGACTCACAAAGTCGAATTACTGTCCTTAGTGTGGACACACACGTTCGACTTTGCAATATCGATTCCACATATTCGATTTAAGTAAAATCGAACTACTCTCGTAGTGTAGACATACCCTCAGACTCTCCTGTTGAAGCTGTTCCACTGTGGATAAAATAATAAAAGAATCATTGGGCCAAAAAGAGAGATAGTGAAAATGCAAACGAGCCTGCAAAACTGAGGGCTAATTCTGGGAAAAACATTGGGGCCCTTGTCTTCCAAGTATATGAGTAATTCGACTTTAAGTGAGTAGCAGTTATCTTGTATTGTGTCATGAGAGAGCTGAGCTCAAGGAATTCAAGTAGAGTTGTTGTTGCTGTAACCAGTGCAGCATCATAGTGAGATGGGCTCACCAGGACCAAAGGCTGCATCACGCAGAAGATGTTTCTTTATTATTAGGTTCCATAAAGCTCTCTGTATCATGACAGAGTTCATTTTCATGGTGCTCACTTGTAAGGTATTCTAGTTATTTCACAATGCAGCTGAAACTGGAATTAAAATTTGATTTCAGAAGAATTCTAAATACCTTAATATTGAAGTGTAAGAGATGATAAATATTCAGCTGTGACATTTGTATAAACAATAATGCAATGACATGAATAATTCCTGATTTTTAGCTAACCAATGGACTTATAAGGGACTGTCTATCGCTGAGTTTGTACAGTGCCTAGCACAGAGGGGCCTAATCCTAATTGGGCATCTGAATGCTACTCTAATATTAGTAATAAATAATAACATATGTCCCTACTTGTATTACTGTAGCCGTTTAAGTTAGTGGGAACTTTGACACATAAACTTGTATTTCAGAAGGCCAGAGTTAAAAGGAAATAGACTAAAATAATCAGTTTAGCTACAGTATCAATTGTCTTAAAAGGGGGAAACAAAAACTGTTGCTGAAAAGCTGACAGTGTGGTTTTAAGCTATCTACTGCCTAATAAATTCAGTAACCTCCTGCAGTTTGGGTTCCCATGTACCAAGTACTGGCTACAAGATTCTTTCCCATTAAACAGTTCTGGAACAATGATGCTTTATGAGCAAAGGTTAACTAGGGCCTGAAGGAGGCTCAGGGCAGAAAAGTACAGATGCAGTCACTGCAGAAATGAGGACCACTGGCCAAACCACTGATTATATGGCTGTTACATTTCATGTAAGGCCAGGAGCTCTGCTACTCAGCCCTGCCAGGTCAGGAACTTCTAAAAGTCAATGTTCTGCAATAGCTAATTTCCATGTTCAGTGCATGGTTGAATCCCTAACTCCCAGCTGATGGGATTTCAGTTCACATGGTAAGAACAGGCAGCCTATATGATTTAACGATGAATAATTTATTCTTGGACTTGTGATGCGTGGCTTTCCTTAATTGTGTATTACTCAATACTGATGAGAGAAGCTCTGCAAATCTTTAGGGTGCTGCTTTTTAAAACTGTGGATTCTTATAGATTTTTAAGTAGTTGATAATCTTCCAGTAGAATGGGCAGATGATTAAGCAATAAGAGATACTTAGTACAGCTGGGGATAGGGAAAGTAGTGATATTCCAGTCAGGCACCCCACAATTACAAAATTCTCAATGCACCGCACACACAGCTACAAAATCAACCAGTACAAATTTAATATTTGGACATAATTGTTTCGTATTTAAGACTGCCATTGAAGTCTGTGACAAAGCTGTTGTTGACTTCAGCAGGAGCATATTGTAATTTTTTCATTTATAAAATGTTGAATTTTTGAGGTTATTTATGTTTATTACAAATATGGTTCTATGTCAGATCATTTAAAATGTATAACATCATAATTATATGAAAAATATAGTTTTATTTTGTCACTTTAACCCCCTTGCAGATGCCACTCTTCCTCCTACTCCCCGTGATGCACACTTGGTCCTTCTTCTCTATCATAGCTTTCCTCCCTCTTTCTATCTTTGTCTTTATTCTGTATTTCTCATTTGTCTACTTTTGTTGTTGCTCCGCATCTTCCACCTGATTGCTTTCCTGTGCCTTCTCTTGTCAGCTCGCGCTGCTGCTCCTGTCTCTCTTTGGCTCCCATTGTTCCACAACCTAGTGGGATTTGAATGCTCGTGTGTTAAATGAAGATAAGCAACAGCTCCCTGCCCCTTCCTCCACCTTCTCAGTTTCTCCCTCGGCAGAAGGGAGCTGTGGAATGGGGAGGAGTAGAGCAAGCAAGGGAGTCATTAAACTACCTCTGAAATGGTAGCACTAAGGTGTTTCAGGGTTGTTAGTTTCTTTCACTCTGACATTCCCCAGAGGTATGCAAGGTTGTTAGGTACCTCACCACTACCTGCCCTTAGCATGAAGCAGTTTTGCAGTGCGTTCTGAAGCTCAGCTCCCTGAAACCAACGGCCTCTGGCCAAACAAGTTCTGCTTTCCAGGTCTCCGCAGGCCTTGCTCTGTCTGTACAGGCTAGTAGTAGGCATACGTTAGTATCTGAGTCCTCAGAGAACTCATTGCATTGTCTAGCCCTAAATTACTGGACACAGAAAATACCAGGTAAGCTGTCCCCAAAGGAACAGTGCTTGTTTGGCTCAGCTTGTTTGGCTCAGCTCCAATATATCACCACAGCACTAAGATACATTTATAATGAAAACAATCATGAGTTTATTATCAAAGGCTGATCTTTAAGAGATAGTTAACAAGGAGAATGGTTACATATAAAACAAAAACATAAAATGCAAATGCAAACCTGGGTCTACACTTTTCCATGGTTACCTTTCCTATTTAATACAGTAGATTTCCCTCCCCTCCCCCAAGGAGTCAGTCTTTTGCAGAGCTAGCTAGTTTTCAGTCAAACAGGATCTAATCATTCATGAACGCCCCCTACTATTCAAGAGGTTTCCTCAGTTAATGGATAACAGGGTGCCTTACTTGTCCCACAGTTACAGTCCAGTAAATCTGTGATGTGCCCCCACCGCAGATAAGACACTTCTCCCCTGTTGCTTGTTTTTCCTGTGTGCTCCTTTCGTGTTGACTTCACATGTCTCTGACTTGGTATGTAGATTGGGGTTCCGTTGTGCTGGCTTACATTTACATTTGACAGAGAGATGGATAAACATCTCTGGTCTGGCAGGAAAGGCTGCCTTGTTGAAGACTTTAAAAATGTATTTTCAGTACATATACACAGCTGTACATATATCTCACAACAGTTATGAAAATCAGTATGACATAAGCTTGACCCTCTTTGGATACATATTATGAAAGCAATGTGTTGGGTTAGTGAGTTTGTCAGGCCTATCAGGAGTTGCTGACACAGAATAGTGAACCCTTTGCCCATTGGCACCAATGGACTTCTGTGTCATGTTCACATCTCTGCATCCAGCTGGGGAATGTGTATGTGTGGGCAGATGGGCAGTGAATGGTGCTGGTACATTGTACAGATAGGTACCAGTTCATTCTGCTCCCAGCTTAGTACCCACTCCTGCATAAGCCAAAGGCTGAAAGATTTGTTTCCTCCCTCCCGCCCTCCCGTTCTCTTACTTATTGTATATTATTAAGCCACTTAAGGCTAAATTGTGGCACTTTGGCCTCTGCCCAAAGGTAAAGTAGGTGCAGAGGTTTATTGCCCTAGCAGGGGCTCCTTAGAGGCATTGTGCCTGACATGTCTTCTCTGGGAGTGTGGGCCAGCTCAGCTCCTGATTAAACCCTTTGAAAGGATACAGTGAGCACCCCACCCACCCCCCTGCTGACTTGGCTCTGTTGAGCAGTGGCAAGGAGGCATGGCCATAGCTGCAGGTGATGCTGGATTGGCACTATCTTTGTACTTTTGATTGCCTGTACAAAGGGGAGAGAGGACAGGAAGCTCAGTCTCTCTGTTCCCCTTGCAAACTGGCACAACACTAGTCACCTCAGAAGTTCACACTTAGTTTTTGGAGAACCTTAAGACTTGTTGGGTGTTTTGATAATTGAAGAAGTTAAACTTTACATTTAAATTTCAAACTGTATGTGCACACTGGCAAATGATCTTTTCCAATAGCACCAAGCAGAGCAGAAGCAACGTTGATGTTTGCTGCGTAGAACCCAGTTTAAGCAAAGGTAACAGGTCTGTTTGTGACCTGTGGACATGTGGTCCCCTGGATGAGCAGTACATACGTCTTGAGGGCTATGCAGTATGTTTAACCAGCATGTCTTCTGAAGCAAGCACTGAAGTTTTCCAAACAGATACCAGAAAACTGAACTGTTGTATGTGTTCAGTTTGTGTGTCTCAGGGCTAATCTACACTAACTCTGTAGATTGACCTTACATAACTGAAGTCAGGTACATAACTGAAGTCAATGTAACTTAGATTGACTTACAGTGGTGTCTACCCTGTGCTATGTTGACGAGAGATTCTCTCCCGCCAACTTACCTTCTGCCTCTCAGGGACATGGAGTACAGATGTTGACGGGAGAGTGCTCTGCCATCGACTTAGCGTGTCTTCACCAGACCTGCTAAATTGACACCTCTGCATCGATCGCAGCAGTGCTGATTTAGCCAGAAGAGTAGACAAGCCCATAGTGCCTGGTTATATACATGGAGGTATAAGCGTGTGCAATGATAGTGTCTTAGAAAGCAGACAACAGCAGCAGTTTGAGCACACAGTAGCAAACATTTTTAAAAAATTGTCCAGGAACTATTCTCTATAAAGTTAAGGGCTGTCGTGGGATTTACATGATTTTTAATACAACTGTCTTATAATTATTAATGCCTCATATCAGCATCCAGAAATGTATATATTGATCTGAACCTATAGGGTCTCTTTGATCCTCTGTCCCCAAACTCTCCCTCATCAAGATCGTGTAATTTCCTTCATGGGGGAAGCAGGCCCAATGACTTGAAATGCCGCTTTTCACATCTGCTGGGGAGAACAGTAGACTCTCTTTCTCCTCAGACAGATTCAGGGGCCATTGTGCTCTCACTCTCTGCTGGAGGATGGTGGATCTCCATGTTTCTCATCTGGTTTCCCCCAGACCATAGACTTTAAGGCTAGAAGGGACCATTATGATAATCTAGTCTGGCTATCTGCATAACACAGGCCATAGGTCTTCACCCAATAATGTCTGGATCTAGCTCATAACTTCTGGTTGAACTAGAGCATATCTAGTCCTTCCTTGGCAGGACATTTAAAGAGTTCAAGTGATGGAAAATCCACCGCATACCTAGGTAAGTTGCTCCAGTGGTTAATTATCTTAACTGTTAAAAATTTGTGCCTTATTTCCAGTTTGACTTTATCTAACGTCAACTTCCAGCCATTGGATCTTGTTATGCTTTTGTCTGCTAGACTACAGAGCTCTCTACTATCAAAAAACCTTCTTATTGTCTAGCTACTAATAGACTATGATCAACTCGCCTCTTAACCTTCTTTTTGAAAAACTAAATAGATTGAGTTTCTAGACCTTGAGTCATTCTTGTCTCTTTTTTTTCTAAACCGCTTTAAAATTTCTAACGTCTTTTTTAAAACCTGGACACTAGATACAGTATTGCAGTAAAGGTCTCACCAATGCTGAATACAAAGGTAATACCCCCTCCTGACACATACTGGATTGGATTGTCCTCTGTTTATACAGCCCAGGATTGTATTAGCTCTCTTAATTACAGCATCTCAGTAGGAGTTTGTTTATAGTTGGTTATCCACCGTGACCTCTAAGTCCTTTTCAGAGTCACTTCTCTTCAGGATACTGGCCCATTTCCTGTAAATATGACCTACATTCTTTGCTCCTAGATGAATGACCTTGCAATTGGTTGTATTAAAATGCACATTGTTTGAATGAGCCCAGTTTACCCAGCAATCCAGATCACTCTGTATAATTGACCTGTGCTTATCATTATTAACCAATCTTTGCATCATTTGCAAACTACCAGCAACGATTTTATATTTTCTTCCAGATAATTTGTAAAGCTATTGAATAACTTTGGGTCCAGAACACATCCCCATGGCATTGCACTAGAAACATCACCTTTTGATAATGACTTTTCATTAACAATTGCATTTTGAGATCAATGAGACAGTTTTTAATCCATCTACATTAATTTTGCATAGTGCTAATTTTTAAACCAGAATATCATATGGTTCAAAGTCAAATGCCCTACAGAAGTCTAAGTATATTATGTCAACACAGTTACATTTATTGACCAAACTTGTCATCTCATCAAAAAAATTATATCAAGTTCATTTGACAGATCTATTTTCCATAAAAACCATGTTGATTGGCATTGATTATACTGTCATCCTTTAATTCTTTATTGATTGAATCCCCCATAAGTAATTTTGCCCAGGATCACTGTCAGGCTAATTGGACTAGATCACCCCATTTACTCACTTCACATTTACACAATATTAGCTTTTCCCCCCAGGCCTCTGGAACTTCCCCATTATTACAAGATTTATTAATAATCAACATCAGTGGTTCATAGAGCGCCTCTTTCAATTCTTTTGAAAATTTTGAATGCAAGTTATCTGGTCCTGCAGATGTAAAAATGTCCAATTTTAGTATAATACTGTTTAATACCTTCCTAGTTATGGTTGGAATATAAAGTATTTCGTTATGACTGTAAGAATGTGAATACATTACCCAGTTTTTCTAAATGCAGAGAACAGAAATATTTATTGAGCTCTTCTGCCCTTTCTGCATCATTATTGACCATTTTATCATCTCCATCTGTTAATGGGCGATGGCTAGGATTCCTTTTATTCCTGGTGTATTTAAGACATTTATTCTTTGTGGCTATTGATTTTTTTTTCATTGATACCTATAGCTTTCATTATCCCTTCTGGTAATTGGGAAGATTTGGGGCTTTTCTAATCCCCCAGGTTTCCCTGCACCCACTGTGTGTTCCCTCATGTTCCTCCTCTCTGTGTCCCTCATTATCCCTCAGTGTCTGGAAATGTTCCACCTTCATGCATGTGTCTGTGTCTGTCTCTTAGTGTGTGTGCATGCCCCACTTTCTCTCCACCCATGTCTCCCAAAGTGCTTTGTGTCTTCCTTACTGTCCCCAGTTAGATTACACATTTAGTAATTACACATTACTGTCCCCAGTTAGATTACTCGGATCATTTAAAAAAAAAGTGGCATCAGAATTGAGCCACACTTTCTCATCATTCACCCAAGGGGCTGGGCGGAGTGCAGAGATGTCGATGAGGTGGGTAGAAAACAATTTGGGTAGCCTCTGGCATCCTGTTTCTTCTCTGTAGAAGCTACGAGTGCCAGAAGAAGCCACAAGAAGCTTTTTTTTTTTTTTTTAAATGAGACACGTCAGCTGCCTGGGATTTTAGCTGAGTCTGTGAGCTCCTGGGAGACAGGATAAACACAGAGAACAGTCCTAGCTGGACCAGGACAGTTGGCAAGTACATCACCTGTATTCCCACGATGCCATTTGAAAATGAAGATAAGACTATGCAAAAACAACTCAGACATAAAATCCTCCTGAAAACATACTTTAGCATTTAACTTTAGTATTTCATTCTGCACTGGGTGTGGGGGGGAAAAAAAAGTCTAAGGAGCAAGAGTAGCTCTTGGTGTTTATATCTTGCTTTAAAAAGAAAAATCTCGAGGAGAATTCCAGGAACTGCAAGCTGTTCAGTATTGCTCTACAGTAGCTGTATTATGCATCTAGAGCCACACTTTTTAAGCAAAACTGATTAATCAAAAATCACACACTTTAAAAAGCCACTTTCCTTATATACAGTAGGGGATTAATAATACCTTCTAATATGAATGTTGAAATAATTTGAAAATATAATTTACTTTTCACTACTCAGCTACTCTCTGCAATTCTCAGGTAAGACTTGTTAGTTTCACACTCAGATTCTCATGCACTAGAACAAAACACTGGCTTAGTGCAAGTGATTGTGTCCCCCACCCCAGTGGGAATTTAACCTGCTATTAGCTCATTACTTAAAAGCAGTTTCTTTTTCTCAAGTAGTAGAATCTGTCTTTTTGGCTATGAAGATCCTGGGTTTAATTCCTTGCTAACGACTTCAATGCCTGTTCACGCCACTCCACTTTGTTACATTAGTGTACTTGCTGTAATTTTTGAGTAGAAAACGCTAGCAGGAGAGTGTTCATTGTTTTGGGCAAAATGATTCTTCATGAACATTATGAAAAAATATAAACTGAATAATTTTTATTGTTTTTGGACCAAAGTTGACCTGCAAGTGTCCATTCAAAATATATATATGTTCATAAAGGGGAAAATCCTGTTTATCCAACCTTAACTTCAACCCTTAACCCTTAATATTTGTAAGACTATATAAAGATAAAATGAATGCATTCATCATATGGGCACTCTAAGAGTTATGGTGTCTGTCAACTGTACTTGGGGCAGTCTCTCTAGAGATCCCAGCTTTCTCCTAACAGGTCTCCCTCTAGTCCTTTCCAGTTAGCCCAGTCCATTAACTTGACCTAAAATGAGTCAATCAGCCTGTAATGGGCAGCCTAAACGGCCAGACAGCCTTGTGGTTAGAGAGTGTGACTCCCAGCCCCCTGCTTGGTTGTGGGGCCTATGTCTTTAAGCCTGGGGAGGAGGTAGAGGGACCCAGGCCCTCACTTTTTATTGCATCCCAGACCAGGGCCCTGTGTTTGTGAACCCCTGAACAAGGGAAGCCTTACCGGCAGGCTAAATTCACTGCCCTGGGCTACTTCCTACCAGTAGGTTCGGTTTGTGGCATGGCCCCTCTAGTCTGCTTAGTTGGGCAACCTGCTTCCCATACGGTCCTTCTCATGGGTCTTGAGCAGCATCTCATCTTGGTCCCAAGCTCCTTCGGGTGGCAGCTGCAAATTGGGGGGGCTGAGCCCATAATGTCCCAGGGCTTCACCCACTCAGTTGCCTCTAGAGTTGCAGGCTCCTAGGTCTCCTCCCGCACTCCCCCTTGGCTGCAGAGCCAGTGCTTACTCCCAGGTGGCTGCCTTGGCGGGCAGGTTAGTGTTCCTTCCCCTTTTAGAGAGGCAGCTAGCTCCTGCCCCTTCACCAGCCAGCCTCAAACTGAGCCAGGCTTGTTCCTTTTCTCCTCCCTCCAGGCATGGCACTGGCTGCAGGTATAACAGGGCGGGGCTAGCTGGGCCCAGAGGCTGTCTTTAACCCCTGATGTGTTTGCTGGCTGCTACTTTGCTTCATCACACAGCCCTTAAACGCCAGGGCTTGCAGTCTTCCTCTGTCTCCCTGTCAGTGTCTTAGAGGCAATCAGGTGCAGGGGTGTTTCCCCTTTGCTGTCCCCAGCCTTTGTACCTCCTTCTCTCGCTGTTCTCCTTCCTTTATAGTTGGGCTTGTTTTCCTTATTGGTCTCAGCTGTGGATATGTCTCCATGATTGGCAGTCCTGGGGGTTATGCTGGGGCGTGGTCAGCTTGATTGCCTGTAAGCAGGGCAGACTGTCCTCCCTCTTCGGCCTATGCTCAGTATGGGGTTTATAAATCCCATTACAGTGTCCCTAACTATCCATTTCCTTCCTTTTGAGTGCCTAAATTTTACAAATGGTGCAATTAGGTGATTACACTGTTTTCACTTAGCAACCTTAGCTTCTTTTTTCAAATGTTTTCAGTTTTGAATTCTAAAGTGCTCATCACGGTAGTATTAGAGTACCGCTGCATGAGGCAGTCCTGTTGCGCTGTGGCATTGAACTAACCTGTACATGTTTCCCATGTGCAGTTCTTTTATTTTGAGAAATGACGTACTGACTAATTTAGACTGCACTAATCACAGTGATTAGTGTTAACTTCTTATGCAGTTATTTTATTAAACCAAGGAAATGTGTTTACCTGTTAGTATTGATGAACTCCTGCAAATATGCAATTGCCTATGTTGTTGTTATTGGTTGTTTTTGTTATTGATTCCTATTCAGAAAAGTACCCCTTTCTAGTAAATCACTTAAGCATGTGAATAACTTGAATTAAAGTAATCAGATTTAAGTATATGCTTAAATTAAAGCATGTGTTTAAGTGTTTTCCTGAATCTGGGCAATTACTTGTATTATGGGGGCCCTAACCAAGATCAGGATCCCAAAAGCACCATATAAATGCATAATAAGAGATAATTCCTGCTTCAGAGAATTTAGGATCTGAATAAGACAGTGGTGACCACATGCAGCATTTCTTTTTTCCTATCATCCAGATTACATGGCCATCTGGATGTGCTAAATTTCCTAACTAGAAAGATACATATGAGTAAATAAAATATTGATGAGCAGGAACCTAAATCTCCATGAGCTACAGTAGTAAGGAGCCCTGATGTTATTCCTGGCCTCACACAGAGGATACTCTGCCAACATTCCAGTTGGAATGTTATTTTTATCTTTAGTTGGAGAAATTAATTGGCAGAGATGTAAAATCACCATGGAGTTCTAAGCAATGATTTGCTTCTACTGCAGGCAGGCTGGTATACCATGTCAATAATACAGTGTTGAATGAAGTCAAACTACAGTATTGGAAAGAAATGAACCGCCTTTTGAATTTTTGTTTTTGACAAAAGCAGGGAGAAGTAAAAACCAAACCAAAACCCATTTTATTTATATACTCAAATCTAAATATGTCGAGGCATTCCAGCTCATTAGCAAAACTAATGTGGACCATTTCCTCTTGGCTGCAGTACCATTGCTTTCTATAATTACATAGACATGTTAATGTTTCCAGAACAAGTGTTTTTTTAATGCTCATTCCTTGGTATATATTGTAAAATATTCCATGGTATGCATCATAAACTGTTCTGTGGTCAAACTTCTAATGCACATTCAAAGTTGCCAGGTTTGGTTTGGTAGTCTGGAGCAGTAAGCACTGAGGTTAGCCCCAATCTGAAGAATTACAGTTGAGTTTTCACAATGGAGAGTGGCTCTTTTAAATTGAGTGGTGGACTCCTGTCTTTTACCCTTTTAATTTGTTTTCTTTAGTTCTTGTAAAACAGAGGTACTGTCAAACTAATTTTGTATCTATACTTCACGTACTGTACCCTAAATAGCTTTATAATGAGTGAACAGTTTCTGGCAATTACATCACCCCTGGGTTCAATATTGCTAAATGGAATGAGGATTGGTTAATGAAAAATTGGACAAATTAGCATTTCCAGAAAAATTGAAGGAGGAAAAAAGAACCCCTTGCTTTGGAGGCAATCCTACATTCTTTACGCTCCCAAAAAGCCAGCTGACAACTTCAGTGGGAATTTTGGGTTTGAAAGAAGTGCAGCATTGGGCCCTTTACAATTATGTGCCAGACATATTAAATTTTCCCAAAATAACCATGACTCATACTGTCAGTTTTAAACAAGCCCTTCAACATGTACATTCTTCTTTGAGTGATGACTCCATTGTTTTCCACTGTGGTTATACATGCGCACCATGCGCCTTGTGGAGTCGGACATTTTGAAAATAGCGTCTGTTGGTCCACACGTGTGCTCTAACTCACCACAGGTGGAGGCACTACGGACAACTGCACAACACAAGGGACATGGCCACCTCAAGAATCCAGGATGTACATCAATATTCTGGAACTTGGAGCAGTAAGGAAGGCATGTGAGTTCTTTCTTCCACTCATTTGCTCCCATCATGTCCTGATTATGTCAGACAACATGACCACTGTTTTCTACATCAACAAACGCAGGGGAGCGAACACACTGCCCCAGGCACATTAGTGGTCAATCTTTAGAACTGGTGCATCAGCAATCAGATGCTAGCTGCAGCCTAGCTTCTCGGGACTCAGACTGTGCTCACAGACTCACTCAGTAGGCACTTTGCAATCGACTGCGAGTGGGAACTTCATGACGGAGTACTACAGGACCTCTTCATGCAGTGGGGAACTCCAACCAGAGACCTATTCACTTCTCAGGCCAACAACAAATGGATATTGCTCCAGGGGAGCCCTCAGTTACTGTTCTCAGGGCGATGGTCTTCTTCTCTCCTGGTCAGATCAGCTCAACTGTGCCTTCCCCACCCCCACTACTGCGCCTACCTCGAGAGCTACACAAGATCCAATGAGACAAAGTGTTGGTCATCCTGATCACCCCCTTCTGTCCCAGACAGTTCTGGTTCCCCAACCTACTGCATGTCATCCCATCCACTGATTTACCATCCCGAACTTCCCCAGTCTTCTGACCCAGTGCAATGGCAGAATCAAACATCCCAATCCAGGACCACTCCACCTCAAACTGTGGTATTTGGATGGGCATCAAGCTTACAATGGGCACATTCCTCAGCTGTATAGGACAGTCTCTCTAACAGCAGGAAAGACTCCACTAGGTAATGTTACCGGGCTAAGTGGAAATGCTTTTCCTCTTGGGCACAACAAAAAGGTGTTATACTGGAAACTACAGAAATTCCTCTCATCAGGGACCAAATTCTATCTTTGAAGACATCAGGTCTCACTCTCAGCTCTTTGCGGGTCCACCTCATGGCAATTAGCATGTTCGCTCCTCCATTTTACACACCCGTTAACTGCTAGATTTTGGAAAGGCCTCCTAAGAAACTTCCCACCTCTCCAAAAGATCACGCTCCAGTGGGATCTGAATCTGATACTCTCAATACTAACAACCTCCCCCATTCAAACCATTGGTGACCTGTTCTCTTCCTCTCTCCATGAAGGTTGCCTTTCTTGTAGCCAGCCCTTCAGCAAGAAGGGATGGTGAACTCGGTGGTATGATGGCAGATCCACCATTTATGGTATTCCACAAGGATAAGGTTTCTTTATGCCCAAAATTTTTACCAAAGGTGGCCTCACAGTTTCATCTTAACCAATCCATTCACTTACCTGTTTTCTTCCGGAAACCACACGCCTCTGCAGAAGAACACAGACTCCATTCCCTCGATGTTCAATGAGTCTTGGCCTTTTACCTACAGAGAACAAAACAATCAGGAAGTCCCCTAGACTGTTTATTGTGGTAGCAGAGAGAATCAGAGGACATGCAATCTCCACCTGGAGAATTTCAGATGGATTTCCAGCTGCATTAAACTCTACTACCTGTTGTCGAACCTACCTCCCAGCACTGGGATGCAGGCTCACTCCAATAGAGTTCAAGCAGTGACCACAGTATATCTTCAAGATGTGTGTCTTCAAGACATATGTAGAGCAAGTGTGTGGAGTTCTGTCCACAAATTTGCAACACAATATGCCCGGTGCAGGACCTGATGGTGGGTGTCTCCTTTGGCACGGCGGTTCTCCGCAAAACCCTTCCATCCTCCTCCTCACCTCCTCCTACTGAGGTACTGCTTGTCAATCATCCACATTGGAATACAACAGGGACCATCTCTCAAAGAAGAAGAGAAGGTTACTTACCTGTAACTGAAGGCTTTTTGAGACATATGATCCCTATGTGTATTCCACTACCTACCCTCATTCCCCTCTGCTTCGGATCTGTTAGATCCACATTTGAGAAGGAACTGGAGACGAGGTCGGTCTGCCCCACCTTTTATTGCCTCAGATGGAAACACTAGGCGAGTCAGGGTGGAGGCACAGCCCAACACACACTACTTTCAAATTCTTTGACTCCAGGTGCATGGTGCACATGCATAACAGTGGAATACAGATAGGGACACCCATCTTAAAGAACCTCCATTTACAGGTAAGTAACCGTCTCTTTTTTGGTTGAAATTTCAGGTATCAAAAGCAGTTCTTTATAGTGACCTCTATGACTTTACAAACTATCTGCCAGAGATCAGTGTGGGTATCTTGACTGGTATTTTTTTCAGATGATATTTCAAATATTGTAATAAAAGAAAATATGTGATTCCATAGGTTTTTAGGTAATTTTACTGTAGGTATATTTTTCTGTAGTTTATTTTAGCCTGAACTGGATTAGGTGCAGATAAATACATTGCATACAGGGCAGAGTTGCCTTGAGGGTATATTTTTCCTATCAGCAGGATACTATGACCTCTGCATAATGAGCTTATGTTTCAGGACTGATAAAGCATCCTTGAATAATTGTCCACAGCTCTCGTTATGTTTTTTGATGGTCTAATTAATCTGGACTTTCAGCAGCCACTGCAGATGACAACAGGATAAAAATATGATCTATTTATCTAATTTTTTGAAAGCAAGATTTAGTCCATATGTGAAAATCTGCATAGCATGTCTCAGGTTAAGGAGTTTTTGCTACATCTTGAGGTCTCAGATTACTTGCCTTTCTGGGAAGGAATTTCTGGATAGTTTCAGATTAAAAACTGTGAAAATAGTGCGAGTAGGCTCATCTAGTATCCGTATGTCCTTATGTCATAATGTCCATCTTGGAGGTCTGGGAAGTTGGATGTCTGTCTTTTCAGGCATAATTGAGATGTTATTAGATATACATATTCATATTGTTTTGAAAAGCTGGCAATGAAGCCTCTGTCACAAAGTCCTCTTTGCTCAATGCATATGTGTTTAGGAATTACCTACTGATTTCTAGCCTGCCATTTTTAGCTAAAGCTCTGGAGAAGGTCCTAGCAATACAGCTAAGGTAACACTTACATAGCACTGATTATCCATTTCAGTCTGTTTCAGATGAACACAGTAGTGAGACTGCCCTTGTAACTGAGTTAGTTTGGACCACAGGATGATTTATTGGATTGGTTGTTTGAGACCGGGAATATTTGTGTCATTTTTACCTGATGCAAATGCAGACACTACTGGGCGGGGTTCTGTGGGGTGCATTATGCACGAGATCAGACTAGATGAACATAATTCTGGCCTCAAAATCTATTAATTAAACTCGTGTCACTGGATGAATTCTCATTGGGTCTTGATGGGACTATGTGAAGAGTTTTGCATTGGCCAGTGTTGGCTCAGATGTTCTAAAATTCTTATATGCTTCCTCTAGGAGAACTTTATGAAAGATTTGGGTTAGGTGATCCCCAGCTATCAGGTGTACAAATTTATGATCTCACCATGTTCCAAAGACCTTAAATTGTCTTGGCAGTGCTGTCATAGAAATCTGAGACTGGATGGCTGAAAACTGGACGAGATTGAAGTGAGACTAAAATCTTGCTGATTGCATTAAAGAGAGAAGGAGACATTTTGATAGGCCTTCCAACCTTTGATGGTGAATCACTTCAAAGGGCTAGAGTTTAGGAGTAGCTCTTGATTGGGGCTGATGATCAAGTATCAGGAGTGGTCAGGACTGATTTTTATCATCTTAAAAATGTCTCCAGAGTGCTCCCATATTGCTCACATGCTCATCTGACAAGATGTGACACACAAGTTGACTATTGTAATGCTGTCTACCATGGGGCTACCCAAAAGGCTGATTTACTGCCTGCAGGTAGTACAGAATGTCACAGCTTGAATACTGTTGAGGATGGACAAAGGGGCAGTACCTTCCTACTTCTGTGTTCCCTTCACTGCCTGCCTTTGTGCATATGGAGTGAATATAACATATTGATTTTTATCTTATAATGCCCTTAAGAGACAGGGTTCTGAATGCCTTTCTGAGCTTCTCTCTGTGTGCCATCTGTGGGAGTTCTCTCAAGCCCAAAGAGTTTGTTTGCAGCTTTCAGAGGCAAGGGAGCTCCTTGTACCGTTGCTATAGTGTTGGAGCTGGGGAATGTACTGTCTTTATTTATTTATTTATTTATTTATTTATTTTGCTTAAGGATGACAACAGTACTAATCTTTTTTAAAAATCAGGTTTCAAAACCATTTTATTTCCCAAAGCCTTTACACAGCACTATGAACTTCATTTGTGGCCTGTGATTAATTGTTTTGTTCTTGCACCTTTGTATTCATTTACCGCAACTTCTACTTTATTGTTAGACACCTTGGATAGTTTAATAGGAAGAGTTGTATGAATAAAACCATTAAACTATTTTGGAAAATGTTTTCAGCTGGAAAGGAGAATTAAAAAAAATTTATCCCCATTTCAGATCTGCTAAGTTCCACGTATGGAATATGAAACGTACACATTTAGTATTAATTTTAATACATTGTTAAAGTTGCTTTCTCTCTTTCTTTCTGTAGCCCAGTGTCTCCCACAATTCTTGAAGGCTGGGCTGCTCTCCTCGATCTGTGGCTTCTCTGAGGCAGATCAGTGTTTTGGGGCCTCTGCTCTGGCCACACCCTCTCTGCTCCTGCTTGCAGCCAGTTTTGTCTGCCTGTATGTCAGCATGAGGACAGTAGTTTAAAGGCTCCTGCCTTCATCTGCCTAAGGGTTGTTTTTTTTTTTGTTCAAATTTGGGGCAAGTGGTAAGCAGTCATTTCCCTCCCAGCTCCTCTTCCCCCTGTGCCAGCTTTAGCTGGTTGTTGGAATCCCCGGAGCCTCAGCTGCAGTGCCTCCCCGTTTGCACCTTTGCATCTTCCAGGTATGGCAGAGCAGTCTAAAAACCCCTGAGCGAAATCCAAATGGTGCTCCATCCATGAGACTGCCCTCCCAGGTTCAGCAGACAGTGAGTTGTGCCCAGCCTTCACCCAGTCTTCATCCCTCACTCTGTTAGGTGCCAGGGCTATAAGTCAGATAGGCATGCGGGATCCTCTACCCACCAGAGCAGCCATGACTGTGACATGGGAACAATGAACCAGGAGTCTATGGGTGGAGCAGAGAGAGGCTCCAAGGACCAGGAGAATGTCGGTCAGTCGAGTAAGTCCCAAGGGCCCCTGGAAAACAGGGGGCAGACTGGCAGGGTCACAAATCCCTTCCAAGTCCTAAAATGGGAAAAGAAACAGAGTTCATAAACATCCCCCTCCTTCCCAATTTAACCAGGAGGGCCCTGAAAGCATCTCCCCACCCCCCACCAGTCCATGGGGAAATAGAACCCAGCAGGCAAGGACTCAGAAAGAGATCTTGTAAGAGGATTTCAGGCGCTCAGCAAAGCTAGCTGCAAAAGCCCTCACCAGATCCATGACAGAGTTCGTACACTCCCTAAGCAAGCAAAAAACCCCTCAAAAATCAAAGAAAGCAAAAAAGGGGAAGAAAATGCAAAAACATTTGTAGGAGGTCTGAGTCCTCTAATTCAGTGGTTCTCAACCTTTCTAGACTACTGTACCCCTTTCAGGAGTCTGATCTGTCTTGTGTACCCTAAGTTTCACCTCAGTTAAAAACTGCTTGCTTACAGAATCAGACATAAAAATACAAAAGTGTCACAGCACACTATTACCAAACAATTGCTTACTTTCTCATTTTTACCATACAATTATAAAATAAATAGACTGGAATAGAAATAATGTATTTACATTTCAGTGTGATACTTGACCCTGTTTTTCACTTAGGAGCCTTGTCTGAAGCCAAAGCCCTGCTGCCTGGGGTTGAAGCATGTAACTTAGCTTTGCTGGGCCC
The DNA here is from genome assembly GCF_002925995.2 of Terrapene triunguis. Taxonomy (NCBI): domain Eukaryota; kingdom Metazoa; phylum Chordata; order Testudines; family Emydidae; genus Terrapene; species Terrapene triunguis. The sequence continues at coordinate 3,101,368 of NW_020664490.1, read as the reverse complement.
CAGGCAGTTGCCCTGTTTGCCACCCCCTAATGCTGGCCCTGCACTTGCATCCCCCCAAACCTATCCCATGACCCTCCTGGGGGCTGCTACCCCCAGGTTGAGAAACATTCATCTAGATGAGTTGATGTACCCCCTGGAAGACCTCTGAGTACTCCCTGCTCTAACTCCTCTTCCTGTTCCACAGAGGATGGTGAATTGTCGGGCTCTGACTCGGATCAGGTGCAGGGAAAGACTCATCAAAGATCTGAGAAATTTAAGACCATGTGCAACAAGGTTGTATCCCCTATTCAGATTCCACCCAAACAGAACACTGAGAGTTAGCCTCTGAGCAAATGTCTTTCCTCAAAATCCTCCCCTGATGCTGTGATTACCCCATACTCCTCCTTCAAAGACATAACCAGGGATGAACCAGCCAGACAAGGGCAAGCACATTAACAGAAATGATCTCAGGTTCTATAGGATACAGGAACCAAAGGTTCTGATTACGGAGATACCAAAAGGTTGATTCTGCTGTAGTGCCCCTGGCTAAAGATGTGGTTATCCTCTGAGAAAGGAGAGTTCTATCCAAAGGACCCCACAAATAGAAAAATGGAGGCCACTCTCAAAAAAGACATTGAGGCCTCCACAGCCTCTCCTAGGGCGGCCCTCAGAACTGCTTACTTGAAGATCTCAGATCCCTGAAGAATAGAGATTATCCTGACTTTGGCTCTAATTTAAAGAAAATTTTCCTGGCAGCAGCATTCATTGCTGATACCTCAGTGGATGTGATAAGTAGGGCTCTACCAAATTCACGGTCCATTTTGGTCAATTTCATGGTCATAGGATTTAAAAAGTCATAAATTTCATGATTTCACATATTTAAATCTGAAATTTCATACTGTTGTAACTGTAGGGGTCCTGATCCAAAAGGAGGTGGTGCGGGGATCGCAAGGTTATTGTAAGGGGGTCGCAGTATTGCCACCCTTACTTCTGTGCTGCTGCCTTCAGAGCTGGGCCCTCGGCTAGCAGCCGCCACTCTCCAGCGAGCCAGCTCTGAAGACAGCGCAGAAGTAAGGGTGGCAAAACCATGACCTTCCTACAATAACCCTGTGGTTCCCCCCCTCCCACAGCCCTTTTTTGGGTCAGGACCCCCAGTTTGAGAAACGCTTGTCTCTCCCATGAAATCTGTATAGTATAGGGTAAAAGCACACAACAGTCCAGATTTCACTTTTTGTGACGTGTTTTTCACGGCCGTGAATTTGGTAGAGGGCCCAAGTGATAAGGTTCTCAGCCAAAGCCATGGCCTCCTGCTTAGTGACCAGGCGCCTCCTATGGGTCTGTCCCTGGAAGGTGGATAGCCACTCAAAGCAGGTGCTGTACTCTGCCAAATTCACAGAAGTCCTGCTTTTCGGAGAGAAGCTAAACATGGTAGTGGTTTAGGGTGCTGCAAAATCTAAACAATCCCTTCCGATGGCACACCATGCCTTTAAGAGAGAGTACAGGCTGGCCTTTAGACAAAGATGTTCCTTTCGGCCCTCATTCTTACAGAAAGACCAGCGAAGGGCCAACAGGTTCTTCAGAACAGCCGTTCTCAATCAGGGGTCTGAGGCCCCCTGGGGGGGACACACGCAGGTTTCAGGGGCTCTGTCAAGCAGGGCTAGCATTAGTCTCACTGGGGCCCAAGGCAGAAAGCCGAAGCCCCGCTGCCCTAGGCCCTGCTACTCGGGGCTGAAGCTGCAACCTGAGCAACTTAGCTTCATGGGGCCCCCTGTGGTGTGGGGCCCTGGGCAGTTGCCCTGCTTGCTCTCCCTAATGCCAGCCCTGGCTTTTATATGCAGAAAAACAGTTGTTGTGGCACAGGTGGGTTGTGGAGTTTTTATAGCATGTCAGGGGGGGGCCTCAGAAAGAAAAAGGTTGAGAACCCTGCTCCAGAGGAATGCATAGAACTAGGGCTTGGAAAGAAAGTCCCGAGAGAACTCTTTATGACAAACACTATATAGATCTCCACCTGGAGCTGAAGCTTGGGGGTAGAATTTCCCATTTCCCGGAGGAATGGGTTGCTTCGACCACAGATTAGTGGGTCAGGGAGATAGTGAATCAGGGATACTCCCTTGAGTTATGGACCCCATGCCATCCATTTTTTTCATCCAGTCCCCTATCTCAAACAACTTCATTGGGCACAGTCTAATATTTCTCAGCACCAGGATATGGGACTAATAGAGAGTGTTCCCTCAGAAGAAAGATTCTTAGGGTTCTGCTCCATCTTCTTTATCATTCAGAAGTGTACAGTGGGAATCTGAGCCTTTCTAGATCTCAAAAGGCTCAACAAGTAGATGAAGAAAACTATGTTCTGGATGGAGACCCTAATCTCTACAGTTTCATCCCTGTCCCAAGGGTACTTTCTGACTTCAGTGGATCTGGCAGATACCTCCACATACCAATCAGACCATGCCATCGCTGGTCCCTCTTTGAGTGCTCTATGTGTATTCCATGTGTGTATGCATGCCACATGCTTGAAAATTCTAACAAGCAGTGATCATTGGCCCATGCATGTGCAGTAGTTCACTTCATTCTCCAGATTACTATCATTATCTGGTCAGTCCCTCCTTATTGGAGCCCCTGTTACCCCTATGGGAGATGCCCCAGATTCATCCATGAATCTTACCACACCTCTTCTACTCAGCACCCACCAGATCCAACAGAGTATGAGGAGGAGGACGTGGCCTGTATCCACAGGTACCGGTAGGTATCTCATCCTTGCATCTGGATGAAGCAGGCACTCCATCCTCACCATCTCCATCGGACGACTATAGGGAGTACCAGGAGCTGCTTTAGAGAATTGCCAATGATCTCCAATACCACTGGAGGAGGTCCGAACATTGGCTCCTGGATAGTCTCATAGACTCATAGACTTTAAGGTCAGAAGGAACCATCGTGATCATGTAGTCTCACCTCCTGCACATTGTAAGCCACAGAACCTCACCCCCCCATTCCTGAAATAGACCCCTAACCTCTGACTGAGTTACTGAAGTCCTCAAATCATGGTTTAAAGCTTCAAATTGCAGAGAATTCACCATTTACACTAGTTTAAACCTGCAGGTGACCATGCCTCATGCTGCAGAGGAAGGCAAAAAATCCCAGGGTCTCTGCCAATCTGACCTGGGGGGAAATTCCTTCCCGACCCCAAATATGGCAATCAGTTATACCCCAAACATGTGGGTAAGACCCACCAGGCAGATACCTGGGAAAGAATTCTCTGTAGTAACTCAGAGCCTCCCCATCTAGTGTCCCATCTCCAGCCGTTGGGGTTTTTTGCTACAGGCAGTTGCCCATCATTCCATCCCCTCCATAAACTTATCAAGCTCAGTCTTGAAGCCAATTAGGCTTTTTGCCCCCACTGCTCTCCTTGGAAGGGTGTCCCAGAACTTCACTCTTCTGATGGTTAGAAACCTTCACCTAATTTCAAGCCTAAACTTGTTGATGGCCAGTTTATATCCATTTGTTCTTGTGTCCACATTGGCACTTAACTTAAATAAATCCTCTCCCTCCCTGGTATTTATCCCTCTGATATAGTTATACAGAGCAATTATGTCTCCCCTCAGCCTTTTTTTGGTTAGGCTAAACAAGCCAAGTTCTTTGAGTCTCCACTCATAAAGCAGAATTTCCATTCCTCAAATCATCCTAGTAGCCGCTTCTCTGCAGACTACTAGTCTGAGGAAGGTGGCACTCCTGGTTAATGAGGACACCATGGAGACAGCCAGAGTGGTCTGGCACACCACTGCCTCTGCACTACCACACCTAAGAGGGCAAAGAGAAGCTACTTTGTCCCTGCCAAAGCGATGGCGCAAAAACACTAATCTGCCTCCATGAAGCTGCAGAGTGAGGCGAACAGCCCAGATGTCAAGAATTGTAGGAGATGCTGCTAGCAAAAAGGAAATTATTGGTTAGAAATTTTCCATTCTCTCTCTCTCTCGTGCTAAAGGGTTTTGCATTATGTTTCACTGAGACATTTAAAATCTGACTCCAAATTCTTCTCACTCACCCATTTAAATGGTCATAGTTTGAAAGCCCTGCTTGTGAAAGAAAAATCTGAAAACTGGACCTTTTTCACTTTAAGGATCTCGTGTGAACACTAAAGTCGATGGGTTATTCATCTCTGACTTCTCTCTAGTCAGCATAAATCTTTCCAGGACTGAAGTTTTCCACTTTAATCTCTTCGAGGCAGGGACTGTCTTTTGTTCCATGTTTGTAGAGAGTCCATCACAATGGAGGCTCTGATCCTGATTGGTGCTTCTGGATGCTAGTGTAATACAATCATCGCTGTAAATTATTACTGATAATTAGTGTGCATCTTATATGGCTGGGAAAATTCCAGCTAACTTGATGATGGAGGGGGAAAGAAATAGAGATCCTTTGTGTACTGTTTGTATATAAACTGGCATTCAGATATACTTATTTTATTTGTTATTATTTGTATTACTGTCGCACCTAGGAGCCCTCGTCAGGGACCAGGACCCCAATGTGTTAGGTGCTGTATAGACACAGAACAAAAAGACAGTTCCTGCCCCAGAGAGCTCATAATCTAAGTATAAAAAAAAGAGAGAACAGATGGATACATATGGGCTGAGAACTGATTACAAAGAAACAATGAGTACTGGGCAGCATGACAGGGAGTGGTCTCGACAATGGTAAGACTGCAACTGTGCCAAGTTTTTCGTAGGCATCAATGAAAAGGAGAATTTTAAGAATGGTTTTGAAGGAGGCTAATGAGGTAGCTTTGCGGATGATTAGGGGAGCTCTTCCTAAGCATGAGAGGCAGCATGACAGAAAGCATGAAGATGCTTGTTTGAAAATTTAACAAATGTACAATGGAGGCTGGCATCATGGGCTGATTGGAGGCAGAGTTTGACATCTTAATAGTGAGAGACTGGCTGTGAAGAGTCTTGAAAGTGAAGACAAGTAGCTTATGTTTGATGTGATAGAGAAGTGGAGGGAAGGAAAGAGAGGCGTGCCATAGTCAGAGATGGACTAGGAAAATGATCATTATATCAGCATTCTGAATGAAAATGATTGCACGACCAGAGAAAAGGATGTCGCAGTAATCAAGACGCACGATGATGAGAGCCTGAAAGAGAGTTTTTGCTGTTTGGACAGATGGGAAAGACAATATTCAGAGATGTTAGGCTGAAAGAATCAGCAAGATTTAGACATAGTCCGGATATGAGGACCTAGAGAGAAGTCAGAGATGAAAATGGGACCTCATTATCGGCCTGAGATGGTGGAATTCTCCACTGTGATAAAGAAAAGAGGTAGTGGGGAAGGCTTGTGGGGGAAGACTGAGCTTTATTTAGCCGTGTTGAATTTGACATCTGAGGAGTTGTCAGACAGGCCAAGATTCTAGTTTGGACAGAAGAAGATGGGTCTGGAGTGTAGATCTGTGAATCATTTGTATAGTGATGGTTGTTGAATTAATGTTTGTGGATGAGATGACCCAGAGGCAAGGCGCAGAGGGAGAAGAGAAGGGGACCGAAGACAGAGCTCCGAGGGACCACCACAGAAAGGAGACCAGGAGGAGCCTCCGAAAGAGACACTGATGGAACACTTAGAGAGGTAGGAGGAGAACCAGGATGGGTGAGAGTCACGGAAGCCAAGCGAGGAGAAGATTTCAAGAAGAGCATGGCCAACTGCGTGGAAAGTGGCTGACAGAATGAGAATGGATCACTGATTCTGAGCTTTGGCTAGGAAGAGGCCATTAAAGATTTTGGCAAGAGTGGTTTCAGGGGAGTGCAAGGGATGGAAGCCAGAGGGAAAAGGAATGGATGGAACTGGAGAGAGGAACTTCAGAGAGTGATTGTGAACGGTGTGTAAATGAGCCTCGAGGTGAAAGGGAGATGGGGGTGGTATCTTGGATACCATAGTGATGCATATAGAACCACAACTTTAAGTTCAATGTTACGTAACAGAATAAACTACATATTTTAAAAGATAGTATTGTTTGTTGGGTAATAATTTTATGTTCAAGCACCGGAGTTTTAAAACTCATTTACAGGTCCAGACAGACTTCTAAAGTTAAAATAAGGCCACAGGATTTCCTTACCTTACAGATCAAGTAGAAAGATAACAGGAATGCTTACATAAGACTGGTGCAGTAGAACATGTTACATATATATTACACAGGGTCTCACAGACTTTAGGGAACCTGAGTTTGGCAGAAAGACTAAAATGCACAAGAACCATCACTTGGAGAATCAAGCTCTGAGGTGGCTTACTCTGCGAGAGATCATAATAAGATTGTAATAAGACATTTTGGAAGGGGAGCAAAAGAGCATGGCCAATGGACCTTGTGGCGTGTGTTCAGGTATGAGGGAGAGGCCTATTCTTTGCAATCCCTGCAATTATTCAGCCTTTGCAGAGATGCGAATTCCACCCTTTATTTATCAAAATTTAAGACTACACTTTTGAAATTTGCCTGCAATTTTGAATTTGCAATTTTGCTTTCACAAACAAATTCTAGGTGCCAGGCAGGAATTATAGAATTTAGACATCTGACGGTTTGATTATTCTTGCAAATCAGGTAGGGTAATTTGTGCCTGCAGTTAACTGTACTTCAGTTTTGTGGAGGTGTTATTTCTGGGCTGAAATTGGAACATGTGCTGTTTATTGTAAGAAATATTTCCCCTGCATCCTCAGTTCAACAGGTGCTGCCCTGAATACTTATATTCTGTTTCAGCTAGCTTTGGTTTAAACATTATTTAGTCTTTCCTTTGTTATTTTCATTATCCCTTCTCTACTGTACACTGCGTTATGCCAGATGTCCACAGGTCCCATGGGGTCAGGAACTAGACAGCTTCAAGTGAAATGCTCTTCACTAAACAGATGGTGAACCCTTTAAACCATGGTTAAGGTACAGTGGAAAGAGTTTCAAACCTGGCCGCAAAGTGTCTCCCTGAATATGGTTCTTCACTTAAGTCCTCTGTTCTTCACAGCACTCTGTGGAAGACTCATTTCACTTACAAAAACAAACCCAATAAACTTCACTTTTCCAATAAATTCAAACAATTGTATCACATTTAACTGTTCACACTATCCAGATGTAGGAAGGAAACATCAAATGCAGTAAAAAATAAATACCTCATATCGGTAAAATGTGTCCAATTGGCAGTTTAGTGTCCTTTGGAACAATGAGCTGGCAGATTCTGTGTGATTTATATGATCATACAAAATATGACAGTAGTTCTGGGAGTGAATTATCTGGTGATAGAAAAATTCATTAGAATTTAGAAACCATTTAATCTTTTTACTACAGCAAATGAACAACACTTCCAAGATTTATAATAGAGATGATATGTAAACAGGTACCGATATAAACAGTTTACTTTAGGAACTCAAGTTTAATAGCTATTATAGAGGTTCATCCAGGAAGATCACTCTTACATTAACTCTACTGATTTAAAAAAAGGAACATGTGATAATGGTATCCAAAATATTAAAGCAGAAGTGGCCAAAATGCAACCTATAGTTGCTCTCAACTTTAGTAAGCAATGTGCTTGATGTAGGCCACAGATCCCAACAGTCAGTGTTTTCTTTGTCCATCTTAACTAGAAAAAGAACATTTGTTGTCTGATAACCACCATAACCAGTCTATTTCAATATTGGTTTTCTTCTCCAGATCTTTTGCTTCACCTGGGGCAATACTGAGCCTTAAATTGCGTGTGAAATGTGAATACAGTCCCTGTGAAGATAGCACCAGGTTTTTCTACTGTCATTCATGCTACACAAAATGCTGCTGCTAAAAATTCCCAAGCCACAAAGTCCATATCATTTCTTTTTTTAAACTTTTATTGGTTTTTCTAACTTTTTTATTATTTGACTTTTTAAAATTATAGGTAATGAGCCAACTTCAGATTTGGTGTAAGTACGTATAACTCCATTGAAATCAGTGGAGTTGTACTCACTTACATCGAGTCTGAATTTGGTCCATGGAGGAGTTGTGTGTGAAATTTTATATAGCATTCCTTTCAGTGCTAAATTCCAAAATGGAATGCCGTTTTCTTTTTAATAATCTGTGTAGAACCCTATGGGTTGTTAATGTGTTTGCTTTATCCTTCAGATACTGAGTGACCCTGGTAAGGCAGGGTCCTTCTGTGAGTCTTTAGAAAGTGACAAAATACAAACAAGCCATTACAAGGTTTCATACAGAACGGCAGGATGTGGTCTAGAGTGAAGACCACACATGAACTCTGCTTCAGGATATTCTAATTCTCTGCCTGTCAACAAATTATACTCTGCTGCTAAGATTTATAACAGTGCCCTAGTGTTCCTCAACATATGGTGATCTGCAGAATGAAACTACATTTACACAGTATACAAAACTCAGGAAGTTTCTTCTTGGTAAATAAAATGTTAAGAGCAATATTGCAACTAAATGGTCTACCAAGAGTTTGAGCAAGTCACTTGTTAAAATGGGGAGTAGGAAAATTAAAACTGTGGAAAAATGTCTGCTGGGTAGACTTGTTATGGAAGGGAATAGTCCACAGGAGAAATTATTGAAATCACATACATAGGTTCCCAGCAGTGAAACTAAAACCTGAAACTTATGTATTGTTTCTGTCTGATTGATTTCGATTTTTAAAGCTTCTTTTCTATGTGATCATGCCACCAAAGTTCGCTTCCGCAGCCATATATTTATAACTTGTCTATGTGTGAGACTTGTAGATGTACTCCTTGTAGCTTAAGATACATCTTTACTAATTTTACACTCTCGGGCCCTGATCCTGCGAAGGGAGCTGCATGAAAGGATTCTTATGCTCACATTTAAAACAATGAAACTTTAGCCCTGATTTAACAAAACACTTAAGAATTTCGTTATGTCCCATTGAAATCAGGTGCTTAAGTGCTTTGCTGAATCAGGACCTCGTAGGGGGAGGGAACACTTACTTTTGTGTGCTGTCCCATCGACTTCAGTAGGAGTCTATGGGCTTGTCCATACTTCTGGCTAAATCAGCACTGCTGCGATCTATGCAGCGGTGTCAATTTAGCAGCTCTGGTGAAGACAAGCTAAGTTGATGGCAGAGCGCTCTCCTGACATCTGTACTTCACCTCCCCAAGAGGCAGAAGGTAAGTCGGCAGGAAAGCGTCTCCTGTTGACATAGCATGGTGTACACACTGCTGTAAGTCCTAAATTACATCGACGTTAGTTATATCACTTATGTAACTGAAGTAGCATAACTTAGGTCGACTTACAGCATTTGTGTAGACCAGTCTTTAGAATGAAACTGCACAAATTCTTTTGTGGATCAAGGTGTTAATTTAAATGTTAGGTCTGGCGCCCATTTCAGGGACATTTTATTATAGCATCCCATCTTCAGTTCTCCTAGGATAGGTTGATAGGTAATCTCCAAGAGTGGGGATCTGTGCAGGCAGTTCCATGAAGGAGAAAAACTAGGTTAATGACTGATAGCTGGAGAGCTCTGAATATATTCCCTCTTCAGATCCACCCTTATCCCCAATCCCTATTTGTGGATGAACTGTAAAGATAGCACTGAAATCTTTCAGGATGTTCAGGTTCATTTTTTCAGATCAAATGTCTTCTTGCAATTCCTCTTACTTGCTGCTCCCTCATGTTAACAGTAGTGAGTTAATTCTAGCAAAGGATTGTGACTTTCCAACCGCATCAGAGATTTTTAACAGCACAGCCTTCTTTCTCAGTTGTAGGATTGTAGCATTTTGGGCATCTAGTAAAATGTACTTAAACAATTCCCAATTATCATTCGTGTTTTGCTGTTTAAATTCTTCTTCCCAACTGATTTGACTCATAATTGTTTTCAGCTTTGTAAAATTGGCCCTTTTAAAGCATGAAGCAAAAGTAGAAGACTGGTCTCCGGTTGATGAGTGCAGAAGAAAAACAGGATATGTGAGCGGAATCACCTGTACTTTTTTTAACATCAGTGACAAATTGTGTACAAAGGAGTATACAACTTTCCAGGGTGTGTGTTTATCTGCTGTGAGAATTAGTGCCACTTTGCTGTGTAAATTGCTGGGTTAAGGATTATCATTAGATGTTGGAGAATGTGCCACATAAAATGTTTCCTGAAGCATTCTTTAGGTGAGAAGATGTCTCTGATTTATGGCCTCTTGTGATATAGGACACTGGCTCATTGAACATTTGCTCCAGGGATTGCTGCACAAAGGGAGGAAAGAGGCTCTGTGGCCAGGGATTGAAATGTTGGGTAGGACTCCTAGTGCTGTCTCTCAATGACTGTTACTAGGCCTGGCTGATTTGTTGCTTTTGACATGAGGCTCCACTTTTCAGGCATCTTATTTGACTCCCTGGACTCCCTGTTGTTTTCCCCATGTTTGACTAAGCTTAGTGGCTGAGTCTCTCTCCTCATCTTCACTTACTAGCCAGTCAATACCCGCCATGTACTCAGGTCCTCCTTTCCTAACAAGAAACACAGAGGGGGAGAGGAAGAAAAGAGCAAATGGGAGGGAGCACTGACCAGCTAGCAGAGGAAAGGAGATAAAGAAGGAGTCACAGCATCTGTCAGCACGGAGTCAGCGCCTATGGTACTGGTGGCATCAATAGACAGCAGAGGGCAGAAAGGGAGGACTTCTTGGCAGAGAACTAGGCAATGGGCAGGGTCAGGAGGTTGTCTCCATCCATTTAGGGGAGTAGAAATCAGTTTCAACCCTTCAGGTGGGTCAAGTGGGTGGAAGAGGTCATATTCTGTATTTGGGAGCAAGAGAAAGCTTAGAGGGAGGTGGGGGAAGAGAGGGGATGGGAGGAGAGAGAGGAGGAATTATCTTTCTTGTATTTTATTTTTAAACTTTTTATTAAGTCTAAGTTACAATAAAACTGTAACATACTGCATCATGTTCTTATGTTATGTTCTTATCATACATTTCTTATTACTTATTCAGGATCCGGTTAATATTCAAAGAATCTGACTAAAGATAATGGCTTGCTGGCTGGGGAGCCCTCCTCCTCTGAGTACACTAAAAAGGGTGACCACATTTCTGAATTTTATTCTCATTTTGGCACTTCTGTTGTGTACATACTTAGTATGAAAGCTTTTTGGTTACAAGGACAGTCCATATTTTACTATACTACAATTCCAAGGAGGAAGAGTCACATTTTTCCAATTATATGCAATACAAAATCTTGCTCCTAACAGTAAAAATAAATTAATTTGTCATTCTGTTTAAAATGTAGATCCTTTACTGGAGCATTAAGTAAGCAGGTCAGGGTATCTCTAGGAAGCCGGCATTTTGTTATAAGATGAATTGCTTTGATAATTTCTTCCTCAAGCTGTCTAATTCCTGGTTACAACCACCACATGTGCAAGCATGTTCCTTTTCCCCCACAAACCCTCCAACAGAGCACCTCTCTAGTAGCAAAAATATGATGGATATTTACTGGTATTCTATGCCATCTATACAGTAACGTATAAGAATATTCTTCATGAGTGACACAAATTAAAGATGTTTATCCCCTTTCCCAGATAGAGACCCACTGTTCCTGATCAGTTTCTTTATCCAAATCTCTCTCCCATCTTTTCATCTGAGTTTTCTTATCAACATCTTTTCAGTCAAAATTGCATATGTTTTAGAAATTAAACCCTTTGATCCAGCTTGCTCCTGGGTCAACTCCTCAAACGTGGCTAAAGGTCTAGATAGGCGATCCAGATTTCACCATAAAATGTTTGACTTGTAAATACTGAAAATATGGGAGCTTTAAATTATTTACATTATTACATATCTCTTGATATGATTTCAAATCAGGCCCCAGGAATAGCTGTCCAAACTGAGTAGTCACAGCTCTTACTCACAGTGAATAGTCATGTTGATATTTCCTAGAGAGAAATTCCTGATTATTAAAGACAGTGGCTAAGGGAGAAGGGCTAAGTAGCAGGAATTTGAAAAATTTGTCCAGAACTGCTAAAGTGGTCTGGATGAATGGGTGATTTATTTTTTGATGACCTAAATTTCTTTTTAATGTAACAATTACTATAAATAGCTATATTTGGGCTCCAGTGCTGTTTGAGTTTTACTGAGTGTGTGGATGGTCTATTGTTAACCCAGTTGATCACATCTTTTAATCGTGGTGCATAATAATAATAAACCGAAGTAAGGGAAGCTAGTCCATCCTACATGGTATGATTAAACAGAATTTATAACACATACCAGGCTAGGGCCTGTAAGTTACATGCAGTCACAGACTGTGTTTACCTGTCCGTTTTAACAACCTTCAAGAAGTTCATTCAAGACATAAGACCAAATTCACCCTTAGTGTAACTCCACTGACTTCAGTGGCATTACAGCAGGGATGTATTTGGCCCTTGAACTGTGAAATGCTGTTCTCCATCACTTTTCAGACTCGATTAAAGGTGTACACAAAAAGAAATATAAATGTGCTAATACTGCAATTACGCTGCAATTTTTATTATGGTTCAGATTGCTTTAAGTTAAGATTCAGAAATCATTTGAGACAGATGTCTCTGTCCCTTGGTAGTATTACCTCAGCAAATTGGCTGGTACAGTTTGGCAAGACTTCTGGAAATGTTTACGCTTCAGGTCATTTTTATTTGTATAAATTGTTGACCTAATCACTGACATTTAGGAGCTAACTAAGCAGGCACTTTGTGAACTTGAGATGACTCAAAATACTGCCTTAATTTTCAGGCAGTTCTCATTACTCATCCGGCAAGCAACAGTATGTAGCATCCATATCTCTCTTGCTACTAAGTATAGTGTATTTGCTATCTGTCTCCATGGAAGGTCATATCAAGGTCACTCAGTGTTGTGAATGAAAATAATCAGTTGGTGAAAGTACAGAACTTGAAACCTTGGTGTATTTTCTTCTGACTAAAGAAGGCCAACCTTATTTAAGATAGAATGAACAGCACGTTTTTCTGTTCTGAAGTAACAGATGGATTCTTAAAAGTACTTAGAAACCTTTGAACAAAAGGTGCTGTAATGGAAACTATTAATTTGTAAACATTTTTAACTCAAAATAACAGATTGTAAATTATAAAGAGATCCACAGGTAAATAAACAAAATGCTCACTTTTTCCATTGCTATTACATTTAATCTTTTTAGTGTAAATATTTTATTAAAGCTAATGTTAAAAAATTATACAATACACAGGTTAAGAAAAGAGTGTCTGTACATCTGAGTATAGTGCTTAGATTATCCACAAATACAAGGTTTGTTTTAAAAGTCATAAGATACATATAGTGCATAATCACCAGTAACCCAAATTTAGATGAATAAATTTAACAATACAGTTTAGATATTAGCATCCAAGTATTTGGGTACATCACTCATGAAAAGTTATACAGAGAGTTCGTTGTGGAAAGCACATATATCAATGAGTGAAGATTGTCCCTCGGTGATTGAGAATTTAGGGTAGGTTGTCCAATTAGAAAATACAATCCATCAGGGAAGTATTTCAGTTACTTTCCTGACTGTGCTTCTCATTGGCACTCCAGCTCATCCCTCCTGGTATTGCCGATGTCCGGTGATGTGTTCTAGGTAGACGTCCCTCGACCACGTGATGGCGTCCGACACCATGAGTTGTCGCATCAGCCGAGTATAGCATTGACCGATTCCATATTCTCTCAACACTCGCTCATTACTGAGGTCCTATGCACCCAGGGCTCCGACGATCAGAGGTGTAATTCTAGCACATGTAGACATACCTGAAAAATGGTTCAGGCTTTAGCCGTAAATTGTGGCAAAGCCAAAGTCCTGAAAATTAGTGTTGCAACATTTGTTGCAACAAAACTAAAAAACAAAACCCCAGAATAGATTTTCATTAGTAATGGTAGCATGGCTGTTTCTGTTTTAGATTGCTGTGGAAATAACTTTTGTCCTGTTCAGTTAAGCATCTCAGGAGTGAAATATGTGAATCCTACACTAACCATAAAAGAAAAAAACCCTATATTACAAGCATATTTGATTCTATGGCAAGATCCGTGAAATAGAAGACGTCCCCATTTTGCATCAAACTATTCTAAAGTGCAGTGCAGGCATTTTCCTCTTCTGCAGGATTGTTAGCAGTCTGGCAAATTGTGTGGGAATGAATGTGTTTACATATATATAGAATGGCTTTCAGTTGGAAAGTGAAATCCCTATAGAAAATGATTTATATGATATTTCAGAATATTGAAGAAATTTACATTTGCAATCTATTTGTCTAGCTGGGAACTTGAAAATCTCAGCAATCCCACAGAAAATCATAGTGGTTGCCAGTATGTGTATACTGTATGCATGTAATGATGACTGTCTTACATTTATTCTTCACCTTTCATCCAAGAGGATCTCTCAGCATTCTACAACAAACTGATGTATAAATTATACACATGAATCACTTCATTCATCTCTAAAACACACCAGCCTCTAGGGTGAAGCTTGTCAACTGTTTTCACAGTGCACAGAAGCTTAGCAACAGTTTAGGACAGGAAGTGAAGAATCCGTAATACATAAAACCCCCTCATACTTTTGTCATTGTTTTTTTATTTATTTGGTGGCAACATGCATGAGAAAACATTGGGGCATATATAATAGGGATAGAAGACAATTCTACCCTCATTTACACTTAAGCAGTCATTGATTTCAATGGTGTTCTATGGTGTACCTGGGCCCCTAACTAAGAGTATGTTCACACTACAATCAGAGGTGTAATTCTAGCACATGTAGACATACCTGAGCTGCTTCGATCTAACTAGCTTGAATAATAATAACAGTGAAGCTGTGACAGCACACTGCATAGGCAGTAGTACAGTTTATGCAAGCCAGCCCAGGAACCTGGGTATGTACTCAAGTGTCCAGCCAATGCTGATGCCCGTGCTGCTTTGGCTTCTCTGCTATTGTTATCTGAGGTAGCTAGACCAAACCTAGCTTGCATATGTCTACATGTGCTACAGTCACACATCTGATTGCAGTGTAGACAAACCCTCAGTTGAATTTGTAGCGTAGATGGAGTCTTACTGATTTTACCTCCTATTGTAGAAAATTGGTCTGCTGGTATGTCTCCATCTTCCAAAAGGTGTGGATGTTCTGGTCTCCATATGTTTTGATTAACCCCAACCACAAAGCCATATTATCCCATAAGGTGAATGTGTAGGGGAAATCCTGACTGTATGTTAATGCTGAACTTAACTGGAGTAATTTGTGTTCTTCAGTACCAACAGATGTGTAGTCTGTAGGGAGCAGTTTGGCTACATTTATTTTTTTACATCTGTCTGTTAAATCAGAGATGCAAATTGAAAATGCAGCACTCAGCAATTGCTTGTGGATTTGTAGCTCTCCCTGGAGAAATGTGGGTTCATAAAACAATGAATGGATTACAATGAGACATAAATATAGTATTTTCATTTGACAGATGTAATTCTGCTCCAGTATTGTTCATATTAGATAGAGAGAAATGGTACCTTTTACTGTAGACCAGCATACAAAGAAAGGAAGCACATCTAAGCACTGAGACACATATTTGACAGTTAAGTTGGCACCAGTTTTTAAAGTTTCATAGCTCTGGGATGAGCAAACAAGGATACTTTGTTTTGCAACACTGTGTATTGGAGATCATACCAGAATGGACATTGCTTACAGAAAATGTGAGATGCAGTTGGTGCTAGAAATCCCCCTGGAGGCAATGGAGGCAGCAAACCATCAGTACTGCCAACCCCAAATGTTCAAAAATCATGAGTCAGGCTCACCAAAAATAACGAGATTGACTTTAAAATCATGAGATTATGTACAGATAATAGATTTGGTTTTCTTTTTATTTGCCTTATGCTTTTTGAGCCTTTAGGGTGCACTGGGATCACATTTGGAAGCTTTCTCCACAGACACAAAGGCTAGAAACTTACTTTTTCTTGAACGATGAAGACTGAAATCTTCACATATTCACTTGACTCCAGGAGCTGGGGCTTTAAGGAAAAGAATAATTATCATGAGATTCACGACAAAATCATGAGAGTTGGCAACTCTGAGTCCTTCCTTCTAGGCTACAGGCTGCAAGGGAAGCCCCATCCTATCCTCAAAAATAGCAATAACAATGTAGTCCATGCTGCATAGTCAGGCACTCAGCTTTACCATCTGTGTTCTCAGCTGGGAACCTGGATAGACCAAATATATGCTGAGCCATTCTACCAGGAAGCAGGGGGTAAATCAGCTTTGCTTCTAAAGGAGAAGCATGTAGGCAAGCACCATTCAAGGGGACTGCCTCAGCCTCTGAAGAGTCCTTCCCCCACAGATTTCCAGGATCCATGGGCAATTTTTGTCCCTTTACTTTACAAATATGTCAGAAAAGCCCCTCCCCAAAACTTGAACAAACCAGTAGATAATGTAGACACACTTTTGGAGAGCTGTTTTGTTAGAGTAAATCTGGTGAAACAACATGCTCTGAATTTCAATTCATAACCCCATCGATTTTCAAAAAAAACAGAAGAGAACTGTGAATCTGGTAGTAGATTAATAAGCGGTCAGTTACTGAGCATCTTCTTTATCAAAGTACCATGCTTGAGTAGGGGTTAATTAAAGTCTTTGTTATCCAAGTCTGATGGCCTGAGAGAGCCTGAACCAGGAGTGAGTCAGTGAGGGCTACATTTTTAAAACTATGCGTGCACTTTTGCACACACAAAAGAATACACACAATTTACATGCACATATTTGAAAATTTGGTCCTCAGAAACTAACATTTTCAGAAATGTTCAATACGGGCCTAACTCTGCTTCCATTGAAGTCAATGGTAAAACTCTGACTTGAATGGGAAGAGAGGCCAGTGTAAGCACTTTTGCGATTCCTACCTTAAGAGTCTGAGGAAAAGGTTGAGAGCTGAAGATTGAGTCATTTGGGAGGATGGTGAAACAATAATAATATGTAGCCCTTTTCAACAGTAGATCTCAAAGCATTTTCCAAATGTATATGTTTTTGGAGTAGGCACTGGGAAGGAAATTCAAAAAATCCATAATATTTTGAGGGGGAAGCAGTGGCAAAAGCCATGGAAGCACCAGGCCCCATTTATTCTAACCCACCTTTGAATCTGAGAATGTGTCAAGGATGCTAACGCCAGTTTAGAGAGATGGTTGGAGTACAGTGGAAAGAAACATTTCTTTCTTTTTTGTGTGTGTTTGTACTTTAGGCAACAAGAGCAACCCTGACCCATCACTGTACAAACCTGGGAGATTCACTGGGGAAAGAAAATGATATAGCTCTCATTATTGATGGCCAGACTCTGAAGTATGCTCTCTCGTTTGAAGTCCGGCAGTGCTTCCTGGACCTAGCACTGTCCTGTAAGGCAGTCATCTGTTGCAGGTAAGAAATGTCAGGATTTTCTCCAATGAGAAGTTGGTGTGGAGCTGGTGTAACTCTTCGTCTTCTCCTGCCATTTATCCCCTTCAGGCTTACAGCACATGCAGGAAATGTAAAAGAAGGAAACTTACAGGTTAATATTTAAGAGGAGCTGAGCTGTCTGCTGTAAGTCGCTTGTTTATTCAAACACAGTTGTGAGTTATCTGTTATGGAACAATTATTGGGAAGCAGGGCTGCATACTGGGAATATCCCACAAGGGCTGAGTGCAAGGAGTATTTCCCCTCTAATGGCTTCTCTGTGGTTGCTGCAGCTGCTGAAGCTACCATAGCTATGCCCCGCTCCTCCCGCACTCTGCAGGACTGTGTGAATGACTGGCGGATCAGTGTAGTCTTGGATTTTACTTCTCCCCTCTACTAACCCCAAATCCTGCAGTCAGAAGACAGAAAGAGCCCCTGTTCAGTGCCTCAGGGATGCATACCCTTTTCATGGACTCTCCGTGTCTTGAATGCCCCCCAGCAATGGAACTATCTTGGTTCTCAAAATCTGTACTATAGTGATGAGCATGGTATTTAAAAGATAGATAGAAAATGTCATGGCTGCAGACGAACAGGCAGGATTCTCCCCTATTTAAAAATAGAAATGCTTTTTAATTATGCAGATTTCCCCCCAAATTGAGCCTGATAGCTTTTTATAAAGTGATAGGAGATAATGAGGAAACAGGCCTCCCTGACCCCTTGATTATAGGAGACACTGAAGAATAGGAGCTGTGATGTTATACCTGTGATCATGCTTAAGCAGTGGGAATTAAATAGCCAGAGGTTGCCTCCACTTGGTATGGCAGCTCTTCATTAAGCAGAGCTGCACAGAGAGGCAAGGAAACAATATTAAATATCGTAGCAGGTACAGAAACCCCAATAGTGTATGTTATTAGATTGGAATTCATTTGCGTGGCCTTCCCTAGAGGGTAGCAGTCTATGATGTTCTGCTGCTGAGTAGTCTCCTGCGATGGCTTTGAGCTCTGACAGGGTTTAGTGTTCAGCATTTGTCTGTGTTGTAATCACAGAACACTGTGAAAATTACATTGCTGAGTTTAAATCTTTTGATGAAAACAGAAGAGTTGAGGCAATGAGTGTTTGTACTACTAGGCTGTTTTCATTGGGTCTTTTTTGGAAGAAAAAGGGAACTCAGAAGACTGAGTAATGAAAGAAATTTCCTTCCTTATTGTTTTGAAGGTTAATATACAGAATATTTCAATTAATACCTTGTAGAAGTAGTAATGGTAATATTTGATAATATTTTCATTGTAAGTGGGGGGCAGAGTCTGATTGCATGGTCGGAGTTGTTGTGCAAAGTTTTTCACATATGTATTCAAAGCAACCTACAAATATTAGCTAATTAATTCCCACAATACTGTTGGTAATTGGGAAAATATTTCCCCATTTTATAGATGGAGACAGAAAGAAACAGCAAAATTAAGACCTGTATTTTCAGAATTGGCCTCTAATTTGGGGTGCTTTGATTTCTGAGTGGCTAACCTTAGACACACAGGGCTAGATCCACAAAGGGATTTAAGGACCTAAGTCCAAAATTTAGATCCTCAGAACCCCTGCTTAGTTTTTGCCTAACCCTGTAGGCACCTGTTTCCACTGGTAAAGTCCCCCAGGCACCTGAATTTCTGCTGGTGTACATATATACCATCACCTAAGTCCTGAGGCCATTCAACTTTGTAGCACCTACCTCATGCCTAAGCCAGTGGGATCCTCAACCTGGGCATTCTCCCACCTATCTCGCCTGCGGTGCCCAATCTAATGGCATTTTCAGAGGCCCCCTTAGAGTATAATTACCAGATCAGGCCCTACACATGTTGAGTGGAGAGAGGTGCCTATGCTTCCCTTCTACCCAATCGCTAGCCCAGGGGTTAGAGCACTCACCTGCAATGTGCAAGGTCCCATTTCAAATACCTACTCTGCCTGACTTGAGCAGGGACTTGAACCCAGGTCTCCTACCTCACAGGTGAGATGCCCTAACTGCTGGGCTATGAATATTCTCAAGTGGAGCCCTGTCTCTCCTGCTGAAACTGTTCTACTTTGTATAAAACACTTAAATATTAATTGAAGCAGGAACTGGAACCTAGGTCTCCCAGGAGAGCCTGCTAGCCACTAGACTATAGACTAATCATTGTATCTCTAGCCCAGTGCCTATGTAAGTGTTTTTATACAAAGTGGAACAGCTTCAACAAGAGACATTGAGAGAGACCTGCTCCAGAATAGCCCAGTGGTTCGGCCACTCACATGAGAGACCAGGGTTCAAGGTAGGGTTGCCAACTTTCTAATGGCACAAAATCGAACACCCTTTCCCCTCCCCCTGCTCCGCCCCTTTTCTGAGGCCCCACCCCCCTTCCTCTGTCGCTTGCTGTCCCCCACCCTGATTGATTTTCACTGGGCTGGGGAAGAGGGCTAGGGTGCGGGAGGGGGTGAGGGCTCTGGCTGGAGGTGCTGGCTCTGGGATGGGGCCAGAAATGAGGGGTTCAGGGTGCAGGAGGGGGCTCTGGGCTGGGACAGGGGGTTGGGGTGTGGGAGCAGGTGAGGGCTCCAGCTGGGGGTGTGGGCTCTGGGGTGGGGCTGGGAATGAAGGGCTTGGGGGAATGAGGGGGCTCCGGTCTGGGGCCAAGGGGTTCAGAGAGTGGGAGAGGGATCAGGGCTGGGGTAGGGGGTTGGGGTGCAGAAGGGGGTGTGGGGTGCAGGCTCCAGGGAGGGAGTTTGGGTGCGGGAGGGAGCTCAGGGCTGGGGGCAGCGCATGGAGCAGTGAGAGGCTCTGGAAGAGGGGAAGCAGTGGGAAAAGGAAAGATCCAAGGAAGGATCAGACCAGTGGGGACGGCCTGATCCCCACATCACATCAAAGATCTTTCCAACAAGTTGGAACAAAGTATAAAAGAGGGGAAGTGACATCATCACTTGGCCTCTCCTCCCTTCCCCTCTCCCCCAGCTCAACACCTGAAGGACAAAGACTTTGAACTGAGGGAGTTTGGTCCCAGGCTGGAAAAGGGTCCAGTCTGTGTATTGAGGAACTGTAACCTGCTTCTACCATCTGTCAGGGTGAGAAAAGCTGTTTGATTCAACTCTTGCTCAGACTAAAAGCTTAGGATTTAGAAAGCATCTTTACTTTTTATTTTCTTAAGGTAACTATCTCTGACCTTTATGCCTACCACCTATAATCACTTAACATCTGTCTTTCTGTAGTTAATAAATCTGTTTTATATTTTACCTAAAACAGTGTGTTTTGTTTGAAGAGCTTGGGAAATCTCAGCTCAGGTTAACAAGAGCTGTTGCACGTCCACTACCTTTCTGTTGGAGTGGCGAACTAGGTAATGAACTGACACTGGCCCAGCTTCTGACCGGTGGTACAGCAAGATGGTACAGTTCTGGGGTGCAAGACGAGGGAGCTGGGGGGGGGGGAATTGGCTGGAGCCTCCCTATTGATGGTTCACGAGTGGCTGGGAGATCATTCATGTAACACTGTTGAGAGTGTCCCTGCCTGTGGATGTCTGTGTAAGTGCAGTGCCTATCAGAGGTTTGTAGCTTGACATCAGCATCGCTGGGTGAGGAATACTCAGGCGGGTTGGTTTTGGAGGGCTCAGTAGTTCCACAGTCCAGGTTGCACCCTGGGGACCCCATCACACCCCTCTTGTCTCTGTGCATTATATGATGTAGTTTTTAATTACATGATTACATGCTATCACAGAACCCCTCATTCAGTGCACAGGTTGGATGTTCCTCACTGAAAGGGTCATTATTCAATATTTCTTTGTATGCTCATCATTCAGTGTCTAGTCTTAAGCCTTATTTACTGCACACCATCCAAACCTTGCACTGAACACAAAAATCAGGTTCCTCATGGGATATTTTATGTTGCTTATCATTGTAATATTTTATCTTCGGAACACTCCTAGGAGGTAGCACAGTATTACTCCCATTATAAATAATTTTTAGTGTACATAGATTTTGTAATTAGTGTTAGTGTAAATAGTCAGCGTAGATAGATAGTCCCTATCGTCGAGGGACTGCCTTCGCCCGAGAGGCCCGGCATGCCCCGTCCCTGGCTTCAAACCTTGTGCCTCCTGTGGAAAATGTATGCCCATGAGTGACCTGCACTCCAGCTGCTTGAAGTGCTTGGGGGAAACTCATGTGAGGGTCAAGTGCCAGATTTGTTGGGACTTTAGACCCTACACCAAAAAGGACAGAGAAATAAGGCTGAAGGCTATCCTAATGGAAGCCGCTCTCAGACCAGCCTCAGAGCCAAGTCGCTCCAATTGTGCACCAAGCACTTTGGCTTCGATATGAAGCCCTCTTCTGGCACCACGCTTTTCCTGGCACTATTCACCATCTCCAGTGTCAAGGAGAAGCACAAAAAGCAGCACACTGACAGAGAGCGCTCGATGGTGCAGAAAAAGGACAAGCCTGGGGAAGGCAGCACAGTGCGACCTATGCTGGGCCACTCCTCCACCCCTGATCCCATGGTGGCACTATCAACTCTGCCCAGAGTGTTGAGTCTGGTGCAGGACCCTCCGCCAACACCCAGAAGCCACCATGGTACCAGCGGTCTGACTGTTCCATCGACCCTGGAGGCCTTTGCAGTGGCCAGGGATTTACTATCAGAGGGGTAGCCGTGTTAGTCTGGATCTGTAAAAAGCCACAGAGAGTTCTGTGGCACCTTTAAGACTAACAGATGTATTGGAGCATAAACTTTCATGGGTGAATACCCACTTCGTCAGATGCATGGGGATTTACTATCATTCCTGGTCTCCCTGACTCCAATGGGATAGCTGCTGGCTCCGATGACTAGGAGCAGGAAGGATCAGGAAGCATCAAACTCCTTCCTGGTACCAGGCACCCCCGGCACCGTCTAGGAGCAAACTGAGCCCAATCCTGTCATCACGGCCATCTCCAGTCCACCACCAGTCCCCAGATCCTCGGCACTGTATGGAGGCAGAGAGGGGTATCACTCCAATGTGGCCACCAAGGGAGGAGTCTTCATCAGAATCCGAAGGGGAAACCTATGTGCAGCCTAAAAGTCACTACTGGTACCCAGCCTATGCGCCACGAGACCTCAGCAGGCACCTGGCCAATGACTCAGTGGCCTATGCAGTGGCCATACTGGAACCCTTGCGGGTTTCCCCCAGTACCAGGTCCTCCGGCTTTTGTAGGTGACAAATCTGAGGAACTGTCACAGATTGAAGTGTCACTAGAGGAGGTTTTGGAATTAATTGATAAACTTAACATTAACAAGTCACCGGGACCAGATGGCATTCACCCAAGAGTTCTGAAAGAACTCAAATGTGAAGTTGCGGAACTAGTAACTAAGGTTGGTAACCTGTCCTTTAAATCGGCTTCTGTACCCAATGACTGGAAGTTAGCTAATGTAACGCCAATATTTAAAAAGTGCTCTAGAGGTGATCCCGGCAATTACAGACCGGTAAGTCTAACGTCGGTACTGGGCAAATTAGTCAAAACAATAGTTAAGAATAAAATTGTCAGGCACATAGAAAAACATAAACTGTTGAGCAATAGTCAACATGGTTTCTGTAAAGGGAAATCGTGTCTTACTGATCTATTAGAGTTCTTTGAAGGGGTCAACAAACATGTGGACAAGGGGGATCCAGTGGACATAGTGTACTTAGATTTCCAGAAAGCCTTTGACAAGGTCCCTCACCAAAGGCTCTTACGTAAATTAAGTTGTCATGGGATAAAAGGGAAGGTCCTTTCATGGATTGAGAACTGGTTAAAAGACCGGGAACAAAGGGTAGGAATTAATGGTAAATTCTCAGAATGGAGAGGGGTAACTAGTGGTGTTCCCCAAGGGTCAGTCCTCAGACCAATCCTATTCAACTTATTTATAAATGATCTGGAGAAAGGGGTAAACAGTGAGGTGGCAAAGTTTGCAGATGATACTAAACTGCTCAAGATAGTTAAGACCAAAGCAGACTGTGATGAACTTCAAAAAGATCTCACAAAACTAAGTGATTGGGCAACAAAATGGCAAATGAAATTTAATGTGGATAAATGTAAAGTAATGCACATTGGAAAAAATAACCTCAACTATACATACAATGTGATGGGGGCTAATTTAACTACAACAAGTCAGGAAAAAGATCTTGGAGTCATCGTGGATAGTTCTCTGAAGATGTCCGCGCAGTGTGCAGAGGCGGTCAAAAAAGCAAACAGGATGTTAGGGATCATTAAAAAGGGGATAGAGAATAAGACTGAGAATATATTATTGCCCTTATATAAATCGATGGTACGCCCACATCTTGAATACTGCGTACAGATGTGGTCTCCTCATCTAAAAAAAAGATAAACTGGCACTAGAAAAGGTTCAGAAAAGGGCAACTAAAATGATTAGGGATTTGGAACCGGTCCCATATGAGGAGAGATTAAAGAGGCTAGGACTCTTCAGCTTGGAAAAGAGGAGACTAAGGGGGGATATGATAGAGGTATATAAAATCATGAGTGATGTGGAGAAAGTGGATAAGGAAAAGTTATTTACTTATTCCCATAATACAAGAACTAGGGGTCACCAAATGAAATTAATAGGCAGCAGGTTTAAAACAAATACAAGGAAGTTCTTCTTCACGCCGCGCACAGTCAACTTGTGGAACTCGTTACCTGAGGAGGTTGTGAAGGCTAGGACTATAACAGCATTTAAAAGAGAACTGGATAAATTCATGGTGGTTAAGTCCATTAATGGCTATTAGCCAGGATGGGTAAGGAATGGTGTCCCTAGCCTCTGTTTGTCAGAGGATGGAGATGGATGGCAAGAGAGAGATCACTTGATCATTGCCTGTTGGTTCACTCCCTCTGGGGCACCTGGCATTGGCCACTGTCGGTAGACAGGATACTGGGCTAGATGGACCTTTGGTCTGACCAAGTACGGCCGTTCTTATGTTCTTATGTTCTTCCTCCCATCGATCATACTCGGTGGTTTCAGAGGGGTGGGCTACAATCCCTCCCCACTCGGCACTGGACCCCGACTCTGGTACCGACCCCAGTACCAACATCCAAGATGTGGCTCCCATGGACGGCATTGAGGCTGAGAAAGAGGAAGGAGCCCCTCCTTCGGTGCAAGCCTCCTCCTCCTCCTCATAGGAACATAAGAACGGCCATACTGGGTCAGACCAAAGGTCCATCTAGCCCAGTATCCTGTCTTCTGACAGTGGCCAATGCCAGGTGCCCCAGAGGGAATGAACAGAACAGGGAATCATCAAGTGATCCATCCCCTGTCGCCCTTTCCCAACTTCTGGCAAACAAAGGCTAGGGACACCATGCCTGCCCATCCTGGCTAATAGCCATTGATGGTCCTATCCTCCAGGAACTTATCTAGTTCTTTTTTGAACCCTGTTATAGTCTTGGCCTTCACAACATCCTCTGGCAAGGAGTTCCACAGGTTGACTGTGCATTGTGTTAAAGACAAGGCTGTCTCAAGGTCCAGTAGCTCGCTTCCATAGGTTGTATCTGTTGACTTTAGGGCCCAACAGGACCTTTTGAAGAGGATAGCACCTAACCTGGGGCTGGAGATTGAGGAGCTTAAGGAAATATCCCACAGCCTTATTGACATTCTGGCTGTGGTAGCTCACTCCACAGTGGCCTTACCATTAACGAGTCTGCAATGGGTCTGGTCAAGGCCCTCTGGCAAACTCCTTCTTCTCTGCCCCCCTTCCCCTCAAAGAGGACATAGAAGAAATATTATGTGCCAGCAAGCGGGTTTGAGTACCTGTGCTCGCGCACACACCCAGGTTCCCTGGTTGCAAGGGATAGGCAGGGCCAGACGAGTGCTACCCCTAAACAAAGAGACGCAAAAAAACTGAACCTGTTTGGGAGAGAGGTTTATTGAATGGGTAGCCTTCAACTGCGTATCTCTAACCAGCAAGCTTTGCTGGGGAGATACAATTACAATCGGTGGGACTCCCTGGCCAAGTTTAAAGACTCTCTGCCTCAAGATTCAAGGCAGGAATTCACTGCCCTTTTGGAGAAGGGTGAGAATGTGGCCAGGACCAATCTCCAGGTGGCTCTGGATGTAGCCAACATGGCAGCCAGGACAATGGCCTCAGCTGTCACCATGAGGCATTGCTCTTGGCTCCAGTTCTCAGGACTTCCTCATGAGGTCCAGCAATCTATCCAGCATTTCCCTTTTGAAGGCTCCTCACAGTTCTCGGAGCAGACAGGCACAAGGCTTCACAGCCTGAAGGACTCAAGGGCCACCTTCTGGCTCACCACCTGCCCCCCGCTCCACCTCCGCCTGCTCCTGGATCTCCTCACCCAGGACCGGGGCAAAATCCACTACCCCAATCCCAGCCCCCTTCGCCTGACCGCCTGGTTTTTGGATGGGGCTTGCGTGCAGACAACGCCTGTTTGACACTGGTGGGACTCATCCTTACATACAGTAGATGCGCCTCCACCAGAGCATGGTACACAGCAAAATGGACGCATTTCACCTCCTGGACTTGGCATCATCGCCTTTCACTACTACCAGCACTTGCCTCATCCCACCACTACCTGCTTCCTAAAGGAGCTGCTGAAAACCTTCCTGCCAATGCTTGTGCCCACACCCTCCTGGAACCTCAATCTTATGCTTTCCGCTCTCACCACCTTTCCATGAAGGTCATTTTCCTTGTGGCTATCACTTCTGTTCGGCAGGTCAGCGAACTGGCCGCCATGATGGCCAGTTCTCCTTATACAGTCTTCCACAGGGACAAGGTTTCCTTATGCCTTCACCCCAAATTTCTCCCGAAGGTGGTCTCAGACTTCCACCTCAACCAGTCTATTCACCTCCTGATCTTCCATCCTAAGCCACATGCTGTTTCTGTGGACAGAACCCTACACTCGCTTGGTGTCCGCCTTGCACTTGCATTCTACCTTCTGGCCATTGTGGACAGATCCTGGGTTCAAGCCCTCTCTTCCCAGTGTATCTCAAAGTGGGTCTCTGCCTGCATCCAAGCACGCTACGTGCTAACATCCCCCCATCTGACCAGATAATGGCACACTCAACATGGGCGCAGATGGCCATCTCCGTCTTCCTTGTAGACGTATACTGGCATGACATCTTCCAGGCAGCCACATGGTGTTCCGTGCATACCCTCACCACCCACTACTCCATCTCCTCTGCTGTAGTCCACACTGCTTGGTGGTGAGAGGGTGAAAGAGGGGGCGTCATCCTGCACAGCCTCATATAACCTCACCGGCAACATGATGCCATGTGCGGTGCACATGCGATACGACGGATACTGCTACAGAGATCTTCCGGCTCAAGTGCATGGTGCGCATGCACACACGTGTTTGGAATACACATAAGGACCACACATCTCGAAGAACTTCCAGTTACAGTAACCTCCTCTTTTGTACCTCTACAACCAAATCAGCACAAATCATACTACTTTATCACTTGTACCCATTTTGTGATCATCCCATCAGATATATAACTTACACCACTATTTATCTCATTACTTCACAGCAGAATTTGGTCCATGTGTGTATCTAGCCTTACAAACATGTTCCCATGTCATGACTTCTCAGGAAGGAAGGAAATAGGAGCCCCAGTAAAGTAAAATATAAAGACCAGTCGGGTTTGCTTTGCACAGCAGTAAGGCTGCATCATTCTTAGACTTTCAAAAAGATTGTGTAGCCTCAAGGGCATATATATTTTTTATATTTGTGTGTGTGTATAGTTTGGCCTATGGGGGAAGGTGAGGGCGCAAAAGGTATTGTGACAGTTTCTGAGTGGACAAGAAAATGTATTCGGACTCCGGGAGGAGATTTGCTTGGTAAGAGAAATCAATGCTTCCATACACCAGAATAATATATTTTAGTCTAATTTATCAACCAATACGTGCACACCTGTGTAGAGGTATTAGATGGCAAAAGCAATAGTAGTCCTGCATTGGAGCAAGATGCTCCTTGTAGGTCTTTTCCATCTGTGATTTGATACTTATTCCAAGTGCAGCTACTCTTAGTACTGCAGACATCAGAACTTTCTCAGTTTTCCAGCCAGACAGTATTCTCTTTGTGCTTCTCCCAAAGGCTATTCCAAATGGTTCTCAATTGTAGAAGCTTTTAATCTTAAACCATTGCTTTTGCATCATATGATGTTTTCTCTAGTTCTTCTAAATGCTGAGCATGCTTTGGCCATATGGTTTGTAGGTGTTTTGCAATACAATAGAAAAACCACTCAAATGCAATGATCCTGCCTCCTAAACACAATGGACCAAATTCATCATGCAGCCAGTGGAGTTACACCAGGGATGAATTTGACCCAAGGTCTCATGTGTCCGCTGGGTGTTTACAGCCCATCCATCCATTTTGATGACATATGTTATTCCCCCTAAATACTCATCTCACTTCAGAATTAAGTATATGAGCAGTAGCTGTTAACCCCTTTGTTGGGTTCCCACATTATAATTTATTTCAATAAAGTTATTAGTTTTAGATACTTGCCACATTATTTTGAATACATGGATCCTATAAACCCAGAATCCAGCCCTGATTGCTCCACTCCCCCTCACCCCCTCCGCCAGGGTTTGAGAGGGCTAGCCCAAAGGCCTATATAGCCAAAGCAATTCACATCAGCAAAACCTTAATTTAAATTACCCTAAGTCATATGACTTACTGCAAATAGTCAATGCTCTTCCCCCATTGCCAAGACTAATTTAATATTAGTCATCTTCTCTCCCACTATCTCTTGGTGGTCTAGCAGAACAGCAGTTTTAATTATTAGTGGGTTAAAAAACTAAGGAACAATGTGGAAAAATACTGCAAAATGTTAAATCAAAGGAAAAAAGTGATGTAATTTCATAGGTTTAAAACAGGAAATAAAAATAAGTGGGTTTTGAATCCCCAGGGAAAAAGAGGAATGCCTTTAATAGCCTTTAAGGCTTTACAGAAATGTTCCATTTACTTGCCAGGTGCTTGATACTAAAGAAAGAAAAACATTTTTATCCCGCTCTGGGCCATTTTAATAGTACTCTGTGTGTCAAATAAGACAGTGCACTTTAAAACTTCACAGGAAGAAGTTTAAAATGTAATTGGCACAGCAAGAGGAAATTTCAAATTAAATAGAGTTACAGCCTTCAAACAAAAACATTAATTGGGAGGGGATCTGGTTTTTTGGGTGTTTTTTTTTAACTTGATGGTACACTCTAGAAGGAGCTATATTGCTGTTCTCAACTTAACATAGCATAAATTCATGGGACTTAATATAACATAAATTCAGTACAAGCTTTTCATCCCCACTGGGGCATTTCAGATGCATTTCCCATTCAATGACATTTTTAAAACACATTTAAGATATAGTGTATAATCACTTGCTAGGCTTTAGACATAAACTGTAGTTGAACTTGGCTCTCAGGAGTAATCTTTTAAAATGAAACTATAGTAAATTTGCCCCCATTTTGTAGTAAGAAAGAGGAAGATGGTATCGTCTGACAAGCTAAATTGTGCACTATTGGTGTTTCCAAAAAGAGGATTAGTCGTAAAATACACCCCTCCAGACTGGATAAACTTGCAAAACCAGAGAGTTAGCAACTCTAAGCTTAAAGAATAGGCTTGGTAAGAAATACCATTCCTCAGACTTAGGTCAAAACCTGATACCCTTACTCACACTGAATAGCACGTTGCTCTACAAGTAGTCCATTGAAGTAAATGGGATTACTCATGGAGTAAAGTGCTATTCAATGGGGTAAGATTTGTTCAAAAATGAGTTGGAGAGATATCCAACAGAAATTCACTACTGAGTGGACTATATTTCCAAGAATTTTATTATATTTATTTCACTTGGTTATTTTTAACTATGGGCTAAATTTTGCCAGAAGAACATTGTATTTTTTGTGGGGGGGCGGGGAGGGTGAGTAAGTGACAATATTGACTATTATCATGGGTTAGCATTTCTGGGTTTGGCAGAAGAAGCAAGTTTTTAGAAGTGGTTCCTCTTACAGACACATTTTTTTGTCAGGGTTTGTACTGTAATGTTTGGCTTACTAGTCTCCTGCTATACCTATGATTGCAAACTAATCTGCAGGAAAGATGAACGCGTGGCATGCTTTGAATATGAAAATTGCAAATGGAATGCTGTGAAGTACTTGGTGAAAGCCATTAAACACACTGCAATGCTAACAAGTACAAAGATATTTGTATACAAAGACATCAGGATGCACAGGCATCATATTTCATGGGTTTGAAATCAGGCCTGTGCAGTGAGAGAGGTTCTTGGTTGTTGTCTGTTTAGCAGAACTTCTGTTCAGGTTTACACTGAAGCTGCTCCCACTAGTCTTTGAGCTGGAGCCAACCTAGCAGCATTTAGGGTAGAGAGAAGGTCATAGAAAGAAAGCAGCTTCTGTAGAATTTTTAAAAATAAGTCATTTTCTGAGTAACTTGTTGGTGCTGTACCATAGGTACCTGGGAGAGGGGGTCATTAGAGAACACAATGAGCCCTTCCTCTGAACCTTCCCATGTTAAATGTGTAATTTGGCTACAGGTGCTGGCAGCACAAGTGTCTCTGGAGGGGCATGTTGAGGGTGGGGGCCATGAGCCACCCGCCCCCCATCAATGCCTGCTGGGCTGTGCTGGGTGGAGCGCTGACTGTGCTTTGTGGTACAGATGTAGAAAGCATCCCTGTCCAGTGCGTTCTTACAGCATAATAGGAGACAGCGGTGCTCGGAACATTGGGCAGTGCACCTCCTTCCTCTAGCCAGGAAGGCTCTGGCTCTGCAGACATACTGGAGCCCAGTACATTTTGGGGTGTGGAACCACAATCCTCTTAAACTTCAAAATTGGAACTCTAATCATTTTTGTTGCCCTTTTCTGTACCTTTTCCAATTCCAATATATCTTTTTTGAGATGGGACAACCAGATATGCACGCAGTATTCAAGATGTGGGCGTACCATGGATTTATATAGAGGCAATATGATATTTTCTGTCTTATTATCTATCCCTTTCCTAATGATTCCCAGCATTCTGTTCGCTTTTTTGACTGCTGCTGCACATTGAGTGGATGTTTTCAGAGAACTATCCACAGTGACTCCAAGATCTCTTTCTTGAGTGGTAACAGTTAATTTAGATCCCATCATTTTATATGTATAGTTGGGATTATGTTTTCCAATGTGCATTACTTTGCGTTTATCAATATTGAATTTCATCTGCCATTTTGTTGCCCAGTCTCCCAGTTTTGTGAGATCCCAACTTTTTGCAGTCTGCTGTGGACTTAACTGTCTTGAGTAATTGTTGCCACCTCACTGTTTACCCCTTTTTCCTGGGGTCTGTACTGGGACCAGTGCATATTCATTCACATATTCATAAATAATCTGCAAAAATGGTTAAATAGTGAGGTGACAAGGTTGATAAATGCAAAGTAATGCACACTGGAAAGCATAATCCCAACTAAAACTCTCCTCTCAACACTGCCACACAGTGTCACCCCATCTCAAAAAAGATGTATTGGAATTGGAAAAGGTTCAGAAAAGGGCAACAAAAACAATTAGGGGTATGGAACGGCTTCCGTATGAGGAGAGATTGATAAGACTGGGACTTTTCAGCCTGGAAAAGAGACAACTAAGGAGGGATATAATTGAGGTCTATAAAATCATGACTGGTGTAGAGAAAGTAGATAAGGAAGTGTTGTTTACTGCTTCTCATAACACAAGAACTAGGGGTCACCTAATGAAATTAATAGGCAGGTTTAAAACAAATAAAAGGAAGTATTTCTTCACAAAACACACAGTCAACCTGTGGAACTCCTTGCCAGAGGATGTTGTGAAGGCCAAGACTATAACAGGGTTCAAAAAAGAACTAGATAAATTCATGGAAGATAGGTCCATCAATGGCTATTAGCCAGGATGGACAGGAATGGTGTCCCTAGCCTCTGTTTGCCAGAAGTTGGGAATGGGCGACAGGAGATGGATCACTTGATGATTACCTGTTCTGTTTATTCCCTCTGGGGCACCTGGCACTGGCCACTATCAGAAGACAGGATACTGGGCTAGATGGATCTTTGGTCTGACCCAGTAGGGCCATTCTTATGTTCTTATGATTGTAGAATATATAAAATTACTCAAGACTGTTAAGTCCAAAGCAGACTACCAAGAGTTATAAAGGGATCTCACAAAACTGGATGAGTAGGCAAGAAAATGGCTGATCAAAGTAATGAACACTGGAAAACATAACCCAACTATACATACAAAATGATGGGTCTAAATCAGCTGTTACCATTCAAGAAAGAGATCTTGTAGTTATTGTGGATAGCTCTCTGAAAACATCCCTCAATGTGCAGCTACAGTCAAAAAAGCTAATAGAATGTTAGGCAGTATTAGGAAAAGGATAGATAATAAGATAGTAAATATCATAATGTCACTATATAAATCCATGGTATGCCCATACCTTGCATACAGCGTACAGTTGTGGTTGCCCCATCTCTAAAAAAAGTATTAGAATTGGAAAAAGTACAGAGAAGGGCAACAAAAATGATTAGGGGTATGGAACAGCTTCCATATAAGGAGAGATTAAAAAGACTGGGACTGTGCATCTTAGAAAAGAGATTACGAAGGGGGAGTCTATAACATCAGGAATGGTGTAGAGAAAGTGAATAAGGAACTGTTATTTACCGCTTCACATAACACAAGAACTGGGGATCACCCAGTGGAATTAATAAGGAATAGGTATTAGAAAAAAATAAAGAAGTACTTCTTCCCACAACACACAGTCCACCTGTGGAACCTGGTGCCAGGAGATGTTGTGAAGGCCAAAATTACAACTGTGTTAAAAAAAGATAAGTTCATGGAGAATGGGTCCATGAATGGCTATTAGCCAAGATGGTCAGGGACACAACCCCATGCTCTGGATGTCCATAAACCACTGATTGCCAGAAGCTGGAACTGGGCTACGGGATGGATCACTTGATAAATTGCCCTGTTCTGTCCATTCCCTCTGAAGCCACTGTTGGAGGACAGGAAACCTGGCTAGGTGGACCATTAGTCTGACCCAATATGGCCATTCTTATGTGTGAAAACAAGATTTTTGTTACTTAAGAATTTAGCAGTTCCTGCTGCTTATTCTGAACTTGAAGACACTGGGCCGGATCCTCACCTGGTGTAAATAAGTATAAATTTATTAGCTGTGGTCTACACTTCAAATTTAGATAGACCTAATTGAGTGACATAGTTAAGCCAACCTAATCCCCAGTGTACACACAGCTAGGTCCATGGAAGATGGAGGTGGGTTAGCTACATTGACCAAAAACTGCATTCCAGCGATGTAGGAAGTGTATATACTACAGCGCTACAGCGGCAAAACTAGAGTGCTATATCTCTCCTACTGTCGCGCCCATAGTGTAGACGTGCTCTTAGAGTAAATGTGAGTTATGGTGATTTATACCTGCAGAAGATCTGCCCCATAATCTTTTGTTTTTAAATTCATAAAACATCTCTATTGCAACCAATTTCTTTATTTTATTTTTATTTTGTTGTATTAGTGCCATCCTAGTTTCTGGGCTGTTTACAAAAAAACAAAAAACACCTGTGTGCAGTGGCTCTCAACCTTTCCAGACTACTGTACCCCTTTCAGGAGTCTGATTTGTCTTCTGTACCCCTAAGTTACACATCACTTATAAACTACTTGCTTACAAAATCAGACATAAAAATACAAAAGTATAACAGCACACTATTACTGGAAAATTTCCTACTTTCTCATTTTTACCATATAATTATAAAATAAATAGACTGGAGTATAAATATTGTACTTACATTTCAATGTATAGCATAGACAGCAGTATAAACAAGTCATTGTATGAAATTTGCTAGTGCTTTTTATGTAGTCTGTTGTAAAACTAAGCAAATATCTAGATGAGTTGATGTACTATCTGGAAGACCTCTGCGTACCCCCAGGGGTACACGTACCCCTGGTTGAGAACCACTGCTGTATAGCACACTTAATTGACTGTCATAGAAATAACAATGAAACTGCCTCCTCATTAACAGTAAACCCATCAACATACCCACCATATTCCCATCCCATCAATCTTCTTCTTCCGCCAGAGGCCCGTAAAAAATGTGGGCATTGCTGTGTGAACAGAAGGTGAATAAATCCAGGCACTCCCAATCATTCTGCTGTTCTCAGTGGAATACCTATGCTATTTTTTTATGTAAAACAAGCCACTGTTGTTACTACCAGTGCAGCTCCACCAGCAGTACCAATGGTGGGAGTGCTAATGTAGACCAGTCGTTGAATCATCTGAATCCCCTGTTCAGAACAGGTCGAGAGAATAGCTGTTATCACCAGTGCTCCATCAATGTTTCATTGGAAAGTGAAGCCGTGTTGCAACTTCAAGTGAGGTATTCATGGTAGGGTGATAAAAATGCCTAAACGGTATTGACACTGTTCCTAGAAAACAGGTATTGAATGTTGTAATACAGACAGGTACTCAGGTTGGTGTGTTGCAGTGTTGAGAGGAGAGTTTTAGCAACACCACTGCAGAAATTGCTTTTTTTCTGCCCTTCCCCCACTTCCTGCCTTCTGCTGGCTAATCTGTGGTATGATTTTTCAGCTAAATAATAGAAGTGTAGATGTGTGTGGAGTGGGGGGGAGAAGTAGCCCAGAGTGCCAAGGTACTGGACCACAGTTTGATGCTTCTAGTCTTCCGTCACCACACAGAAGAAACATCAATAATATAGCGCACAAAATGAACATCTGGAACAGATCTTAAATATTTATGCTTTTAAGTCCCATATTGTTGCTGGTGTTAGTACTTGACAAAGTGATTGTACTGTGGTGTGTAGTTCAGAATGTATTTATTTATTAAAACAAAAAAGTGTCTTGTTGACTTTCATTAGAAAAGATCCCCATTCCCATGACAAGAAATTTACAACCCTTTTTTTATTAAGAATATGCAAACCAGTTCTAACATTAATTGGTCCCAAAGAAAATTATGTATGTGCTCCATTTTCCTGTATACACATCTGACATTTTCCCTCATCTATCACCTACTGAATTATCAATGCATATTCTCTTGTTCTACCTCTGACAACTCATGACAGCTCAACACTCATCTCATGACTTTGAAAACCATAAGGGAAGAATCATTCTGGCAGCTTTAATGTTTGCAGATAATTGAAGTGGGAGGAAGGTTTGGAGTTGCAGTCAGACTTGGCACATCCGTGTACTCATGCTTGAGTGCATGTATACAATGTGGGCACACACCATTGGAAATAGGCATCCAAACAGATCTGTCCAAAATGAGTGTATATGAGAGAGAGAAAGAGAGAGAGAGTATGTGTGTGACCATTCCAGCAATTTATATTTTACAGTCCAGTTTTTAGAAACTCTATTGACTGCTTTTCAGAGATATAGGTAAAGTTGCAAAACAGATAATATTCTGTTTGAATCCCAAATACGTAATCTTTAGGAAAAAGCTGGGTTTGTGTTTGAGTTTTATGATTGGTGATTTCTAAGCTTTATTATCCTTGTCATCTGCAAAGCTTTGCAGGGTCAGCAGAAAGAGTGAGTTTCTGCTGAATGATCTGGCTTGTGTTCATTCCTGTTAATCAGCTTCCTGAGCTATGACAGAGTTCCAGAGCCTCACTGTCTCAGGTGGTTTAGCTCATTCTACCACAATAGCTAGTGTTTAAAGAAAAAATTACCATTAATTCCAGTCACCTATCCGAGTTATCTGAGAACCCAGTGCGTGAACATTTATTCTCATAGTAAGTGGTATTAATGGTTCTCAATGATTTTGCTGTATCATTTGGATATGTTAACCACTGAAGGCCAAGGTAAACATCCCAGTTTTAGAATAATCCTCTTATAAAGAAATCCATGCTTATCGGGTCAAAAACATCTGTGAACCATTTGTTCACTTTTCTAGCATTTATTTTTACAGTTTTACTGGAAAAAAACTGTTTAAAGACACTAAAGGGCATTTACACACAATTCTTACACAATTGAGTACTACAATATTTTTTAATAATGTACTTTACAACTGCTATCTTTCCATCAAATAATAGCAGTGCTCACTTCTGGGTATGCTTGTGCACCTCCTATTAAAACTAATGGGAATGGGACATACAACTTGACTACCTTACCGAATGGAGTTGAACACTTCTTATATTTAAATGGAAGAGTCTGAGATGGCTATAAAAGTAAGGTTAGGACCCATAAAGTCTTTGAAAATCTAGAAGAGTTAAATAGTGTTAATTCATTATCTCTTACATATTACAAGAAGTAAATATTCTCAAAGTCCTTGTCTGACCTCAGAGTGTCTTATCCATATTAACCTGAGAACAGTACTATGCAACCAAAACAATAGATCAATAATCAGGCTTTATATTCAGTATGGCACACACCAGATCCACACATTCCTAGGAGTTAAAAGAAATTAGAGAAAATACCTATTTGGTGATATTGTCCATCTCTCTGTGAAGTAATTGTTCAGGACAGCATATTCTCAAGTGATTTGTCTATTTTAGTTTTTTAATTACTCAAGTGAAGAGGCTTTCACTACTTCCCTTG
This sequence comes from Terrapene triunguis, assembly GCF_002925995.2. Classification (NCBI taxonomy): domain Eukaryota; kingdom Metazoa; phylum Chordata; order Testudines; family Emydidae; genus Terrapene; species Terrapene triunguis. The sequence goes on along the minus strand of NW_020664490.1, from coordinate 3,065,531 downwards.
GATAATTATTCTACAGTCTAAGGCCATGTCTACACTAGAGAGCTTACAGCAGCATAGCTGAACCGACGCAAGTGCGCCGCTGTAAGAACTCTAGTGTTGCCACTCTATGCCGATGGGAGAGAGCTTTCCTGTCAACTTCATTAATCCACCCCCCAACGAGTGGCATAATTTATGTCTCTCGGTGGGGTGGAATATTCACACTGCTGAGAGACATAAGTTTTGCCAGCGTAAGTGGTAGTGTAGACATAGCCTTATGAACCACACAGACAGGAAATATTTCCTGATATTTGGTTGAATGTTTCCTTTGCTTAATTTCATCCCATTATTATAGCCCTAAATATACTTTTAATAATTCCTCCCCTTGCTTTGTGTTTACCTGAAAGCCAAGGGATAGCTCAGTAGTTTGAGCATTGGCCTGCTAAACCCAGGGTTGTGAGCTCAATCCTTGAGGAGGCCATTTAGGGATCTGGGGCAAAAATCTGTCAGGGGATTGGGCCCCCTTTGAGCAGGGGGTTGGACTAGATGACCTCCTGAGGTCCCTTCCAACCCTGATATTCTTAAAAAAAATTGTAACAATTTTTATGATGAATTCAGCCACTTTTCATGGTCACAAAACTGGTTACAATTTGCAGAATTTATATGCTTTTGAAATTATTCACTATGTACTTTTTAATGAATAATTTTTGAATAAATTAATAAATCTGTAGTTTGGACACAGGTAGTTTATTGCACACATTTGAAATTCACAATGTGTTGTTCAGTCTTGACTGGACACACAGAATGCATAGCATTGTTTCCTTACTGGATGAGCTAGCTCTTAGAACCTGATTTTTCATGCAAATGTGTGGTTCTGAATTAAACACTTATTTTCCTCAAATATTCATTTAAAATTCCCTGTTTCTGTGAAGATTCTTGCCAGTAACTAGAATATTTTTGGAAAAGTGATGCTAACATAGCCAAAGCATATTAATTTTTTTTAATTTGAAGCAGTGTTTATAGGAAAAATGTTGAAGGTACGTGCTTCAAATCTCAGTAGATAGTTATCACTTTCCCCCTTATGTATAATCTAAGCAAGCTATGCTATTTTTTAAAGCTTTCTTTGTCACTTCATTCAGCCACTTAGTTATTTTGTTGCTCTCTTTGAATTCCCTTCAATTTGTCGTCATCTTTCTGTTTTTCAGAAGAGATATAAAACAGTGGTTTGGAACCCTCTCTGATGACTGAAAACCCCCTGGTGCGGGGTGGGGTAGTGTCACAAGAAGAAATGTGTTATTCTCAGTGTGCTGGCCAGATTCTAGTTTGGAGAATTACATTCTTCCCACCTGAATTCCCCTGGCCTTGTCAATTAGATATGGTATTCTTCTTCACTTCCTGCTTGAAACTGTTGCGTAGTCAGTCTGAACTCCAACAGTTGCCAGGTTTCAGTCCAAAGGTAATTCAGTAATGTGCTGCCAATATTTCAACAATGAACTCCTTCAAAAAAATTCTACCTATGTTGCCAATACAGGTAACGTGTCCGGTTAAAATATGCTCCTATCCCCCAGATTGCCAATGGGGTGCAGGCCCTCCCTGAGTGGAGAGGGTGCTGCAGCATGGTGATGGCTTATACTGCAGCCAGCTCAGTCCCAGGCGCAGTGGGGCTGAAAATGTGAACAAACTGAGCCAGCCTCAATATTTTGGTGTAGGCCTCTCTGATAGTGCTGAGAGATGGATCTTGAGCCAGCACTCTGGTCACTATTAGCACTAATTAGCTTCCCCTGGAGAAGGCCTAATTGGCCATGGGTCTAGGAATTAATGAGCTAATTAGGCCATTAACAGGCAAGTGATTTATAAAGAGCACAGGAGGGAAGTGCCTGGGGGAGGCAGGAATGAGTGTTTACCTGATCCGAGGAGTTCTCTGATTTGACACTTCTGCCCCTGCTTCCCTGGGAGAAGGGGCCAGAAAGTTGGAAAATAGTGCAAAGGTGTGGCTGCACTGATAAGTAGTGGTGGAGAGGTTAAGACATTGTAAATAAAGTACATGCTGCTGTTTATAAGCAAGGTGTCAGGGACCCACCATAGCTGAACCCAGATATGGCTTGTTACCCTCACCTGATTCATCTAATGAACCTGGCCCCCCGATGGCTAAAGCTTCCAACAGGCACATTCTGAAAACCTGCAGCAGGCCTGCATCTCTGGCTCCTCATTAGTGCTCCAGGCTTATAGCTGTTTCTGATCTCACTCCTGTTCCTGGCTCTGACCTCTGGCTTATGGCCATTGGTTCTGGATTGCTCCTTGATTTGGTATTCAGCTTCTGACTATGACTCTGAGCCTTGACTCCTGATTCCTGGTGCTGGCTCGCTCCCTGGACTTGGTAACTCAGCTCCTGATTAGGGCTCTAGCTGCTAGGCCTGGTCACCTCTGCTCCAACCGCTAGGCAAGCCTCCTGCATTGACCATTAGGCAAGACAATCCACAGCCTGGTCCTTAACAACAGGTCTCAGACCAGTCTGTTTGTGGAAGAGGTATGGTATGTTGTAGGCCTATCACAATCTCTGAACCCTTCCCCTCCAGTGCTGGTTTTCCTGTACAACGTATTCATTTCTTGTTCATTGTTCTCGTATCACAGTAAACAAGCCTGGCTAGGGATTTGGGTGGGGTTATCAGATGGTTTTTTGGGACACCACCAGCTTGACTGACTCCTTTTACCCAAACAGTGTGTTTGGATGTGGGCTTTTAGGTATGACACACACACACACCGGCTGCAGAAGTGAAACCCAGCTCCTTGTTCCTTTCAGCTTTACGTTTTCAAGGTTATCGTTGCAAGTAAAAAGGGTGGAAACATAGTTTATATTTTAAATGAAAATTACTCCTTCCTGGTGCTGTGGCGGGGTAAGACTCACTGGCACAGCGCCTCCTGCTGGTTGTTCAGGGAATTAGCTCTTTTCCAGCTCCAGAACGCCCTCTGCTGGCTGATGTCTCGCCTGCCACTGGCCCCCTCATGTCCCTCCTGGACCCCGGTGCCCTTTGCCCAGAGGTTCTGCCCACCGCAGTACCCCCTCACTCTGGGTTTCCTCTCCCAACCCCCTATCCCCACCTTGCCTCAGTGGCTACTGCCAGTTGTTGTGAGATGCTACCGGTGTGGTGCTCTGGTTGCTCCTATGTTGATATCACTCGGCTGCGTGCGTCTATTCCCTCTGTATGCTGCCCCAGCTCTGCGCAGATAGCTGACACAGCAAACCCGACGAGAACCCCCAATAACCACAGAGTCCAGTAAGGTGCAAAGTCACTTCGACTAGGTTTATTGCGATCTCGGACACAATTGCAGTTCCCTGTAGGTTTCTGAGCCTAATTCAGGGCATACTACGAGAAAGTGCCTCTTGGCAAGGACCCGGCTCAGTGGCGGGACTTTCCACTGCCCCCGTGGCCGGACAAAGACACCACCCCAGGGATACATTCTTATACACGGGTACAAACAAGTTACACATCACTCCTGACGTATTGAGGTGCAACCCCTTCACGTAGCAAGGTACAACCTCCCTACGTAGTAAGGTGCCGCCTCTCACCTTGTACATGTTGGTTCGATCAAAACAACTCTATCCATCATTTTACCCTTTTGCCCCTGTCATTGGGATGGGTCGGCCTGTTCCATGTTATCTGTGGAATGTTCCAGTATAGGAGTGTTTTAATATCTAGTGTTCAGTACTTTTTAGGTATGTATCTTTTTGCAGCATCAGCCCTTTCCTTGCCAGCTTCTGTGAGCAGGGCCTGCCTCTGGCTCACAGCTTAACTTTGCTTTATGTTAGCAAAGTCTTGACCATTACTTTAGTTCAGGCCTTAGGCCTCATACCAGGCCTCTGATACCAAGGTTTATCTCTCAGGGCCTCCTCTTACTACACCAGTCATCACCTAGCCCGTGCTCCCTGGGGCAGACGGCAGTTTGTAAACCACTCATCATCCGCAAGGGGGGTTGGACCAGCTGCCTCTGCCTATATCTGGGCTGCCCCTCTGCAGCCGTAGTACCCTTTTGTGGGCCCTTAGCTTGGCCTGCAGCCTGGGGCTTTGCTAGGCTGGAGCTCCTCAGCTCCCTCTGCCCTTCCCCAGCACTGCTCTACCCTAGATACCCATCTCAGCTTCCCAGGCAGCCAGCTCCTTCTTTCTCTGAAGCTAGAGAGAGTATCTCTCCCAGTCTCTGGCCCTCAGCCCTCTTATAGGGCCAGCCGTGGTCTGATTGGGGCGTGGCCCCACCTGTGGCTGCTTTCCCCCAATCAGCCTAGCTTCCCCTCCCCCACCCCAGCCCTCTCCCAGGGCTGTTTTAAGCCTTTCAGGGCATGAGCGGGGTGACCACCCTGTTACAGGTGCCCAAAGGTCATATCTGTTATCAAATGGTTTACATGAGTCCGCTCCAGCTCATTAATGAGCTGGAAGAATTAACTTCTCTGAATAGTGTGTGACTGATCTGGCAATTTCCTGCTATATCTGTGGGAGATTTTGCTGTATTGGGTTTAGGTATCATTGTGGGGCAGGGACAGTATGTAATTCCACAGGGGAGGGTAAGCATAGCTCCCAGGAACTAACAATGCGGGGGGTGAAGGGGGTGTTAACTCAGGTTGTAACCTTCGGAGAAGTACCACCACCTAGAGAAGCTCACATATACTAGGTCAAACTGGATTCTTCAGAGACCAACAGACAAAGAAGGGACATTTGGATAAATAACCTGAGTTTAAACTGTCTCAGAGTCTTCTGTCTGATCCAGCAAAGGGACAGGACCTGTGGTCTAAGGGGTACCCTGCCCCTTGTGAAAGGGGTGAAAGACTCTGGCCTACTATGGTCCCAGAAGACTGATGGGTGACCTCTGGTAAGCTGTTAGCATGTGCATAGGAACACAATGTTTTTTATGTTTTCTCTGTAATGCTTTTACCTGAAGAGTAAATGCTTGCTTACAAGGGCTATGTGATACCTTGTAACTGCTGCTAATTAGGCTAGTCATAGCCCTCAGAGAGAAAGCTAAGCAGAGGCACTGGCCTTTTTAGGCAGTCCGGCTTGCTGGGGATATCTCAGTGTAATCCAGGGAGCTGAGCGGTCTTAAACCCCTCTCATCAGGACTGAGTGAGATTCAGGTCTCTGCCCAACAGAGGTGATGGTTGGGAGCTGGAAGCCTTTAAGTGAGTGCCTGTGAGTGACCAGGGGAGGGGGAAATACAGGTGCAGTTACCCCTAAACTGTGACATGATGTACTTTGTATATCAATAAAGTGCTTTGAGTTCCTTTAAGATGAATTATGCTATATATATTTAACATGATGTAATCACTGACAGGAAAAAAATTAAAGCATCACCTCATGTACATACTATATATCAGTGGCTGGTACGATCACACTATTTCCAAACATGCCAGATAAATCAGGTAAGCTGGGAGTTCTACTCTGGCCATGTGTGGGTGGGTATCAGGTTGTGCTCTAATAATATATACTGATTTTCACTGTAGTTTAAGCATTAAAGAAGCGCACTCTGTCCCGTGTCTCAGCCAAGAGTTAAGTAAAGATGAAGCAATTCTCTGCCAAACAGCTTTAGGGCCTGATGCTGCACTGTTGAAGTTAATGGGAGTATTAACATTCTCTTCAGTGACAGTACAACCAGACCCTTAATACACAAGTGCTTTCCTCCAGCCTGCTATTCCTATCTCCCTTTGGCTTCTTCCCTGCTGTTTGTTTATATCCCATCCAAACTCCCCACAAGCTTTAGGAACAAGTGTAGGCTGCCAGCTGGACTCTTCAGCATTTCCCTCATTGAACTCCCTGTTGTTCACTTAGGCTGGAGTGAGTCCAAGTATGGAGTGACTCCTACTCTCTACTATCCTGGTACTGGCTATAGGGGCTTCTGGCTACACAGAGAAGGATTTTAATCATCTGCTCACCAATATTCATCCCTATGTTCTTTCCCTCTTCTTTGAGTTCTAATGACTGTTATGTGGTGTAAAGAAAGTAGAAAAATCTTTGCAGCTCAGCTTGCAGGTACTAATTTGAATTTGCCTCTTCTGACAAGAAAGCTCTTAAGAAGACATTTACAACTTTCCTTCAGAGGTGTGAATCCAACTAAGATAACACCCAGAACTCTCTTTTAAGATTTCAAGATTTGTTTTTGCTTTCAAAAATCTATTTTAAAATTACCTATGTTCCAATGTGCCATTGTAGAGAAAAGGGGCTTTTAAAGGTTTAACAGTGGCTGCTGAGTTTCATTTAGAAGCAGTACATTCAAAACAGCTGAGATTTCATTTCTTTGGCAGGACCCAGCAAATCCTGCACTGTCTCACATTGCCAGCTTTAAAGTATTGTATTTCTCACTACTGTACTTAAATCCAGAAGCCCAGAGAGTAAACTCCTTGGGGCAGGGGCAACGTAATCCCATGTGTTAGCATGACTCCTAGTCCCTGGTCGCAATGGGGCCTCTGGGCACTAGTGCAATACAACTAACTAATAATAATTAAGGATACGATTTCATCACGGATTCTGTGACTTTAGTGGACCTCTGTGACTTCTTCTGCTTCAGCTGCATGGTGGGACTCTGGGCTGTCAGTTCCCCTCCATGGACAGGTTGTGGGTTTCTTTGAATTTTTGTTTATTGCCCGTGACCTGTTCATGGATTTTATTAAAAATAACCATGACAAAATCTTAACCTTAATAATAATAGTATGTAAGGCATTCGACTGAAGAGTTGGTTCTGCTTACATTGAATAGGGTTACCATATTTCAGGTTTCCAAAAAGAGGACGCTGCCCAGGATGCAGCGACAGCTGTCAGTCAGTATCTTCCTCTGGAACCCTCTTCTCAGGGCTGGGAGCTGGGGCCTGGGTGGGCGGGATTCGGCAATAAAACGCTGAAAGGGGCTGTAGCTTGCAGGGGAATGGACCAATCAGCTGCGGATGCAGGGAAGGGTCCAATCGGGAAACGGACCAATCAGGGCACTTTCTGAGCTGCAGCTTGTCTGTTCTGCAAAAACCCAAGACATTTCCTGTTATTTCAAAAATCTCCCCAGACAGAGAAGAGTCTCAAAAAAGCGGCTGTGTCTGGGGAAACCCGCATGTATGGTAACCCTAACATTGAAGCCAATGGGAGCTCTACCTTTGACTTCAGTGGAAACACAGGCCCACACTTAGCACTTTTAAAAATCCCACCCTACATATATCAGAAGCTGGTTGTTTAAATGTTTTTCCTACTGTTTATCTTTTTCAAATCATGGTCATTTAAAAAAATACAATGCCTGAACTACACTTGACTCGTATCTGAGCAATATTCTGCCCTGATACTGAATAGGACTTTGAGTTTGTGTGTGTGATGACGGGAGGAGGGCAGAAAAATGGAGGTGAAGCACTGGTAGCTGAGAGTTATTTATTCTCTGTCCGGCTGTGTAACAGACAGAAAACCTGATAACAAGGAAGTTACTCTAACCTGAAATACATTTCTTAAAATCCAGTGGATTGTCATCTGATACAACACATCAGTGTGAGTAACCATTTCCCCCGATATAATAAAAAAGGTCTTTCGCTTTCTCTTAACTTTTTTATTTCTTTAACTTATGTATGTGGTAGGCAGATATTCTGAGCTTTGCCTGAGAATGTATGTTATATGGTATTTATATGTTTGCATGCAGTTACAACTGGACTGTTTGCAGCACTCTGATAATATAAAGTGCTATATAGAGGCAAAAGATTATTTTCAGCTGGCCTGCTCCTAAGGTAACTGTGATTTAGAGTTACTTCTCAAACACCATTCATTTACTGCTTTTCTGTCTCTGTGTCCTGTATGCTTTGAGGGTAATATATGAGATAATGTGTTCTGCTTCTGGCTATCGCATTCTTAAGTGGACAAAGGAAAACAATGCATCAGGTGCCACCCTTTTTCAGGTGTTTTGAAGCGGCAATTGATGTTCTCTCCATGTCCCCTACTGCCTAGAGGTCCCTCAAACAAAATCACTTATATCTGGCTTTGTAATACTTCAGGGCAAGTTAAAAGATCTTACTGAACTCTTCTTGGTTGTCAGTGTCCTCCTTGCATGATTCAGGCTTTAACAGTGATGCAGTTTGTTGTCTCAGTTACAGAATCTTTTGTGCCTTGAAGCCGAGAATCTTATTTTTCATATGCTGGTTTGGGTCTGTAAATTACATGAATATAACTTCAACTACATTTTTATATGGTTTGTGTGTCAAACACTTTAAGTACCTGGCCAGACAATGGCTTCAAAGACTTACGATGTAAATAGGCAAGCAGATGTTGAATGCAAACAATCTAAATGTAAATCAAATAATTGTGTAAAGCCTGCTTTCTGCTTATCCAAGCTCATGGCTCACGGAAAGGTTATATATTGGTTTTTCATTCTTTTGCACATTCTGTATTTGCTAAAGCAGACCAACTAATAATTAGATGTATTCAGTTCAAATGTTCATTTTTTTTTTCAAATTTCCTTTCAGCATTTTACTTCTTTTTACTAGGAAACTACAAAACATCTCGAAATAAAAATAATATCTAACAATTAAATCACGGGCATGAAAATAAGACATCCAAGGTTTATTCTTGATTCTAGTTTAGGCTTGCTATGTGACCTTGGGCAAGACACTTAAATTCTCTTTGCTTTTGTTTACAGAAGGAGAGAGCCTCAAAGGAGTATTGTGAGGCTTAATTCATTGTGTTTATAAAAGTGCTGGGAGATCTTCCAATGGAACAGTGGTTCCCAAACTGGGGTTCGCAAAACGTTACAGGGGGTTCTCAGGAAAAAATTCCCTAATGGCGGACAGAATTGTCCCAGCAGCCCGGAGCCCCTGGACTTCCAAGAGCTAAGCAGATCAAAGCAAGCCTATCTATCACACTGAGGAGATTTAAACTTCAAGACTCCTTAAAAGAAATGGAAAGGATGGTGGATATTTTTTGCTGGTTTTAAAATTAAATAGGCAGCTTGTATTGTTTTTAAAATTATTATGAAGAACAAGTTTAAGCTTTGTTGTAACGTGCGTTGTTTGCCTGGACTGCTCAAGACCTGAATGCTTGTGTAGGAGGAACTCTTTGAGTTGGCTTCTTAAATACCTTCATGCTGTTTCACATCTGATACTCTTTGATGAAACATAGGAGCCTTGTCTTATAACAGACTTATTCAAAGTGATACAAGCTACGAAAGTGAGATCTTGGAAGAGTGTTGCCATTTTCATAATGTAATAAAAATACTGTAATGATAAATAATAATTAATAATAAAGAGTGTGTAATAAGCATGTCATAAAAACAAATTTTATATTTCCAAGATCACTGCTCTTATAATTTATACTCAGGTAAAGGAGAAAATCCCTGGAAATATTCATTTTTAGGAGGGGGTTCGTGAGACTTGACATTTTAGTGAAAGGGGTTCACAGGTTGTTAAAGTTTGGGAACCACTGCAATGGAAGATACTACAGAAGTGTTAATATTTTATTATAGTAAATCAAACCAGGGTCAAGGCACCGTTGTGCTAAGAGCTATACCAAAACAAGACTCACTGTGTGTTTATCAGAAGTGATGGGTGAAATGAAAAGCTCATATATAAAATGTTAGCAGAAGCTCCTAGGTTTACACAAAAGCAATCTACAGGTAGGTTTTCTGGATTTATTAATTTAGTTTGGGGGGGGGGGTTAATTTTTAGCAATGTTTTGTGTAGATATCCAAAATGAAGTTTTCTGGGGCTTTCTTTTTGTATATACTGTAATGTGTAATGTATGTTATATATAATCATTACAGTAGTATATACTATAGTGAGTAATCTCTTTGTAATGTTCCCAAATGCCCTTTCACGTAGTTCTGTTTTAACTTAGTGTTATTTGAAGTGCACTAGGGAATCTCTAGTGTGCACCAGCCTGGTCTACACAGACCAATTAGTACTCTACACTTTAATGTTTTTTAGAAATCACACCCTCTGTAATTCACATTACTGCTCCCTGTAAACAAGCCCTTATATCCAAGTAATCATTCTGAGGTTTTTCTGGTGTTTACTGGATAAATAACTTCCATATGGGGAGTGATTATTGGTTACTACCAAAAATCAGAACACCTACCTACCTATAAGTAATTTTCTGTAGTTGAACCACAGGTCACTGGGCTACCTGCAGGCATCACTGGGTGAAATTCTATAGCCTGTGTTAAAGTGGATGCTTATAATGGTCCCAACCATTTTGAAAATCTATGTATTTAATAATGTCTTCTTGACTAGATAACTTAATATTCTAGGAGATTAGGACACTAATATACAACAGGGAGGGAAAACAGATGGAGAAATTTCTCATTAATATGCGGTTGCAGCATAAATCAATGTCTGAGGGTGAGAATAGGGATCCTGTGTAGAGAAAGAGATTATGTGGATGATTACCGGGGTATTTGTGGAAGTATAAATGTAAGGTAGTTGTGCTGTTATAGTGACCAGATTCTCCTAGATGTGTGGTGAGTCTAATATAAATATTCTGTATGTATAAGTCCCTTTGTTTTCAGTTTAAACCTGTTTTTACCAAAAAAAAAAATCCCAGGTTTTACAAAAAGTGTTATTATTTTTTTCTTATTTTCACCCTACTTTTGTATCATTCAAATATATAAAAAATAACTTGTTTTGTTAGGAAAATACAATACATTGCATAGGATACATGTATTATGATAATATATTAGTCTGTATATATATGCAAAGCTGCCTCTTGGAGGTTATGTATTAGTTTAGAAGATGCACACAATAAACAGGCACTGTGTGCGCATCTGAACATACTGATGAATCTCACACCCACCATGTACATATTTCAAGCTGATAACAGTTTAAAGACTTGATACACTAAAATTGGAAGAAAACAAAAATCTGTATCAGAATACGTTTCAGAACACAAGGAAGGATTTGAAAGTTTACAACAAAACAGGAAAAGGGATGAAGTTGAGTGTATGCTCTGCAAATAGTGAGGCCCAATTATTAAATGTAAACGTTTATAGATGAATAGTTCCAAGTCTACAAAAGTAAACTGTTTTTTCAAATGAAAAGTTTTATTTGGGGATTAGAGATATATTATTTACTTAAACACAGAGCTGGCATTGTGTTTTGAGTTAGTTCTGCAGCAAACCACACTGAATTCAGTTCATCAAAGCATTAATCTACTCAATACTTTTTTCCTCCTGTCCTTTCGTCCACCAAAATAAACCCCGATATTTACCCAGAAAAATTCTTAATTTTTTCCACTGAATTTCACCTGTTTTTGTTGTTGTAGTAATAAAAACCAATAAATTCCTGGGAACAATTAAAATAAAAACCGAAAATGAAGGGCCCTATGTATGTGCCAATAACCCTGCCTTTGGTCGGTCAGCTCCTTAACTGCACCTCAAGACTTGTGTCCCCATGGAAAGTACCTCAATGCATGTAATATTTAGCATGCATGACAAGGTTTAAGATTTTAAAAGGAACTTCCTCAGACAGAAAGAAACCAGGATCATGGAGGTGGCTTCATAAACTGCCCCCATGACACTTCTGTTCCATTCAGGTTTTCATACCACACTCATCAATGTAGTATCTGAGTTCCTTCCAGTAGTGGGTTAAGCAGTGTGACTGTCTGTCGTGTATTTTCTCATCCCGTCTCCAAAGAGAGAAGGGTTTGCCATGGGGTGTCTTGTTTTGCTAGTGTGTCTTACTTTAAAAAATATAACCATACCTATTGCTATCTGGTTAAGTTAGAGATGACAAGGTCAAAGATATGTGCCTTGCACTTGGAGCAGACAGTGATGAGGTTTGTTGTGGTCCTTAGTTCCTAGGGGAGTTCATTGCACAGTCTTAGACAGCTCCTGGAGAAAGTTCTGTCTCCTGCATAGGTGAATGTTACTCAAATTGATGTGAGCTCCATTGTGCCAGAGGAGTGTAGTCATCAGCCACCATCTTTGTCCCAGACTTTTAGACAGTCTTTCAGATACCCTAAGCCTAGGCATTGGAGCACTTTGAAGATGAGGAATGAAATCTTGAACTTGATTGGAAATTCTATGGGAAGTCAATGTAGAGAGCGGAGGACAAGTTGGATTTGTTTGTGGTAGCCTGTGTTGCTTAAGAGACATGCATTCTGAAATAGTTGCAATTTCTGAAGCGTTGAAGGCTTCATATCCATTGCACTGCTGTAATCAAGCTGAGATCTGGTGAAGACATGTCTAACTGAGGCCAGGTCTTTGTCTGCCAGAATGGGATGGAGTTTCCTAGTCAAGTGGAGATGGTAGAAAACGTTACTCACAGAGTCTCCTTTGTGGGAGCTCAGCGTCATCGAAGAATCCAAGAATATTCCTGGACTAAGGAGTGAACTGACCAGCTCTGGGTGTGTATCTTCAACCAACAGAAACTGCACTGTGGCTGCAAGCTCTTCAAAATAATTTCCTCTGCCAACCAGCATCTCCTCTGTCTTGCTTGGGTTCAGCTTCAGCCAGCTGTTCTTCATCCAAGACCTGATCTCATCCAAGCACTGGGCTGTCTTGGTGGGAGTGGTGTGGTCAAAGGTGATAAAGGGTAGGTACATCTGTGTATCATCTGCTATTTGCTGGCAGTTGAGTCCATGTTGTCTGACCAGTTCACCCCAGCAGCTCCTCCAGCATGGCTGAACGGCCTCCAGCCCTTCCACGCAGCTGCGTGCCTGTGTCTACTCTCCGGCGGGGCTGTATAGACCCCGGAGGACAGGGCTGGGGGGGGGGTACAGCCGTGCCAGAGGAGCTGCTGGTGTGGGGCCACCCAGCAGTCCCACGTTCTGCTCCTTTCACTGCTGTGCTTCCTGGGAGAGCCCTGTAGTTCAGGGCTATCCTGGGAACTGCAGCGGCGAAAGGAGCAGAACCCCACGCCAGCAGTTTCTCCGGCACGACTGTATTGCCCCCAGCCTCACTCTCCCAGCCCTGTCCTCCGGTGGGGCTGCTGTACAGACCCCAGACAGGACTCAGGAGAAGGGCTGGGGTGGAATTGGGGGTGGTACAGCCGTGCCGGAGGAGCTGCCGGTGTGGGGCTCAGTTGCCAGCGTGTCTGAAAAAAATATTCTCTGCTGTCAGAGGGATTGAAGCTCTTCTGCTGGCAATTCCCAAAGCAGATGTGACAGTGAACTGGCTATTGTTCCAGAGAGCAAGCCCTCCTCTTCTCTGAGCAGCCCACACAGCAGCTGTGCCATGTCCATCCACTGGGATCACTGAGATCTGAGCTCTCAGGTGGCTCCACGTTCTGCTCCTTTCGCTGCTACAGTTCAGAAGTGTCTGGCCCAGCGGGAGGACAGACCCACCTCTCCAGGTAACGTGGGATGGATCATGGGGAGAAGTGGGGGAGAGCGTGGGGCCCCGGGCTGAGGGCGGGGTGGGGTCACGTGAGGAGTCACGTGGGAGGTCACGTGCCTCCCCCCCCCCCTTTAGCTGGTGCAGCATACCGGTAAGAAATGAATTTTACTTGCACCACTGGTGGTAACTTTGTTAGAAAGCTGATTCCTTTTCTTGGCTGTCCCATACTTGCTAAGGGACTGGGAGTGTGACATTCTTCATGTGCAAGCAGGGTTCTGGACTATCCAAAGTCTGGCAACAGCTGACGGCACTCAGTAGGCAGTGCCTAATCCCATGTTCTTGAAGAGTAACACTCAGGCCCTCCACTGAAAAACACTCTTTTGCTGGTGATACTGAGGCACTTCTGCCCACAAAAACATACCACTCTTCCTTCTTCAGGAGACACATATGGCAACAAGTGTCTTTTGAAATCTCTCCTGAAGAGGTGCATTCTGGGATATACCAGAAGAGTTACGGTGTGCACTGTGCATTCTAAATCAAGCTATCATTCAGCTGAAGACAGGGCAGCTTTCTAAGGAAATATCTGTCAAAAAACCATTAGGGTAAAAACAGTCAGAATTTATGAATTGGTGGCAGCTAGTTAGTTTCAGTGTTGGCCTTAGGCCTTTCTGGTGCCTTGTCTTAAAATTCAATTTTAGCACCCCCTCCTAGCTATGGCATGGCCCAGAGAAGCTGATCTTATATTGTAACTTTTCACTGCCTGCATGCCTTAGGTTTTTTCTACTTTTAATGATAAGAATAATAGATTTTCTTGAGTGCTAAAAATTATAATGAACATGATAGAATATTTAAAGCTATTAAGCAAAGAGACCTCATGTAAGTCACTATCCTCTAATTTAAAGCCCTCTTGGAAACTCACTTCTCCTGTGATGCCTACATTAAATGATTCAATGTGGTCCCTAATTCAGATGTTTATTTTTCTGATAAAACCTGATGCTCTACCAACTTGTACATGACTGTACTGAATAACTACGTGATTGTAATGCTGCCACCCTTGTCTTTCTGTGCTTTCCTTCCCTTCTCTAGTGTTTCTTTCTCACTCTCCTTGTGCCATATCCAACATTTAAGATTGCAGACACTTCCATCTCACAGGTCTCCTGAGAGGTGACTCACATTATAAAATCCAGTAAGTGTGCGTGTGTACGCACGCATATATTTATAATGTGCTGTATAGTCATTTACATACAACGTATACAGTGCAAAAGTCCCTACTGGGAAGTTTTCAAAAATCTCCTTTAAACAGCACTAAAATTTCATCAGCAATTATTTACCTGTGTATAAAGTTTTGCAAGAACAATCAACTATGGATACAAATAAAAAAACGGGGCTAAATAGAATTTAGACAGCTAACTACTTGTATGAACTTGTGAGGGATAGCTGCAAACTGAGCGTGGCCTGCAGTAAGGCACCACCTGTCCTGAATGCTGTGCATACTGGTTGAGAGCTATAGCCTCAGCCCTGAGGAAAGAGTGCAATTCAGTTCTAGGTAGGATTCCTATACCATGCTCCTCACCCTAATGGTCACCTTCCTGTAGTTCATTAAGGGCTAGTCTACACTGGCAACGCTAAAGCATGGCTTGTGTAGTCATGGCAGAGCACCTCCACGAGAGGCATAGCTACCAGCGCTGGGAGTGCGGCTCCCAGTGCTGGCGCACTGTTTACACTGATGCTTTACAGCGCTGAAACTTGCTGTGCTCGGGGGGGGGTTCACTCCCCTGAGTGAGAAAGTTGCAATGCTGTAAAGTGCGAGTGTAGACAAGCCCTAAGTGATGTGACTAACATCTATCATATGTTGTTCGTTCTCTCATCCTCTCCCTATGGGGGAGAAGTGTGTGCAGTGGAGTGTATTGTTTTGGTAGGTTTTATGTAAGATAGGTACACCTCTACCCTGATATAACGCTGTCCTCGGGAGCCAAAAAATCTTACCACGTTATAGGCGAAACCGCGTTATATCAAACTTGTTTTGATCTGCCGGAGTGCGCAGCCCCGCCCCCCCGGAGCACTGCTTTACCGTGTTATATCCGAATTTGTGTTATATCGGATCACGTTATATCGGGGTAGAGGTGTAGTTTTATGTGTTAGAGAAGGAGGCAAGGTCAAAGAAATTCACCATGCACTTGGAGCAGAGGTGAGGTTTGTGATGGTCCTTATTTCCTTTAGGAGCTCATTCCATGGTCTGGGGCTGGCCCTGAGGAAGCTATCTCCCCTGCACTATGAACTTTACCCTTATTGTAGAGAGTTCCATTGTGCCAGAGGAGTGAAGCCGGCATTCATGTCTTTTAAACAATTTGGGAGCCCAGACCATTGAGTACCCTGAAGATAAGGACTGAGACCTTGAACTTGATTCAGTATTCTATGGAAAACCAGCGTAAGGAATGGAAAGCAGGTATGATGTCTTGGTGGTGGTCTGCATTGCTGAAAGGAAAAGCTGCAGCATTCTTTACTCATTGGCATTTCTTAAGTGCTGAAGGTTTCGTGCTCAGGCATATTGCATTGCTGTAGCCCAACTGAGAGGTGACAAAGGAATGAATAACTGAGGCCTGGGGTCATTGTTCACCAGGATGGGACAGAGTCTCCCAGTCAAGTGGAAATGATGGAAAGTGTTATTTGTGGATGCTGCTATGTGAGAGCTTAGCATCAGCAAGGACTCCAGGAGCACTCCTAAATTACGGCCTGAACTGACCAGTTGTGGGCGTATGCAGTCACGGTGCTGTCTTCTTTGTTTGATGGTAAACTCTTCAAAATGCCCACCGCCACACCACTCCGCACCAGCATAATCTCCATCTTGCTGAGGATCAACTTCAACCTGCTGTTCATTCATGAGCTGATCTCATCTGAGCACCGGGCCACGTTGGTGGTAATGGTACAATCATATACACTGCAGCGCTGTGAATTGTTTGCATGTAGTTTACACTTGAGTCCGTGTTGTCTGATCAGTTTACCTGATGCTTGCATGTATATGTTCAATAGCACTGGAGAGAGAATTGTTCCTTGTGGGACTCCACAAGTCAGGGGTTTAATAGTCAAGATGCAGTTTCCCATCACTACTTATTGAGTGTGCCCCTCTAGGAAAGATTCAAACCATGTTAGCTTATTCCCCGGGACCCCTGCCACCACTCTTAGGCAGGACAGAAATACCTCATGGTTAACAGTGTTGAATGCTGCAGAGAGGTCTAGGAGAATGAGAATGGATGTCTGTCCTATATCCAGTGACTGCAGGAGATTATCTATCAGTGTCACAAAAGTAGTTTCAGTTTCATGATCTGGCTTGAATCCAGATTGTGCCAGGTCTAAAATAATTAGCTTAAATTAGATGAGTTTGTAGCTTCTCTGTGTGAGATTGTTCAGGTATGGGAAATTTGACACTTGGCTGTTAGCTAGAACTGATGTCCTGGGTGAGTTTCTTCAGTGTTGGCTGGACTATTGTCTGTTAGAAGGAGAAAGGGAAGAGTCCTTCTCCTTAAAAAGGAGACGGAGAACTGAATTTTATCCTGGCTAAGTGTAAGAATTCAGTAAACATTTTGACAACAATCACTATCTTTAGGAATCTTAACATATCCTCCAAACCTGTCAGGTTTCTTTCTGGATAGATGGATGGATAGGGATATCGGAGTAGAAGGGGATGATAAAAGGAAAATTAGATGCTGCTTTAGCCCACTTAATGATGTATCAGTTTAAGAAGGCAAAAACATCTTTAGAAGCCTGGCTGTCACACTTGTTCAGTTAGCATCCTATTTATAAACACAGCTTTTTGACTTCTAGCAAAATAATTAAACAGCAGAGGTAGATATTAGATTAGTCAATACCCACATATAACCACAGGCCTCTGAAGAGCACCTGCTTGCCTGGTAACCGGCTAATGTCTTTTCCAGAAGTACCACCACCAGATCCTGGTGCAATACTTAGAAGGATAATGAGCAGCACCTTATTGTTGCAGATACTGTATACTACAGACATTGTAAAGTTTATTTTCAGAGAAGCTGCTATCAAGGCTGAAACTGCAGCACAGTAAGGGTCAGATTTTCAGAAAGGTTTGGTGTGTAATTGCCAGGGCTGGCTCTAGGATTTTTGCCGCCCAAAGCAAAAACAATTTTAGCCGCCCCCCCC